>NC_082711.1:141874599-142174599 GCF_030144855.1 Hypanus sabinus
AAAGTGCTTTACAGCCATTTTAAAATTCTGGAGGATCATGCTGTTGGAAACTCTACTAGAAGTTTATGCACTGCATGGCCCTCAGCACCTGAGCAGTACACTGTTTGCTCTGGCGTCCCACTGACCTTGCTCACTGTGAGCGATCAGTAAGGAGATCAATGATTTGAGTGACTATGCAGCTCTCCCTGAGTTCTGCCTGAAGTGTCTCTGTGGATTGTGGTCCGAGTCTTTCAGAGTGTTTCATTCGGAGAGCTGTCAATGCATCATGAAAGGAAGCAAATGATTCTGTTACCATGGCAATGGAAGTTCATCAGTGACATGCCAACAAAAAAGTTGATATAGTCACATTAGCTTGTAAGTCATATTATTGTGCCCTTTATTTTAACCGCCTGGTCAATATCTCTTCAAATATCAAACAGAGGAATAGAGGTTGAGCATCCCTTATTCGAACTGCTTGGGTTTGGATTTTGGAATGTTTGCACCTATATAATGAGATAGTTTGGGGATGGGACCCAGGTCTAAACACAAAATCCATTTACTTTTCATATATCCTGCAGGTCGTTTTATTTAATACAGTGTATTCAAAACACATGGTAATTACTGAGTAGTGCACGAAGGTCTGGCTATGATGACACTGAAAACAAGTCAATTCAAGTCACTTTTTATTGTCATTTCGACCATAACTGCTATGTACAGTACATAGTCAAAATGAGAGAACGTTTTTTTCAGGACCCTGGTGTTACATGACACAATGCAAAAACTAAACTGAACTACGTAAAAAAACAACACAGTAAAAAACTACACTAGACTACAGACCTACCCAGGACTGCATAAAGTGCACAAAACAGTGCAGGCATTACAATAAATAATAAGCAAGACAATAGGGCAGTAAAGTGTCAATCCAGGCTCTGGGTATTGAGGAGTCTGATAGCTTGGGGGAAGAAACTGTTACATAGTCTGGTCGTGAGAGCCCGAATGCTTCGGAGCCTTTTCCCAGATGGCAGGAGGGAGAAGAATTTGTATGAGGGGTGCGTGAGGTCCTTCATAATGCTGTTTGATTTGCGGATGCAGCATGTAGTGTAAATGTCCGTAATGGTGGGTGGAGAGATCCCGATGATCTTCTCAGCTGACCTCACTATCCGCTGCAGGGTCTTGTGATCCGAGATGGTGCAATTTCCAAACCAGGCAGTGATGCAGCTGCTCAGGATGCTCTCAATACAACCCCTGTAGAATGTGATGAGGATGTGGGGTGGGAGATGGACTTTCCTCAGACTTTGCAGAAAGTAAAGACACTGCTGGGCTTTCTTTGCTATGGAGCTGGTGTTGAGGGACCAGGTGAGATTCTCCGCCAGGTGAACACCAAGAAATTTGGTGCTCTTTACGATCTCTACCGAGGAGCCGTCGATGTTTAGCGGGGAGTGGTTGCTCCGTGCCCTCCTGAAGTCAACAACCATCTCTTTTGTTTTGTTCACATTCAGAGACAGGTTGTTGACTCTGCACCAGTCCATTAGCTGCTGCTAAAACCAACTGTTTGGGGAGCTGTCTGTGGCGTGCAGATACCTGGGAACCTTTCAAGTGTCTTGTGAAGTTTTCCATTTGTGGTGTCATACCAGCGCTCAAACATTTTTGGATTTTGGAGGCATTTGTGTTTTTGATTTTTGGATAAGGGGTACTCGACCTGTATCATTATAATAAGCATTTGTTTAGTTGCATTATGAATAAAATTCTTTAGATTAATACTTGAACCTCATGAGAACATAATCAAAATGATAAATGTTTGTTTTAACCTTCTCCCAACTCTTCCAATCCCTACTGTGACTTGGATGTGATTCCCATACAGGATACCCAGATCAAACGCTGCTCCAGATAGTTTTCAAGTATTGGTGAATGCCCTGCCATTTGAATTTGGCGACTGTCAAACAAATCTAAATCCTTCCTCAGCTGGCACCAACATATGGCCACAGGATCAATGAATAGCAAACTAGTGTGGAAGTCCTGTTCACCTTTACTCCAATCGTTCTGGTCATCACTTGTAACATTGCCAGTTTCTGAAAAGCTCAGATCAGAGAATTCACTGCACAGTTTGGTACAGGACCATGTCCTGGACCCTGAGGCTCGGTGATGAGTGTATTTGTCTGGTTTCTGTATGTAATAATGCTGAGTGTCTCGTGCAGTTGTGAAGATGGTGTGAGAGAAATCCATCTGCACTTTAGTGATAAAATAGTGATAGTTGACAGAGGTGCAGCAGCTTGATTCAGATGTTTTTATCAAAGAGAATTTGCACGGCATCTTGTGTGTTCAAACAGCCCCGATCGTGCTGTGTTTCACTCTAGTGTACAAGAATGAAGAGTAAAGAACCAGAGATCTCTCTACAATATGGAATATTTTCCGCTTCCAAGTACTGCTGGAAATCATTCTACACCTTGTTGGGCACTGGAAACAGGCAGGGCCAACAGGACACAAGAGTCAACAAATCTGCTTCTCGGATACTAGCCCTGAAATCCAAGTGTGGACCTGAAGAGAGGTATTCCATTCTCACAGGCTGTTCAAGAGGGATCAGTGGTCTGACAAAGTTAACAGGGTCCTGGGAAAGCCTGGAGCAAATGACTTCACTAATGTTCTCATGGTGAGTGAACACACCAAATGTCATCAGCCAACATCTGGGCAAACTCCACTTGCACAGTTCTAACAATGGTATCACAGCAAATCTTTATCATTCACCACTCCTACCCAACATTTATACACCCTACAGACACTAACTATGATGTTCCATTATTGTGTCAGCTCTGCTATCCAAGGCCACTGAATTTAGACAAGTCAGAGCTCCCATAGACTAAGTGAGCATTGGAATTTCATAGATACTTGTTCAAAGGGATCTATTTATATGTTCATAGTCATAGTTTGTTTACAAATATTTATCAGTAATTAGAAGTCTGTTTTACCTTGTTCATGAGTTATTTTTTTAAAGTTGAGAAAGTTAATTTACATGGATAATGTTGAGCACAGCTTTTGCACACTTGGTTGTTCACGACAGATTTAATGAGGCGGATTGTGCTGACCATGTTCATTGTTTCCAACTAATGCCTTTGGCTCCCCTTAGACCTGCGTTTACCCGGAACCAGCCTCACTCACCCTCTGCCGCACGAGATCAGAACATCACCCATCCACCTACAGATGGGCAAGTGTCAACACCTGCTCTTGACAACCATGGACCCAAGCTTCAGTGGCTAATCTAGATTGTAATAAACTTTGTCCTAAGATATTTAGAAGTATTAACTTGCAATAGACTCCTAGCAAAACTGAGCTCAGCCAATGGCCTCCCAAACTTGGAACGGAATGGCAAATCCAGGATATGAAATCTATTCCAGATTTCCATGTTTCTTGGCACAATCACACAGGTCCTGAACTTGCCTCAGTTTTCAGAGTGGATTGGAACTGATGGCAAAAGTCAGCAGGATTTGATCAGCTTGTACTCTGTACAGGAGTTGAAGGTAAAATCACTATTCTTGACATAGTTATCAATTTCCTTGAAAAGACTATATGATTATAAACACTTTGTAAGGTGATAAATTTCAATGATGTGAAATACCCTCTGATGTTATTAGCAGGGCAAACAATCAAAGTGACCTTTCATCTGGAGAAAGAGATTGCAAATATGACCTTGGGCATTAAAGCCACAGCTGGGATCTCCAGAATGACAGATGCAAATGAGCTGAAATTGCTTGATGACGGTCTCAAGCCCATCTCACATGACAGCTCCTTTTGCTGGTTGTGATGGTGAAGGATCTATACTCTATGCTTAATAGTTCCACTCAGGATAATTCATGTGAATTGTTCATTGTGTGATATCTTGGGATATGATGCCTGGAAGGGGAAATTCTTTACAATTTTCATGTAACAAATCATTGTATCAGAAGTAGAGAGATTAACGAGAACATCAAAGAGGTAGAAGTGAAGATGGTTTTAATCATGCTTTCTAATATTTTGACTGATCCGGATGAAAGAAGCAACTTGAAATTCTGGTTTGTCTTGCTGTGCATGGTGAATCGCTGGAGATCCCTATCCTGGAGGATCGTGGAGGCTCAATCACTGAAATTTTGAAAGGACCAGGAATTGAGGGCTATTAATAGAGATAACTTTTCTAAATCCCAGAGAAATAGTCCCTTCCTAGCGATGTGGAAGCGTTAGAGATGGAGCCTTTAGATAGGGGGACTTACCAGAGTTAGAGAACAAGTCTTATGAGGAAAGGTTGAGTGAGCTAGGGTTTTTCCACTTTGGAGTGAAGGAGGTTGAGGAGTGACTTGGTAGAGGTGTATAAGATTATGAGAGGCAGAGAAAAAGTGGAGAGACAGTGCCTTTTTCCAGGGCGGCATGGCTAATGCAGTGAACAGTATTGGCAGTGCTGAGGGGTGCTGTAGAAAAAAGGGATCTGGGTGTTCAAGTCAATAGTTCATTGAAAGTGGTGGTTCGAATAGATAGGGTCATAAGAAAATTTTCAGCACATTGGCCTTCATAAGTCAAAGTACTGAGTACAGGAGATGGGATGGTATGTTGAAGTTTTATAAGGTGCTGGTGAGACCTAATTCAGAGTATTGTGTGCAGGTTTGGTCACCTACCTACAGAAAAGATGTAAATAAGGCTGAAAGAGCACAGAAAAATTTACAAGGATGTTGCCAGTACCAGAGAACCTGAGCTATCAGGAAAGGTTGAAAAGGTTACGACTTTATTCCTCGGAACATAGAAGATTGAGGGGAGACTTGACAGAGGTTTACAAAAGTATGAGCAGTATCGAGAGGGCAATTGTAAGCAGGCCTTTCACACTGAGGTTGGGTGGGACTACAACTAGGGGTCGTGGGTTAAGGGTGAACGGTGAAATATTTAAGGGGAATATGAAGGGAAACTTCTTCACTCACAGGGTTGCGAGTGTGGAATGAGCTGCCAGTGCAAGGAGTGCATGTGAGCTTGATATCAATATTTAAGAAAAGCTTGGATAGGCACAGGAGTGGTGGGGTATGGAGGGCTATTGTGTCCTGTAAATCGATGGAAGTAGGCAGCTTAAATTGTTTGGCAGGGACTAGATGGGCTGAATGGCCTGTTTCTCTGCTGTACTTTTCTATGACTAAGAGGACATACTTTTAAGGTGGAGTGGTGAAAAGATTCCAGAAGATGTCAGAATTTTTTATACTGAGTAGTAAGTTCCTGGAATGTTTTGATGGGGTAGTGGTCAAGGTTAACTCATTAAGGACATTTAAGAGACTCTTGGACAGCCCATAACCCTCCATTTCTCTTTCATTCTTGTGCCTGTGTAGAGGGAAGAGTTAGATTGATCTTGAAGTAGGTTAAAATGTTGTCGCAGCATCATGGGCTGAAGGGCCTGTACTGTGCTGTACCGTTCCGTGTTCATTTTCTCCCTGACAGGAAAATTCCCACACACTAATGAATCACTCTGGTGAAGATTTGCTGCAAACTGCAAGTAGATTCTTCCTTGTATAGGGGTACCAGATCAATACAAAATTCTTCCAGGTGTGGTATCACCAGGGTATTTAATAATTTCACTCAGTCTTACGTACAAGTTCTATCACAATAACGGTCAGCATTTCCAGCCACACACAAAGGAGCTGGAGGATACTGACCTGGGCAACATCTTTGGAGGGAAATGGACAGTTGACATTTTGAGTTAAGGCTCCTCATCTGAACTGGGGTCCTGTTGAAAGATCTCAATTCCAAACATCAGCTATCCACTTCCCTCCAGAGATGCTTTCTGAAATATTGGTTTTGTTGCTTTAGAGTTCCAGCACCTCCAGTCTCTTGTCTCCATAGTCAATATATTGTTTTCCTTCCGAATCGCCAGCTGTACCTGCAACTTGCTTGCTGAAGGTTCTTGTATAAGGTCACCTGGACTATGAGTCTTAGCACTTCTTGCTCGGTCACTATTTAAAAATATCTTAATTTCTAACGTGGATGATTTTATTTTTCAAAATTGACCTTTCATTTTCCATATCCCGTGGCCATTCACTGAGCCTGTCCACCTGTTGCTGAAGCCCTTTTGCATTTTCCTGATAAAGCATGTGGGAACCCAGCTTTGTACTTTTGTCACGTGGATGTATCCCACTTGTTCTCCAAGTCTAAATCATCGGCGTAGTTCTCCATTCCATCTATTCATATTATTCTCCAACATTCCTTGAAAGCAGGAATGACAAGACATCTTAATGGTCGAAAGGTTAATGCTGCTGGTTCCCAGAACCAGAGTCTTGGGTTCAGTCCAGGCTTCGGATGTCAGGGACCAGCTTCCAAGTTGGTTCTGGCGCTGTAGCTCTTCCCGTTGTAATGTGAATCATGCTGGACCAGAGATCCCAGCTTGTACTCTGTTTCGGGTAGTTGCAGTTGGTCTTAGGGCAAGGTCGAAAAGCAAAAAACTCATCTATAAAATGTTGCTTTCACAACCCATCTTTGCTACTCCATGACAACACTTGTGAATGTCCAGTTGTCATGTGAGAAGGGAAATGAAGCTGGTTATTTAAAAACTTATCAAAGCACTGATGTGTAAATAGCTCTAGTGGCACAATTTCCTGACTCGGCATCTTCAGCAAAGGAGAACCTGGACAAAAATCTAGATGATGACTAAGATGGAGTGTTGATGAGGAAAACTCTACCACTACCTCAAAATCCTTCCCCATGTGTGAAATCAATTCCCAAATACCTGAGCAAAGGCAACATCCGTCTAGCTGTTACAGGGCTAACTTTGAAAATACCAAATTAATATTTAAAAAATACTAATGTGTGAAAAATACCAGAAAACCAGTAAGACGGAACATCCCATACTCAGAAATACCATTACCACTCACACTGAGAGTTTCTCTGTGACTGGAATAAGCATCAAATTGTGCTTGTTCAGATGAGGCTGGCAGAAATAAAATATCCTGCAGAGATAAAACAAATGGAATGTCAATGTGTCAATAAATTAAACAAAATGACATGGGGCAAGTAATCCAGGGAACAAATCATAAAAGTCTTATGTCAATATTGGAAAACTGAGATTATATTCTCTTTAGCTTTTTACAGAAAGAACACTCCATTGTTAAAATGCACCAAATGAGCGTTTGGAACTGCTTGCTTATTGCTTCACCAGATTGCATCTTTGATGTGGGAAACTTGAAGGTAAAAACATATTACAAAATAGAGACTGGGATTATAATGGATTAGATTGGTATCATTGGTTTCAAAGAAACAATTGTTTTTTTCTCTCTAAATCAATATTCCACGATAATAAAAGATGTGATGACTATAATGGAAAAGCAGTCATGTCTGTATCTTTAGATTGAGATAAGGAAAAGTTGACATTATTAAATAATCCAGAGAACTGCAAATTTGGCAAGCGTTTGGGTTATTTACGGAGCAAAGATTTCAACAACACAAACAACAGGCAAATGGTTATAATAGAGTATCTGAGCCAATAGGCACATGGGACATTTCTGGCACATGCCAGAGACATTGTTTAGTCTAAATGGTAGTTAGCACAACTAAAAAGTAGCAACATAGGAACTCGTAATCAGCTCCGGTTTATTAGCTAAAAATTTCCCTGCCACAAACGTGGTCATAAATTACTGAGCTTTGTTATGATAATATTAACAGCTGACTGACATTTTAGAGGTAAAACATCATGAGGGTGTAGACGACCTTTTTGCCAGGGAAAGGGAATCAAAGACTAGGGAACGTAGTTTTAAGATGAGAGGGGAGTTTGAAAAAGGACCTGAGGGGAAACTTATTCATTCAGAATGTGTGTGTATATGGAATGAACCAGCAGAGAAACCGGCTGAGACAGGCAAAACAGCAATGTTTAAAAGATGGGTTGGACAGGGAGATCAATAGGAGAGGTTTAGAGCAGTGATTCCCAATGAGGGCGGTTACATGTCCTAAGGGGGTGTTAGGGGAAATAGAAATCATCGGGGGGGGGGGCAGCG
The DNA here is from genome assembly GCF_030144855.1 of Hypanus sabinus. NCBI lineage: Eukaryota > Metazoa > Chordata > Chondrichthyes > Myliobatiformes > Dasyatidae > Hypanus > Hypanus sabinus. Next base: position 141,882,561 of record NC_082711.1, read on the forward strand.
GTAAGTGGCATCCTAACTTGAGGCACAAGACCTGGCCGTCCGTTAGTAGAGCAGGCATTTCCAAACAAAAGGATGAGGGACTGGAATGCGGGAAGAACCACAGTTCGACAGCACGTTGTCACAACACATCGGAAACTCAGCAATCTCATCCCACCTTACCAGTCAAACAGACGTTATTGGGGATGCATAAATTAGCAACCAGGGTGCCCAACAGTTCCCCTTGACTCGCAGCACGGAATGAGTTCATGCAAGTTAACAATTGGTAAGTCAAGAACACCCTCTCAACTTTCTCTAGAGATCTACAGGAAACAGGTCGTGCAACAATACAGTGCTGGCTGGAACTAAACGGTGAAATAGAGCCAATCAGTGAAATGCTGATCCTGAGGATTCCTCTTGAAATGTTCAAAGCCCCTCAGCTTATATGTGGGGTCAAGAACCATCTTTGGAGATTCTGGGTATTGAGGATAAAAATATTTTGATTAAGAACATGGTTTTTTGTGCAACAGATGGAGTTCCATATATGACAGGTCACCATACTGGTTTACTGGCGTTCATGAAAAAAGAATTCCCAAGTCTGTTTGCAATCCATTGTGTAATTCATCATCAACATCCCATAGCCAAAAACTTCAGGCAGTGACTTTTTTCAAGCATGACTGTTGTAATATCTGCTATCAACAAAATTAAAGCTCATCCATTAAATATGAGAATATTTCATTGTTTATGCCAAGATAATGAAGAGTTTGAACGGTTGCTTCTTCACACTGAAGTATGTTGGTTGTCAAAAGGCTGCTGTTTAAAATCTTTCTTTGATCACTTTGACATTGTGGTTGAATTTTTGCTCGAAGTTGACAAGAGCTTGGGGAAAAACGTTGAACTTCAATGTGGAGGTATGGCATACCTAATTGATCTGTATGACAAAATGAACATTCTGAATATTAAACTGCAGGGTGAGAATTTCAATAAAATCCAAGCAAAAAGTTTAGTGTCTACTTTTATTGAAAATATATAAGCAAAACATTGGGAAAAGAATGTTCTCACTTTCCCTGCATGGAGGGTATGGCACTCTCCTTCACAGAAGATGATTTGCAAGAGTACTGCTTACACCTTCAGTCACTGTAGAAGGATTTTCAGAATCGATTCATGGACTGGGTAATTAACCCATTTCTTTGCAAGGTGGAAGGACAGGAAGAGAGTTTGAAAGAAGAAATTATTGAAATTCAGAATGAAGAAGCAAAAGTTCTTGTCAAACATTTTGGCTTTTGTGATATGTGGTTACATTGTCATACAAAATTTCCTAGACTTTGGAGAAGAGCCAAACTGTTCTTCATTACATTTCCATCCTTCTACCTAGTCAAAAGAGGCTTCAGTGCAGTGAACCACATACTCACAACAGACAAAAACCACCTGGATATTGTTATGTGTGAGGACTTAAAGCTTTTGCTGTCATAACTTGAACCAAATATTTCAACTCTTACTAAAAACCATCAAGCTCAAGGGTCACATTGATATTGAAGCTGCTGTACGACACACGGGTACTGTGTAAAATAGATTTAAAGACAAATAAAAATTTAAAGCAGAATCACGTTTCTCATGTTGGGATATGGCAGAGAAGTTTTTACACTATAGGGGTGCTGGAAAGTATAGTGTGCCTTATGGGGGGCATTGACAAGTATGAAGGTGCTTTGGGAGGGTGTTGTTCTAAAATAGGTTGGGAAATGCTGGTTTAGAGGGATATGGGTTAAATATGCACAAATGGAACTAGCCTTGATGGGCGAGTTGGTTGGCAGGGCTGAATTGTACTGAAGGGCCTCTTTCTGTTCTGTTACTCCATCACTTGGGCCCTTGGATTTAATTTATTTAAGAAACAACACTCCAGGAAGCGAAATGTTTACAACCTTTGCTGGCTTTGGTTTTACAATTCATTTAATTAAATAGTAATCATAAAGTAAGTTTTTCAATTTTTTTCTGGGAAGGTGGACCTTACAATAATGCTTGAACAAAATGGCTGTAAATTAAAAGGTGTATAAAATGCTGGACATATTCAGTAGACCATGGACTATTTGTGCAGAGTAAAACAAGGTAACAGGTCAGATCATGCTTGAAGTGCTAATCCCCCTGTGACTGACTCCAGCTCTAGCTCTGTGCCGTCAAAGGGAAATGCCGAATTTTCTGCACTTTTGCTGCCGCAGCGGAAATGTTGGTTCTATTTCTGCTGCTGCCGATCCTGCCTGATCCGCTGAGCATTTTTGGTAATTCTGTTTTTGTTTCAGACTTCGAACATCTGCATATTTTTGTTTCAAATACTATTAGTTAACTTGGTCTGCTGGTGGGAGGTGTTGGAGAACACCCATCAGCTCTCACACAAGGCAGAATTCCACCTTGTATGTTCTTCCTTGCAATGCTACCCCATGTCATCTCATTACAATCCTTCTCAAAAAGATCTATTTATGCTCTTCTCCTATTGTCTGTGGGCTGCCGTAATTGTATTTACCTTGCTGTGGTTGTCTCCAATGACGTTATTACCATTGGGAGCTACCTTTGTGACCATAAAGAGAATTTCACCAACCACCGTACTATCCACAGAAGATCTACATTGTTTCATCTTTGAATAGAATGATACAATATCACTGGCCATTAGCACTGAATTTACATTGCCCACAGCTGGATTGGGTTGCTGTGTAAATTTTAGAGCATTTATTTACATGCCCGTGAAGAGAGTTAAAAGCTGATACTGGCTTGTGCATTGCAATAATTGTGTAATTGTATCTGAACTGAACACGCAAAAGGACTGTGCGGAGTAAGTATGCATTCCTATGGGGGAGTTATAAAAGGGGCAATAACAATAACACTGATTTAAATCACAGAAGTGCACTTCAAGTTGAATGCTGAGATGCTGCTTTAGTTTATGTGAGCATTCCCTGGACAATATGGAAAAGTGAAATTGTTGTGCTTGGATCACAGACGCAGCCCAAGTCCAACCACACCTGAGTCAGCTCTTCAGTTTCAACTTGAGAAACTGCCCCATCCCCATTCAGAAACAATACTGATCAAAGCTGATTCTGTTCCTCAGCTACCTTTCCCATTTGAGAGCGACATGAACTCGACTGAATATTAATGTCCCAATGTACTGGGATTGGCCGTGGAGATGGGGTATGTCCTGTGTTGTGTGGCGCTGCCAGTGGGGCACTTCCCAGTGGGGTGCTTGCCGGTGGGGTGCTTGCCAGTGGGGCACTTGCCAGTGGGGTGCTTGCCAGTGTGGTGGCTGCTGGTGTGGTGGCTGCCAGTGGGGTGCTTGCCAGTGTGGTGGCTGCCGGTGGGGCGCTTGCCAGTGGGGTGCTTGCCAGTGTGGCGGCTGCCAGTGGGGCACTTGCCAGTGGGGTGCTTGCCAGTGTGGCAGCTGCCAGTGTGGCGGCTGCCAGTGGGGCGCTTGCCAGTGTGGCGGCTGCCAGTGGGGCGCTTGCCAGTGGGGTGCTTGCCAGTGTGGCGGCTGCCAGTGGGGCACTTGCCAGTGGGGCACTTGCCAGTGGGGTGCTTGCCAGTGTGGCGGCTGCCAGTGGGGCACTTGCCAGTGTGGCGGCTGTCAGTGGGGCGCTTGCCAGTGTGGCGGCTGCCGGTGGGGCACTTGCCAGTGGGGTGCTTGCCAGTGTGGCGGCTGCCGGTGGGGCACTTGCCAGTGGGGTGCTTGCCAGTGTGGCGGCTGCCAGTGGGGTGCTTGCCAGTGTGGCAGCTGCCAGCGGGGCACTTCCCAGTGGGGCACTTGCCAGTGTGATGGCTGCTGGTGTGGTGGCTGCCAGTGGGGCACTTGCCGTGTGGCACTTGCCAGTGGGGTGCTTGCCAGTGTGGCACTTGCCAGTGGGGTGCTTGCCAGAGCATATCTGGGTTTCATGAGTTTGATCGGGCATTATGAGATTGAAGCAGCCAGGTCAATATCAACTCCTTATTTCAAAGCACATTGGAACGGAGGGAATTTGGTGGATGTTGCCTCTGCAGTGTAAGAGGGGTGGCAAATGGACCACAAGGTCACCTGGACTGTCCAGAATTCAGACTTCACTGTGGGTGCCAAAAGGTTCTGAAGCAGCCTTACATTCCTCGGCAGTGAAGCACGATGTCGGCTTTCTAGCGACGTCGAGGAGGTAACTGAATGTGAACAATACGAACCTGGTCCCATCTCCTGCCGTCAATGCAGGGAGCTCGGGGAAACGAGTGGCACGTCCATTTCTGTTGTGAGTAATCCAGCCCATCAGTCTCCTCGCTTCAGTTTACTGAAGCACAAAGCATTTCACTACAGCACGATATGTCTCAATGGTAATTCACTCTTCCTGTACGTTCAGCATAGTTGTAAACTGGTAGAATTGGAGGCTCATGTTTCATCAGCCCAAGTGCCCTCCTGACCCCTGTTGTCTGTGTGGAGTTTCTATGTTCATATGTTGTTTTCCTCTGTGTGGTCCATTTTCCTCCTGCCTCCCCAGATGTACATTAGGGTAGGTTAATTGGCGATGGTAAATTGTCCACAGTGGTAGGATCTGGGAGTTGACAGGTCTCCAGGAAGAGAAAGTGGGTTGAGTGTAAAATTGTATTTGACATTCAGTGGGGGCTCAGCTGGCAAAGAGCCTGTTTCTTTGCTGCATCACTGTGTAACCACACCTGTGCGTTTCTGCTTCTGCACGTCCTCACACTCCTGTCTGTCCAACCACCTCTGATGTTTGACTTCATAATGCCTTGGCGAACTCCTTCAGTCATAGTTCTCCTTACAAATGTTCTCAATCTGTCCATCATGTGCCTTCTGGGTTGCTTCAGAAACCTCTCCTTTTCTACTTTAAAGGAGGGACGTGCCGAACACCAAGGCTGAGACCAAACATAATTCAATGACCTCCAGGTATCACTCTGCAGGGTTTCCAACAGTCCCAAATTGGAAACTCTCCATTTTAATATTAATTTCACCTTCCTTGATAAACTTTCAGTCATTTAATTTTGCTGACCTGGCGATCTGACACAGAGTCTAAACTTTGGAGCAGTATAGTTTGCAGAGACGCCCAATGCTGACAAATAGCCAGGATTCTGTGGTCAGATGTTCTCACCTTCAGCTGAGTGCTGACTGTAGAGAGAAACTAATCTATCAGCTGTTCTCTCAACAGGAGCTCCAGGAATATTTACTTTGCAGCTTGGCACAATAAGCCCCATCCACTGAGACAATCAGTGCAGATTCATCCGATGCCAAAGAACAAGCAGAGCCTCTGCAGACTGGCATTTAGCTGCTGCCAGTGTTATTGAAGGAGAGACCGAAGGAAGATGGAGGAGTGAGAGGACAGAAGGTGGGAGTTCCTTCCTCTAATTGAATATACACAACAAACATTTTCAAAACGATCACATATGACGATGTCATTAATTTGTCGAATAAATGCTATTAAAATGGTAATTTTACCATAATTTTTATATACATTTCAAGCGTTTCCATCCTCTGTCCTGAAAGTGTTCTTTGACAGAATAGATTTTATGATCCTGTCATACATTTGGAATAATAAAAGTTCTAGAGTGCAAAAATCTTTATTGCAAAAATTTAAAAAAGATGGAGGACTGGCGTTACCAAAGTTTAGATTTTATTATTGGGCAATTAATATTCGTTATATCACCTCCTGGGTTTACAGTATAGATAATCAGGACAGTCCATCATGGTTAGGATTGGGGGAGAACTCGGTAAGGGGGCTTTCTTTGGCTTCTTTACTGGCAGCTCCTCTTTTGTGTTCTCTAGGATTGGTAGACAAGGTCTTAGTCCCATTGTTAAACACACATTAAAAATTTTGTTTCAGATTATTTGACTTAAATGACTTTGTTCTCTCTAGTAATATCCATCTTAACTATATTTTTCAAACCATCAATTTTGGATAAGGCTTTTTTAACATGGAAAATTAAGGGAATAAAAACTTTCTTAGATTTATTTTTAGAGGATTGTTCAATGTCTTTTTTGCAGTTAGTGGATAAATATGATATATCTAGTGCACAATTTTTTTAGACACTTACAAGTTGGGAATTTTTTACATGATTTCTTAATGAACTATCCATTTGTTCATTTACCAAATATGATAGATACTAATTTTCAGCTCAACCCATTTCAAAAAAGATTGATAGCCATTATATATAAACGGTTAATGAATTCACGCATGATACCTAATGATAAGGTTAAATGTGATTGGGAAATGGAACTCACTTTCAGATGATCAATGAAATAAAAGTTATTATTTAGTTAATAATTCATCTATCTGCGCCTGTCACTCCTTGATTCAGTTCAAGGTAGTACACAGGGTACATATGTCAAAAGGTAAACTAGCGCATATTTTTTCTAATATCAGTCCTACCTGTGATAGATGCAATGCTGAGGTGGCTACTCTATCTCATATGCTTTGGTCTTGTATAAAGATAAATAATTTTTGGAGAGATGTTTTTAGAACATTATTAAAAGTCATAGGTGTGGACTTACAACCTAATTCACTTACGGCAATCTTTGGGATTACTCCAAAGGAAGCAGGAAATGCTCAGCCTTTTCAACTTTATTGGCTAGGAGAGCTATGATGTTGCATTGGAAGGACCCTAATCCACCTACTGTTTTTTTTTCTGGCTCTCCTCCATTATGTCTGGTTTAAGCTTGGAGAAAATTAGAGGTCGGACGTTTGATACATCTTTCAAATTTGAGCAAACCCAGCGACCTTTTATTCAATATTTTCATATGATCTAATTTTTTTTCTTTTCTTTTCTATTTTTTAGGTATTTTTTTTTCTTCTCCCTCCGTCTCCCTCCGCGAAGTTTCAGATTTGACCAGAAGGATGTTTTCTTTCTTTTTTGTAATTTTATCCTCAAGTGGACTGCCCAGTCCCTTTTATTTTGCTTTACGTTAGTTTAGTGTTTTTTTCTTCTTAATACTAGAAAATTTCTAGTCTTTTTTTGTATGAATTGTCAAGAGGAGTTGTGGTTCTCTGTTTATATATACTAGCCTAAATTATATTACACATGATTTTGACAATGTATATCCTTTTCTTTGTACATTTATTGCATTATGTATTTGATATAACTTCTCCTCTGATTTGTATCTATTCATATAATTTTTAAATCAATAAAAAAAGATTGAAAATGAAAATGAGAAGGTGGGAAAAACAAAGGAAGAACAAACATAGGACAGGAAGAGAACACGTGGAGTGATGGAGGACTGAGGAAATGGTACAGAGATCATTATTGAATCAAACATCCATACTTAAATTGACAATTAGTACTCTTGTACAGTTTTGGAACGGGACTGGTATTTTCCTATGTAAGTTTTCCAGTCTGGGTACCTGATCTCCGAGGATCAAGACCCAGGCTGAAGCAAAGTTTTTCTAAAGACGCAATTGCCGTACTTTTCAAGTCAGCAGTGAACAATGTCGAAACTCTGCTCCTTCTTTACAGCCACTTTTGTTGATGGTTTCGTTGACGGCCTTGTTGATGGCAGAGTGCTGATCTGGCAGGCAGTCCAACTCCCTGTGGAGAGACAACGTATCTCAGGCATCAGCAGGGAGACGCTGCAAGCCTTACATATGATGTCTCTGTAAAGCCGGAGAGTGGCTGATTGCAAGGCACTTTAAGTTGGGCAGTTGTGTAAATGGATGCAGACTTTCATCAGGTGCTGGTACGTCATGGATTCCGTCATCAACAGGATCTGCAGTTCTCTGGCCTTGGCCAGTGGAGTCTTCTGATCTGCTGTCCAGTGCTCAGTAGCTCACTGCCAGCAGGGAAACATAGTCTGGAGATAGAAATGATAATGATAGAAAGGGACGAGATTCATGTTCTCACCTTTTCCTGTCAACTCCACCCCTCTGCCATCACCCAACGTGCTGCCAAGTGTCTTGATGGTTGAATCTGTCCTGGCATTTCGATTGATGGATCAGGCTGTGTTGGTCTCTATGGATCTCAAACCCCGAGTATATCTGCCAGCAGTGGTTTAAATGCTCTGCCTTCACTACAGGGGTAACATGCCAGAGTTACTGGAAGAAGTGACTAAGCCCAGGGAATACATGCGAAGAGCTAGTGCTCTCTGCCTTTACAGTCGACATTACTCTTTTTAGAACATGTTTTTTCGGTTGACGAAACTTTTCCATAGAGTTGCCTGGCCTGCTGAGTTCCTCCAGCATTTTGCATGTGTTGCTTAAAGTACAAGATTTCAGTTCTCTGATTTCATATAAAAGGAAATTTGCAGAGTTCATCTTCTTGCTCACTTTCCATTATAGTCTGGAAAAACATGGATCTGTTCTGATATAGGAGTTCGGACCTAAAATGTTAACTATTTCTCTTTCCACAGATGCTGCCTGGCCTTCTGAGTTTTTCCACCATTTTCTGTTTTTCTTTTAACTCTTCATCCTGCTGCTGATTCTCCTTGAGTCACTGGGATCTAATCTCTGTTCTGTCACCTCCTTCTCAAATGCTCCACTCCATCTCCATACTGGAGGTGGGATCTTGGTGTTCTGAAACACCATCTCCATATTGGAGATTCTGCTGGAGATGGGATCTCAGTGTTCTGTCACCTGCATCTCTAATGGTCCACTTCGTCTCCATATTGGAGATTCTGCTGGAGATGGGATCTCAGTGTTCTGTCACCTGCATCTCTAATGGTCCACTTCATCTCCATATTGGAGATTCTGCTGGAGATGGGATCTCAGTGCTCTGTCACCTGCATCTCTAATGGTCCACTTCATCTCCATATTGGAGATTCTGCCGGAGATCAGATTTCTGTGTTTTGTCACCTCCTTCTCTAATGCTCCACTCCTTCTCCATTTTGGAGTTCTGGCTGGAGATGGGATCTCGGTGTTCTGAAACCTCCATTTCAAATGCTCCACTCCATCTCCACATTGGAAATCCTGCAGGAAGATACTGAAGGACACTTGATGCTGATGGTTTGCTTGGAGATTTCTTCATTTCAGTTTGTTTTAGTACGCTGTCCTCTGTCATTGGTTGTGTTCTGCCATTGGCTGGGTGTTCAGGGAGTATTTCCTGCCTCTGTGCAGCCAGCGATCTCCACACAAACTTTGCCTGAAGGTGTAAAGTGATCAAAGCAAAGTGGTTATTTTGAAAGCCTCTGATAAAGTGTGTTCAGTGGATTCTGTAAGCAGCATATCTTGTTCTCCTTCCACAAATGTGGCCTGATAGATTGCGTTCTCCAAGGTTGTCTGTTAATGTTTTAGATTCAAGCTTCAGCTGTTTGATTTATTTTCCAAATACCTACCACCTCCTTATGTAATATCCATAATCTCCTCTGACAGTTGTTGAGACATGTTGAAGATGCCCACCCTGTAACTGAATGGTAGACATAACCTCCTCGTGATTCCCTCTCTTTGTAGGTGACTGATTCTGAGAGCAGCCTGTTCTGATGGAGTTGATCATTGTGACCCTCCTCTGGGTCCCGTAGTATTGCAGTGTAAGCAGCACCCGTGTGGTTTTGGCCATGGCTGTCTTTTCACTTTTCTGTTATCTCCAGTGCATCACTGTTTTCTGCAGCGAGGTGGCCCATTGTGAACTGGTTTGGTGCCATTGTGAAGGCTTTCTGTGTTTCCATATTTCCTTTCCATTCTCAATTTTACCACATTTCAGCATCACAAGGTGACACTGACAAAGATACAAAACGTATTGCCTGTATGGAAGGATTTGGTGCCATTTTGCAAAGAAGGCAGTGTTGAGCAAAGAAAACAAATCAAGCAAATGATTCTGACAAATTAAAAACTAACGTGGGCCACGAGAGTGCAAAGGCTCATGGGAGGCAGAGTGCTTGGAGTATGTTGACTGAAGCCACTCTCCACGTATCCAACACCGTGTCGAGCCCATCCTCACACCTGCAACTTGCAGCAGAAGTGCCCTGTTGAATTTTTGAATCAGTGATTTCATCTATAGTGTAATTGTGTTCCACAACTTGAAAATTTCATTTTCCTGTGTGTAATGCTGGAAGTAAGCACATCTTTGGCTAAGAGTTGCTTTGGAATTTGAGAAATTGTATCAGCAACTATTTCACCAAACACAGGGGGAGGCCAAAAGCTCAGACCCTTTAGGTCCAGACCCTTTAGGTCCAGATGATGAGGCCATTGGATGATGCTAAAGGCTCTGGGACAATGGAAGGTACAATATGAGGCCATTGGATGATGCTAAAGGCTCTGGGACAATGGAGGGTACAATATGAGGCCATTGGATGATGCTAAAGGCTCTGGGACAATGGAAGGTACAATATGAGGCCATTGGATGATGCTAAAGGCTCTGGGACAATGGAAGGTACAATATGAGGCCATTGGATGATGCTAAAGGCTCTGGTATGATGGAAGGTACAATATGAGGCCATTGGATGATGCTAAAGGCTCTGGGACAATGGAAGGTACAATATGAGGCCATTGGATGATGCTAAAGGCTCTGGGACAATGGAGGGTACAATATGAGGCCATTGGATGATGCTAAAGGCTCTGGGACAATGGAGGGTACAATATGAGGCCATTGGATGATGCTAAAGGCTCTGGGACAATGGAGGGTACAATATGAGGCCATTGGATGATGCTAAAGGCTCTGGGACAATGGAGGGTACAATATGAGGCCATTGGATGATGCTAAGAGCTCTGGGACAATGGAAGGTACAATATGAAGCCATTGGATGATGCTAAAGGCTCTGGGACGATGGAAGGTACAATATGAGGCCATTGGATGATGCTAAAGGCTCTGGGATGATGGAAGGTACAATATGAGGCCATTGGATGATGCTAAAGGCTCTGGGACGATGGAGGGTACAATGTCTTCCACATAAGTACCTGAAAATATACAAGATAATTCAGAGGGGTACATACACACCCCAAAAAGATGCCTTCATCTTTGAGGAGAAGCAATGCACCTCACTTGACATGAAGAGCACACGTTCCTTTCTTCAGTGGACTGCCTTTCCGTGCCTGCTGTTGTTTGGGTAGAATTGGTCCATGTCCTTCCCAGGAAAGCTGGAAAGAGTTTGTAATGTTACAGGCAAGAGTGAATGGGCTAAGTCACCTCTCCTTCTGGATGCCAGTAATAGAACCAGTGAGAGTTTCATCTAGTTCATGCAGAAAGGAAGTGCGAAGAAACCTGGAGGGAAACTTTGCTCTTCCATGTGAGGCTCGGAAAAATAATTTTCCAAAGAAATAATTAGACTGGATTCCTGTTTTCATTTCTAACATCTTTCTACAATATCATAAAGCTGGAGAAACTGAAAGAGACCTGTTATGATGCTCACTCTCTTACTGTCTGAACACAGATGAAAGCTAGTTGCTTGGAAAGAGTCCATTTGCTTTTGGACTGTAGCCTGTGATGAGTTAAGAGCTCTTCCAGTTACATGCTGGTGAATAAAGACCTGTGGTTAATTTCTATCTTATTAGCTCACCTTGGTGAATGTACTGCAGCCTGAAGAACAAAAATAGCAGTAATGGCCTCGGTGTTGTCCAAAGAAGCCTTCAAGTGCATTGTGGCAGGATTTGAAGTCAGCACTCTATTTAGGAACTATGAAAAGCCACAGATGTGGTTTTCCGCATCTCTGTAACTAATGCCATGATTATTTATGCACGGAGCTAATAGTTGAGAAGGACATCACGAATTGCATTATTGATGAGATCCCATTCTCTGATGGTACATACTGCATCAGTCATTTCCTGTCGGATGTGACACCCAAGTTAAAAGCTCTGCTTTTCAGTTTGTCTCTGCCTGGTCACAGAATCAATTTTTTATTGTTCTTTACATTGCTGTGGCTGCCATGGTCTTGGAAATTCATAGAGCTGCTTAAATAATGTAAAACTAATCAAAGAGATGAAATTGATGAGCCAGCTGGTCCATCAAATCCACTCAGAATCACGATGAAAGGAGCATCGTGACCAAACGCTGCGGCGTGTAAGCTACCTGTACCAACATCAGCAACGACAACAATAACTGCAATTTATACTAATTCCTTCAATAACTACACACCACCGAAGCATTAGCAAATAAAATCAACACGGAGCCACGCAATCCTGGAATAGTAAATCAAATGTTTGGTCAGGTTTTAAGGAACTTTTAAAGAAGTGAGGGGTAAAAAGGTAAGAGGTGGAGGAGCTCCTAGTTCAGACTCTGCAGCTGAAGGCAGGACTACCAGTGAGCAGCTATCCAAGAGTGATCGAGTGCAGATGTCACAAAGTCACAGGATTGAAGGTGATTAGGAAAATAATCGATAAACACCGGATCTGAAAACAAAGATGGGAGTTTGAAAACAAAGAGATGGTGGGAGCTGGTGCAGATGCCGGAGACAGGTGGACCAGACTTGTTAGCAGGTAAAGTTCATTTCAAAGTTCAAAGTGTATTTATTATCAAAGTATGTGTACTATATGCAACCTTCAGATTCATCACCTTACAGGCAGCCACAAAACAAAGAGACCCAATGGACACGACACGGGAGAAGTGTGGAAGCTACCTGAGAAACCACTGGTGGAGTTTAAGACCACCACGAGGGTGGAGGCCACGGACCGATTCATTTCGACCCGTGATTACCAGTGCGGGTAAGAGCTTGTCTGTGGGGGTCTGCTGGTGGGGAACCCGTGCTGTGGGGTAGTAGACCGTTCCCTAGAAGGGGCTCTGTCCGTCTGTGTCTGTGGGGTTCACACAAAGTGACTCTAAAGACTTCGGAAGCAAGAACAACTAAATCTGCCAACGTAAACATCAACTCAATTAACTCTCTCTCTCTCCCTCTCCATCAATTCAACTCGACGCAACACAAAGTGAACTGAACTGCTTAAACTCACCTGACACCGTAAGACTGAGATCCACCTCCAGGACTATTATCTTTGTATCCACACACACATTTGCGGAGATATATATATATATATAATAGTTTATAACCTGTATCGTATTATCCGGTTTAACAATATTAATTTGTAGTGTAATGAATATAGTCTCATTTATAGTAAATCAGACTCCAGGTGTGTTCCATTTCTGCTGGTCCTTTTCAACTTGTCACGGGATTCGTGACAAAATTTAAAAAGACCATCAAAGAGCCAATGTGCAGGAAAAAGCAACAAATCATGCAAACCAAGTAAGTGATGATGTTCAGAACTCTAGGTTATGAAAGTCCACTCCAGCAGTGGACAAACACTGGCTCGTTCCCCGCTCTCGTGTCTGGGCCAAGCCGCCCTCAATCCTGCAGTTTTGCAATTTCAGTTAACACCACAGAAGTGCCAGGTCACACCGAATGGAAGTTGCAGGCTATTGCTCGTATCTGAGGAATAAATGTGATTAATACAGTCATTTATGGAGTGTGGGAGGCAACAGACAAGCTGTGGGAGTTTTCTAATCAAGGTCTAGGGGCAACAAGGACCAGGTGAGAGTTTTGACTTCAGGTAAGCAGAGGCAATCTGCCCCAAGTCCAGATCATTCCGATTGGGTCTCTGCAAAAATGACAAAATGCTGTATAGGAAACATCTACGCTTTTTCCCTGGAAACGTTGTTATTCTTTGTCCTGCCAGGTTAGTTTTCTGTCATCTTTACCATCTCCCTAGATTAACTTGCATTACCCACACCAAGGCACTAAAGTGGAGATGTCTGACACCAAGAACTCAATTTGATGGACACTATTGGTTGATAAAGTTATTCGGCCATTTGTTCCCATTGTCATCTTTACCGCTTCGCAGCCAGGAACTTTATTTCAGGAAATCACTGGCATTTGTTGGTGTTCACAGACGGAATCATAGCTTCACTGAACTGACTGATTATTAAACCTCGTCCTTTTAAGGATCAGCTGCCCTTGTCCTCGTATTTGCAACAGTGACCTGCAGTTCTTTGTTAAGTTGTGCTTTTGTTACCCCTGCAGTTGGATGGATTTTGGACGGGTTGACAGAACATTAATCATTGAGTAGTTGAGCAGCTGTTGAGCTGTTGACCACGGCAGCCTGAGTGTAGATCACAGAGACCGTGTGCAATAACACAATTTATCACAATATCTATATTGTAAACTTTCACTGCCAGTGGGCTTTGGCTGACAATTCTCCATTTTCTCCTTACAGTGGGATGTTTGAACCCACTTTATGTTTGTCTACTGGTAAGAAAAATGATGTGAAAACAGGCCAGGACTCCAGGCTGCCCATGGAGGGAAGCAGCAAGCAATGTATTTATGTAATCAGCAGAACCATATTTTGTCTTTAAAATGACTTGTCCTAAATGTTGAACTCACATTATTTTATAAATCCCATAGCACTCCAGCAATTGCATTATAAAACCCATTTGGTGCTGCTCTGATCCCTCCTGAACACTGTTTGTCCTGATGTTGGTTTGAAACTCTTCATAAATCTAAAAGAAGGGTCAGGTCCCATTGTGCAGCACGGGATAATAGGAAACACAGTAAGTGAAGAACTGGAGAGGGATTGAAATGAAGATGTATTTATAAAGCCTCCATTTCTGTGTTCAATTGTGATTCGTAGTTTTGAATTAATGTGATGAATCCTTTTCACCTCCAATTGATTGGAAATTGTTTTGGGTAAAACAATTTTTAGTGTGATATTTATGCAGATCAATGCTTCTTACAAAGCTCTTCGGTTTTCAGGGCTAATTGTGCGACTTTGGAGTTTCATGGATCTCTTTTAGCTGCGATATACACTTGTGTCAGTCGTATGAGTTCTACATCAGTCTGACACGTAACGGTATCTGTCCATGTGCATCGCCATTTTTGGAGACTGATCAGTCAAAACTAAGTGCTGCTGTTCCAAAGTGCACCTCTTGCTGGCCGGTTACAAATGGAACCGGCTTCCCCAGGACTCCTTGTTCTTCTGTCGTGTGTTCTAACCCATGTAATCTGGTATGGGACACTTTGCACCCAACTGCTGCCTTTGAATAATACTCTCATTCATCAGAGACTTCCATTAAACTCTTCTGTCAGGTCATTGCTTGGAAATTCCTTGTGATGGCCAAATGGCTGTGCATTGTAAAATGAAAGCTTCAGTCCAGGTGTTGTCAGAGTCACAGGGAAGATCGGGATGAGGGGGGGGGGGGGGGAGAGAGAGAGAGAGAGATGGTTTGCTGTTCACTGCTGCCTTGAGAAGTCACTAATGGTTTTTGCTGCAAGAATACAAGTTCCTTAAGAATCCTGTCAGCCTACTCAGAACAAGATTGTGTCCTCACCAAAGGTTCACACTGAGTCATTGGAAGCATTCTGCAGAAGATGGCCAGTCTGACCGCTCTGTCTGAAAGATTATAGCTGAAGGACGACGAAGAGGAAGCTCACCCTTTAGAACATTAACCTAGGAGGCAGAACTTCTTCTAGATGTCCTTTCAGACGATGGTGACACAATGGTACAGCTGCTTCCTCGCTGCCCCAGTAACAGAGTTTCGGCCCTGACTCTGGTACTATATGTGCAGAGAGTGTACATTCTTCCTGTGACTGTGTGGCTCTCCTCCTGGATCCTGAAGATGTGTATCTGTCGGTTAGTTAGCTGTTGTGAATTGTCCCTAGTATGTGGGTGAATGGTCAAATGTGCTGGTGGGGGAGTAGATGGTGGGAAGAACAGTGGGATTAGTGAAATTTGGGCATGATGGTGCGTGTGGACTCGGGGAGCTGAAGGTCATGTTTTTATGCTGTATGTCTCTATGACAACTTAGCTGTCCAGTCTCTACTGAAGCCCATTCTACAGTCTACACAGATCCAGTAACTCTACTGAATGTCCATTCTACAGTCTCCACAGATCCAGGAATTCTACTGAATGTCCATTCTACAGTCTCTCCACAGATCCAGGAACTCGACTGTATGTACATTCTACAGTCTCCACAGATCCAGGATCTCTACGGAATGTCCATTCTACAGTCTCTCCACAGATCCAGGAACTCTACTGAATGTCCATTCTACAGTCTCCACAGATCCAGGAACTCTACTGAATCTCCATTCTACAGTCTCCACAGATCCAGGAACGCTACTGAATGTCCATTCTACAGTCTCCACAGATCCAAGATCTCTACTGAATGTCCATTCTACAGTCTCCACAGATCCAAGATCTCTACTGAATGTCCATTCTACAGTCTCCACAGATCCAGGAACTCTACTGAATCTCCATTCTACAGTCTCCACAGATCCAGGAACGCTACTGAATGTCCATTCTACAGTCTCCACAGATCCAAGATCTCTACTGAATGTCCATTCTACAGTCTCCACAGATCCAGGAACTCTACTGAATGTCCATTCTACAGTTTCCACAGATCCAGGAACGCTACTGGATGTCCATTCTACAGTCTCCACAGATCCAGGAACGCTACTGAATCTCCATTCTACAGTCTCCACAGATCCAGGAACTCTACTGAATGTCCATTCTACAGTCTCCACAGATCCAGGAACTCTACTGAATCTCCATTCTACAGTCTCCACAGATCCAGGAACGCTACTGAATGTCCATTCTACAGTCTCCACAGATCCAAGATCTCTACTGAATGTCCATTCTACAGTCTCCACAGATCCAAGATCTCTACTGAATGTCCATTCTACAGTCTCCACAGATCCAGGAACTCTACTGAATGTCCATTCTACAGTCTCCACAGATCCAGGAACGCTACTGAATGTCCATTCTACAGTCTCCACAGATCCAAGATCTCTACTGAATGTCCATTCTACAGTCTCCACAGATCCAAGATCTCTACTGAATGTCCATTCTACAGTCTCCACAGATCCAGGAACTCTACTGAATCTCCATTCTACAGTCTCCACAGATCCAGGAACTCTACTGAATGTCCATTCTACAGTTTCCACAGATCCAGGAACGCTACTGAATGTCCATTCTACAGTCTCCACAGATCCAGGAACGCTACTGAATCTCCATTCTACAGTCTCCACAGATCCAGGAACTCTACTGAATGTCCATTCTACAGTCTCCACAGATCCAGGAACTCTACTGAATCTCCATTCTACAGTCTCCACAGATCCAGGAACGCTACTGAATGTCCATTCTACAGTCTCCACAGATCCAAGATCTCTACTGAATGTCCATTCTACAGTCTCCACAGATCCAGGAACGCTACTGAATGTCCATTCTACAGTCTCCACAGATCCAGGAACGCTACTGAATCTCCATTCTACAGTCTCCACAGATCCAGGAACTCTACTGAATGTCCATTCTACAGTCTCCACAGATCCAGGAACTCTACTGAATGTCCATTCTACAGTCTCTCCACAGATCCAGGAACATGTCCCAATGTGGTGCTAATTGTCCACACTCACACTGCAGCCACTCAGACTCAGTGAACAGGAGACAATGACCTGCACTGAGGCCACTGTCACCTTCAGCAGTGAATCATTGCATTTTGGTGCGAATAAAGGTGCCAGTGTTGACAAAAGGCTGTACTTGACTGATGGGGAGATTTCAGTCAAGTTCAAGTTTAATCGGTCCGAGTTCCATGCAATAGCAGAGAGGGCTGCTAGAACAGTAACTTGACAATCATCTCAATGTTCACCCACGTGAGCTGTGCTGACTCAGTGAACATGGGCTGTTCTGTCACAGGGTTTTATTGTTTCCACTACAGATCAGTCATAGCACCACAATCAGCTCGATTAAATAATCAGCTCTGGGTGGCCCTCCCTTGATAGGTGTCTGTGTCCGCCAGTTTACAGATGATTATTAATAAGGTGAATCATAAGATTTCTGTACGTTATTCTGAGTTAATGCCAGCCACATCCAGCAGCTGAGTGGTTAAATGCCGAAGTGTCTGCATTGCAAGGAGTTCTTAAACCAATCGCTTGGAGCACCAAGCTGTGAGTGGAGCTGTGAAAGGATGGTTCCCTCAGAACTGAGGCATTGTGTTACCTCTGTCACTTCTCAGCACCTTGCAGAGTTACCACGCTCCATATCAGGCGATTCAAAAGCAAGAGAAGCCGCCGCTCATCAAGCCTGTTGTCACGACAATAAACATCTTGTACTTGGTGCCACAGATATGCAGCCACGACTGTGATTTGAGCATCACATAACCACGTCAGTTGGATGAGACAGAAATGGACGCAGAGCTGTCGCTGTAAAACATCTGATATTAGACTTGATGTGAGGTGATGCTACATGTGGTATCAGTACCATTGTGCTCTGGCTGGGAAAACTGCTTAAAACTGCCCTAACTCTGTGCCAACCCAACTGGAGGGAGTTACATCCACATTATCTGTCGGACTGAGCCTCCGGTTCCTGCAGTTTCATCCGTATTGAGCTGCTGCTTGCTGATTGCTGATCCAGTCGGAGTGTCAGTCAGCTCCATAGTTGCCAGGTCAGGTGATCTGAATTGCCAGGTCATGTGATCCGAAGGCAAGGATGGGCGGTACCACACCCTCACGGCAACGGACATGTCTCCCTTTAGCAGCAGAGTAGAAACCCGGCCTTAATGAGGGTGAATCCAGAGGCTGCTGCTGCTCTCACCATTTTCAGTGAATCGTAATGCTTTCCCACTCTTCAGTCACGTTAAACGTTGGAATGAGAGGTGAAGTAGGAATCGGTGAAAATCTGTACAAGGTATTAGTCAGTTGTCAGTTCACATACTTCACGGCCAAGTTTAGTTCTATTTGTTCAGCTCTGCCTGAGCAAAATACTTCGATTAACACAGAAAGAAGTATTTAAGTGAAACAAAATGTTGTTTTGATGAATCAGTGGGGCCTTCCTGCTTGTTTTATTTGGTCTGAGACAGTCGGCCCCTTATGGCTGATCCCAGGCTGCTGGTGGGAGATCCCTTTCATTCATGGAACTACAATTATCAGTGATGGATCCTTCGAACCTTTGATCACCTCTTGAGGCAGGTTCAGCCAGGGTTCGGAGTGACTGCCTGTGGCGTCGGAGGGTATTGCCTGGGGAGGGCAGGACTCCAGCTCTTCCCACTGAATCCGAATCATGTTCATCATCATGAAGTCCGCTGGCCGTGACAGCGGTACAGTGCAATACATAAAACAATTACTGCAAGTTACAACACAAATCTATAAACAAACCAGTAGCGCGAAACCAGATCAAAAAGTGAGGCAGTGTTCATGGGTGCATGATCCATTTCGAAATCTGATGGCGGAGGGAAGAAACTGTTCCTAAACAGAGTGTGTGTTTCCAAGCTCCTGATGAGGAGAGGGCATGTACTGGAGGGTGAGGGTGCTGCCCTCTTGAGGCATCCCTAATTGAGGATCACCTTGACGGAGGAGGGACTGATGCCCGTGATGGAACCGGCTGAGCTGACAACCCTCTCAGCTTTTCCCGATTCTGTGCATCAACACCTCTGTAGCCGGTGGCGATGGAACCAGGCAGAATGTTCTTCACGGTTCATCTGTAGAAACTTGCCAGAGTCTTTGGGGACAAACCAGATCTCTTCACACTCCTGCTGAAATACAGCTGCTGAGGTGCCTGATTCATAACAGCATCAATATGTTGGGTTCAGAATAGATCTTCAGAGAGGAATGTGACGGTGCTCCTCCTTTCCATTGACGACCCTTCGATGAGGACAGCCACGTGTTTTCCCGACTCCCCCTTCCTGAGGTCCACAATCAGTGCTATGTGAACTCACCCATGGGGTACAGATCCCCTTGGCCCAAACTGGCACTTACCTCCCAATTCTGTGCTAAATAATTCACCGTTTCCTGAGGAATTTTTCTCTTGGCAGTAAACCATCTCAACAGTAGAACAGCAATCTGACCCTCACCAAGACCAACCAGTTCTTGATGGCCTCTCGCTGTTCCTGGAGGGGAGTGAGGCTTGAACTCTTTCATTCTGCATCCCTAACGAATGGGTTCCCAATGTTTACTCTGCCATGGACCCCACCATTAAACATGGGGTCCATAGACAACAGGTTGGGAACCTCTGTCCTAGGGGTACATGATGCTGATGTCTGACCACTGCCATCTCTCTGACTTTGGGCAACAATAAACTGCTCATGGGTGATTATCCAGTCTGCCCACTGAGGCATCTCTCTGCCCCTGGAGAACCAGTGGGGTCACACTAAAACTCCACAAGGTGCAAATACTGAATGGCTTCTGTTTACATCTCCTTGCAAGGCCAAACATGGCCTACCGGCTGCCGAGGCGTGTAGGGATGCTGAGCTGTGAAGGGTTGCTGAGGTGTGTAGGGGTGTCGATGTGTGTAGGGATGTTGATGTGTGTAGGGATGTCGATGTCTGTAGGGGTGTCAATGTGAGTAGGGGTGTCGATGTGTGTAGGGATGTTGATGTGTGTAGGGATGTCGATGTCTGTAGGGGTGTCGATGTGAGTAGGGGTGTCGATGTGTGTAGGGATGTTGATGTGTGTAGGGATGTCGATGTCTGTAGGGGTGTCAATGTGTGTAGGGGTGTCGATGTGTGTAGGGATGTCAATGTGTGTAGGGCTGTTGATGTGTGTAGGGATGTCGATGTGTCGATGTGAGTAGGGGTGTCGATGTGTGTAGGGTTGTCGATGTGTGTAGGGGTGTCGATGTGTGTAGGGCTGTTGATGTGTGTAGGGGTGTCGATGTGTATAGGGATGTCGATGCGTGTAGGGCTGTTGATGTGTGTAGGGGTGTCGATGTGTGTAGGGATGTCGATGTGTGTAGGGCTGTTGATGTGTGTAGGGTTGTCGATGTGTGTACGGATGTTGATCTGTGTAGGGGTGTCGATGTGTGTAGGGATGTCGATGTGTGTAGGGATGTCGATGTGAGTAGGGATGTCGATGTGTGTAGGGGTGTCGATGTGTGTAGGGATGTCGATGAGAGTAGGGATGTCGATGTGTGTAGGGCTGTTGATGTGTGTAGGGGTGTCGATGTGAGTAGGATTGCTGAGGTGTGTAGGGTTGACGATGTGAGTAGGGATGTTGATGTGTGTAGGGCTGTTGATGTGTGTAGGGATGTCGATGTGTGTAGGGATGTCGATGTGTGTAGGGCTGTTGATGTGTGTAGGGGTGTCGATGTGTGTAGGGATGTCGATGTGTGTAGGGCTGTTGATGTGTGTAGGGTTGTCAATGTGTGTACGGATGTCGATCTGTGTAGGGGTGTCGATGTGTGTAGGGATGTCGATGTGTGTAGGGATGTCGATGTGAGTAGGGATGTCGATGTGTGTAGGGGTGTCGATGTGTGTAGGGATGTCGATGTGAGTAGGGATGTCGATGTGTGTAGGGCTGTTGATGTGTGCAGGGGTGTCGATGTGAGTAGGGATGTCGATGTGTGTAGGGTTGTCGATGTGTGTAGGGCTGTCGAGGTGTGTAGGGCTGTTGATGTGTGTAGGGGTGACGATGTGAGTAGGGATGTCGATGTGTGTAGGGTTGTCGATGTGTGTAGGGCTGTTGAGGTGTGTAGGGCTGTTGATGTGTGTAGGGGTGTCGATGTGAGTAGGGCTGTTGAGGTCTGTAGGGATGTTGATGTGAGTAGGGCTGTTGATGTGTGTAGGGGTGTCGATGTGTGTAGGGCTGTTGATGTGTGTAGGGGTGTCGATGTGTGTAAGGTTGTCGATGTGTGTAGGGCTGTTGATGTGAGTAGGGATGTCGATGTGTGTAGGGTTGTCAATGTGTGTAGGGCTGTTGAGGTGTGTAGGGCTGTTGATGTGTGTAGGGGTGTCGATGTGTGTAGGGTTGTCGATGTGTGTAGGGCTGTTGAGGTGTGTAGGGCAGTTGATGTGTGTAGGGGTGTCGATGTGTGTAGGGCTGTTGATGTGTGTAGGGCTGTTGATGTGTGTAGGGGTGTCGATGTGAGTAGGATTGCTGAGGTGTGTAGGGTTGACGATGTGAGTAGGGATGTCGATGTGTGTAGGGTTGTTGATGTGTGTAGGGCTGTTGAGGTATGTAGGGCTGTTGATGTGTGTAGGGGTGTCGATGTGAGTAGGGCTGTTGAGGTCTGTAGGGATGTTGATGTGTGTAGGGCTGTTGATGTGTGTAGGGGTGTCGATGTGTGTAGGGCTGTTGATGTGTGTAGGGGTGTCGATGTGTGTAGGGTTGTCGATGTGTGTAGGGCTGTTGATGTGTGTAGGGGTGTCGATGTGTGTAGGGCTGTTGATGTGTGTAGGGCTGTTGATGTGTGTAGGGGTGTCGATGTGTGTAGGGTTGTCGATGTGTGTAGGGCTGTTGACGTGTGTAGGGGTGTCGATGTGTGTAGGGCTGTTGATGTGTGTAGGGGTGTCGATGTGAGTAGGATTGCTGAGGTGTGTAGGGTTGACGATGTGTGTAGGGCTGATGAGGTCTGTAGGGCTGTTGATGTGTGTAGGGGTGTCGATGTGAGTAGGGTTGTCGATGTGTGTAGGGCTGTTGATGTGTGTAGGGGTGTCAATGTGAGTAGGATTGCTGAGGTGTGTAGGGGTGTCGATGTGAGTAGGGTTGTCGATGTGTGTAGGGCTGTTGATGTGTGTAGGGGTGTCAATGTGAGTAGGATTGCTGAGGTGTGTAGGGGTGTCGATGTGAGTAGGGCTGTCGATGTGTGTAGGGGTGTCGATGTGTGTAGGGGGGTTGATGTGTGTAGGGTTGTCGATGTGAGTAGGGATGTCGATGTGTGTAGGGATGTCGATGTGTGTAGGGGTGTCGATGTGTGTAGGGATGTCGATGTGTGTAGGGCTGTTGATGTGTGTAGGGTTGTCGATGTGTGTACGGATGTTGATCTGTGTAGGGGTGTCGATGTGTGTAGGGATGTCGATGTGTGTAGGGATGTCGATGTGAGTAGGGATGTCGATGTGTGTAGGGGTGTCGATGTGTGTAGGGATGTCGATGTGAGTAGGGATGTCAATGTGTGTAGGGCTGTTGATGTGTGTAGGGGTGTCGATGTGAGTAGGATTGCTGAGGTGTGTAGGGTTGACGATGTGAGTAGGGATGTTGATGTGTGTAGGGCTGTTGATGTGTGTAGGGATGTCGATGTGTGTAGGGATGTCGATGTGTGTAGGGCTGTTGATGTGTGTAGGGGTGTCGATGTGTGTAGGGATGTCGATGTGTGTAGGGCTGTTGATGTGTGTAGGGTTGTCAATGTGTGTACGGATGTCGATCTGTGTAGGGGTGTCGATGTGTGTAGGGATGTCGATGTGTGTAGGGATGTCGATGTGAGTAGGGATGTCGATGTGTGTAGGGGTGTCGATGTGTGTAGGGATGTCGATGTGAGTAGGGATGTCGATGTGTGTAGGGCAGTTGATGTGTGCAGGGGTGTCGATGTGAGTAGGGATGTCGATGTGTGTAGGGTTGTCGATGTGTGTAGGGCTGTCGAGGTGTGTAGGGCTGTTGATGTGTGTAGGGGTGACGATGTGAGTAGGGATGTCGATGTGTGTAGGGTTGTCGATGTGTGTAGGGCTGTTGAGGTGTGTAGGGCTGTTGATGTGTGTAGGGGTGTCGATGTGAGTAGGGCTGTTGAGGTCTGTAGGGATGTTGATGTGAGTAGGGCTGTTGATGTGTGTAGGGGTGTCGATGTGTGTAGGGCTGTTGATGTGTGTAGGGGTGTCAATGTGTGTAAGGTTGTCGATGTGTGTAGGGCTGTTGATGTGAGTAGGGATGTCGATGTGTGTAGGGTTGTCAATGTGTGTAGGGCTGTTGAGGTGTGTAGGGCTGTTGATGTGTGTAGGGGTGTCGATGTGTGTAGGGTTGTCGATGTGTGTAGGGCTGTTGAGGTGTGCAGGGCTGTTGATGTGTGTAGGGGTGTCGATGTGTGTAGGGCTGTTGATGTGTGTAGGGCTGTTGATGTGTGTAGGGGTGTCGATGTGAGTAGGATTGCTGAGGTGTGTAGGGTTGACGATGTGAGTAGGGATGTTGATGTGTGTAGGGCTGTTGAGGTGTGTAGGGCTGTTGATGTGTGTAGGGGTGTCGATGTGTGTAGGGCTGTTGATGTGTGTAGGGCTGTTGATGTGAGTAGGGATGTCGATGTGTGTAGGGTTGTTGATGTGTGTAGGGCTGTTGAGGTATGTAGGGCTGTTGATGTGTGTAGGGGTGTCGATGTGAGTAGGGCTGTTGAGGTCTGTAGGGATGTTGATGTGAGTAGGGCTGTTGATGTGTGTAGGGGTGTCGATGTGTGTAGGGCTGTTGATGTGTGTAGGGGTGTCGATGTGTGTAGGGTTGTCGATGTGTGTAGGGCTGTTGATGTGTGTAGGGGTGTCGATGTGTGTAGGGCTGTTGATGTGTGTAGGGCTGTTGATGTGTGTAGGGGTGTCGATGTGTGTAGGGTTGTCGATGTGTGTAGGGCTGTTGATGTGTGTAGGGGTGTCGATGTGTGTAGGGCTGTTGATGTGTGTAGGGGTGTCGATGTGAGTAGGGTTGTCGATGTGTGTAGGGCTGTTGATGTGTGTAGGGGTGTCAATGTGAGTAGGATTGCTGAGGTGTGTAGGGGTGTCGATGTGAGTAGGGTTGTCGATGTGTGTAGGGCTGTTGATGTGTGTAGGGGTGTCAATGTGAGTAGGATTGCTGAGGTGTGTAGGGGTGTCGATGTGAGTAGGGCTGTCGATGTGTGTAGGGGTGTCGATGTGTGTAGGGGGGTTGATGTGTGTAGGGTTGTCGATGTGAGTAGGGATGTCGATGTGTGTAGGGATGTCGATGTGTGTAGGGTTGTTGATATGTGTAGGGGTGTCGATGTGTGTAGGGTTGTCGATGTGAGTAGGGATGTCGATGTTTGTAGGGTTGTCGATGTGTGTAGGGATGTCGATGTGTGTAGGGTTGTCGATGTGTGTAGGGGTGTCGATGTGTGTAGGGTTGTCGATGTGTGTAGGGTTGTCGATGTGTGTAGGGGTGTCGATGTGTGTAGGTTTGTCGATGTGAGTAGGGATGTCGATGTGTGTAGGGTTGTCGATGTGTGTAGGGTTGTCGATGTGTGTAGGGGTGTCGATGTGTGTAGGGTTGTCGATGTGAGTAGGGATGTCGATGTGTGTAGGGTTGTCGATGTGTGTAGGGGTGTCGATGTGTGTAGGGATGTCGATGTGTGTAGGGCTGTTGATGTGTGTAGGGGTGTCGATGTGCGTAGGGATGTCGATGTGTGTAGGGGTGTCGATGTGTGTAGGGATGTCGATGAGTGTAGGGCTGTTGATGTGTGTAGGGGTGTCGATGTGAGTAGGATTGCTGAGGTGTGTAGGGTTGACGATGTGAGTGGGGATGTTGATGTGTGTAGGGCTGTTGATGTGTGTAGGGATGTCGATGTGTGTAGGGATGTCGATGTGTGTAGGGCTGTTGATGTGTGTAGGGGTGTCGATGTGTGTAGGGCTGTTGATGTGTGTAGGGGTGTCGATGTGTGTAGGGATGTCGATGTGTGTAGGGCTGTTGATGTGTGTAGGGTTGTCGATGTAGTACTGATGTCGATGTGTGTAGGGCTGTTGATGTGTGTAGGGGTGTCGATGTGTGTAGGGGTGTCGATGTGTGTAGGGGTGTCGATGTGTGTAGGGATGTCGATGTGTGTAGGGGTGTCGATGTGTGTAGGGATGTCGATGTGTGTAGGGCTGTTGATGTGTGTAGGGGTGTCGATGTGAGTAGTGCTGTTGAGGTCTGTAGGGATGTTGATGTGTGTAGGGCTGTTGATGTGTGTAGGGCTGTTGATGTGTGTAGGGCTGTTGATGTGAGTAGGGCTGTTGATGTGTGTAGGCGTGTCGATGTGTGTAGGGTTGTCGATGTGTGTAGGGCTGTTGATGTGTGTAGGGGTGTCGATGTGTGTAGGGCTGTTGATGTGTGTAGGGGTGTCGATGTGAGTAGGATTGCTGAGGTGTGTAGGGTTGACGATGTGTGTAGGGCTGTTGAGGTCTGTAGGGATGTTGATGTGTGTAGGGGTGTCGATGTGTGTAGGGCTGTTGATGTGTGTAGGGATGTCGATGTGAGTAGGGATGTCGATGTGTGTAGGGTTGTCGATGTGTGTAGGGCTGTTGAGGTGTGTAGGGCTGTTGATGTGCGTAGGGGTGTCGATGTGAGTAGGGATGTCGATGTGTGTAGGGTTGTCGATGTGTGTAGGGCTGTTGAGGTGTGTAGGGCTGTTGATGTGTGTAGGGGAGTCGATGTGAGTAGGGCTGTTGAGGTCTGTAGGGATGTTGATGTGAGTAGGGCTGTTGAGGTGTGTAGGGCTGTTGATGTGCGTAGGGGTGTCGATGTGAGTAGGGATGTCGATGTGTGTAGGGTTGTCGATGTGTGTAGGGCTGTTGAGGTGTGTAGGGCTGTTGATGTGTGTAGGGGAGTCGATGTGAGTAGGGCTGTTGAGGTCTGTAGGGATGTTGATGTGAGTAGGGCTGTTGATGTGTGTAGGGGTGTCGATGTGTGTAGGGCTGTTGATGTGTGTAGGGGTGTCGATGTGTGTAGGGTTGTCGATGTGTGTAGGGCTGTTGATGTGAGTAGGGATGTCGATGTGTGTAGGGTTGTCAATGTGTGTAGGGCTGTTGAGGTGTGTAGGGCTGTTGATGTGTGTAGGGGTGTCGATGTGTGTAGGGTTGTCGATGTGTGTAGGGCTGTTGAGGTGTGTAGGGCTGTTGATGTGTGTAGGGGTGTCGATGTGTGTAGGGGTGTCGATGTGTGTAGGGCTGTTGATGTGTGTAGGGGTGTCGATGTGTGTAAGGTTGTCGATGTGTGTAGGGCTGTTGATGTGAGTAGGGATGTCGATGTGTGTAGGGTTGTCAATGTGTCTAGGGCTGTTGAGGTGTGTAGGGCTGTTAATGTGTGTAGGGGTGTCGATGTGTGTAGGGTTGTCGATGTGTGTAGGGCTGTTGAGGTGTGTAGGGCTGTTGATGTGTGTAGGGGTGTCGATGTGTGTAGGGCTGTTGATGTGTGTAGGGCTGTTGATGTGAGTAGGGATGTCGATGTGTGTAGGGTTGTCGATGTGTGTAGGGCTGTTGAGGTGTGTAGGGCTGTTGATGTGTGTAGGGGTGTCGATGTGTGTAGGGCTGTTGATGTGTGTAGGGCTGTTGATGTGAGTAGGGATGTCGATGTGTGTAGGGTTGTTGATTTGTGTAGGGCTGTTGAGGTGTGTAGGGCTGTTGATGTGTGTAGGGGTGTCGATGTGAGTAGGGCTGTTGAGGTCTGTAGGGATGTTGATGTGAGTAGGGCTGTTGATGTGTGTAGGGGTGTCGATGTGTGTAGGGCTGTTGATGTGTGTAGGGGTGTCGATGTGTGTAGGGTTGTCGATGTGTGTAGGGCTGTTGATGTGTGTAGGGGTGTCGATGTGTGTAGGGCTGTTGATGTGTGTAGCGCTGTTGATGTGAGTAGGGCTGTTGATGTGTGTAGGGGTGTCGATGTGTGTAGGGTTGTCGATGTGTGTAGGGCTGTTGATGTGTGTAGGGGTGTCGATGTGTGTAGGGCTGTTGATGTGTGTAGGGGTGTCGATGTGAGTAGGATTGCTGAGGTGTGTAGGGTTGACAATGTGTGTAGGGCTGATGAGGTCAGTAGGGCTGTTGATGTGTGTAGGGGTGTCGATGTGAGTAGGGTTGTCGATGTGTGTAGGGCTGTTGATGTGTGTAGGGGTGTCAATGTGAGTAGGATTGCTGAGGTGTGTAGGGGTGTCGATGTGAGTAGGGCTGTTGAGGTCTGTAGGGATGTTGATGTGTGTAGGGATGTCGATGAGTGTAGGGCTGTCGATGTGTGTAGGGGTGTCGATGTGTGTAGGGATGTCGATGTGTGTAGGGCTGTTGATGTGTGTAGGGGTGTCGATGTGAGTAGGGCTGTTGAGGTGTGTAGGGCTGTTGATGTGTGTAGGGGTGTCGATGTGAGTAGGGCTGTTGAGGTCTGTAGGGATGTTGATGTGAGTAGGGCTGTTGATGTGTGTAGGGGTGTCGATGTGTGTAGGGCTGTTGATGTGTGTAGGGGTGTCGATGTGTGTAGGGTTGTCGATGTGTGTAGGGCTGTTGATGTGAGTAGGGATGTCGATGTGTGTAGGGTTGTCAATGTGTGTAGGGCTGTTGAGGTGTGTAGGGCTGTTGAAGTGTGTAGGGGTGTCGATGTGTGTAGGGTTGTCGATGTGTGTAGGGCTGTTGAGGTGTGTAGGGCTGTTGATGTGTGTAGGGGTGTCGATGTGTGTAGGGCTGTTGATGTGTGTAGGGCTGTTGATGTGAGTAGGGATGTCGATGTGTGTAGGGTTGTCGATGTGTGTAGGGCGGTTGAGGTGTGTAGGGCTGTTGATGTGTGTAGGAGTGTCGATGTGTGTAGGGCTGTTGATGTGTGTAGGGCTGTTGATGTGTGTAGGGGTGTCGATGTGTGTAGGGCTGTTGATGTGTGTAGGGGTGTCGATGTGAGTAGGATTGCTGAGGTGTGTAGGGCTGACAATGTGTGTAGGGCTGATGAGGTCAGTAGGGCTGTTGATGTGTGTAGGGGTGTCGATGTGAGTAGGGTTGTCGATGTGTGTAGGGCTGTTGATGTGTGTAGGGGTGTCAATGTGAGTAGGATTGCTGAGGTGTGTAGGGGTGTCGATGTGAGTAGGGCTGTTGAGGTCTGTAGGGATGTTGATGTGTGTAGGGATGTCGATGAGTGTAGGGCTGTCGATGTGTGTAGGGGTGTCGATGTGTGTAGGGATGTCGATGTGTGTAGGGCTGTTGATGTGTGTAGGGGTGTCGATGTGAGTAGGGCTGTTGAGGTGTGTAGGGCTGTTGATGTGTGTAGGGGTGTCGATGTGAGTAGGGCTGTTGAGGTCTGTAGGGATGTTGATGTGAGTAGGGCTGTTGATGTGTGTAGGGGTGTCGATGTGTGTAGGGCTGTTGATGTGTGTAGGGGTGTCGATGTGTGTAGGGTTGTCGATGTGTGTAGGGCTGTTGATGTGAGTAGGGATGTCGATGTGTGTAGGGTTGTCAATGTGTGTAGGGCTGTTGAGGTGTGTAGGGCTGTTGAAGTGTGTAGGGGTGTCGATGTGTGTAGGGTTGTCGATGTGTGTAGGGCTGTTGAGGTGTGTAGGGCTGTTGATGTGTGTAGGGGTGTCGATGTGTGTAGGGCTGTTGATGTGTGTAGGGCTGTTGATATGAGTAGGGATGTCGATGTGTGTAGGGTTGTCGATGTGTGTAGGGCTGTTGAGGTGTGTAGGGCTGTTGATGTGTGTAGGAGTGTCGATGTGTGTAGGGCTGTTGATGTGTGTAGGGCTGTTGATGTGAGTAGGGATGTCGATGTGTGTAGGGTTGTTGATGTGTGTAGGGCTGTTGAGGTGTGTAGGGCTGTTGATGTGTGTAGGGCTGTCGATGTGAGTAGGGCTGTTGAGGTCTGTAGGGATGTTGATGTGAGTAGGGCTGTTGATGTGTGTAGGGGTGTCGATGTGTGTAGGGCTGTTGATGTGTGTAGGGGTGTCGATGTGTGTAGGGTTGTCGATGTGTGTAGGGCTGTTGATGTGTGTAGGGGTGTCGATGTGAGTAGGATTGCTGAGGTGTGTAGGGTTGACGATGTGTGTAGGGCTGATGAGGTCTGTAGGGCTGTTGATGTGTGTAGGGGTGTCGATGTGAGTAGGGTTGTCGATGTGCGTAGGGCTGTTGATGTGTGTAGGGGTGTCAATGTGAGTAGGATTGCTGAGGTGTGTAGGGGTGTCGATGTGAGTAGGGCTGTTGAGGTCTGTAGGGATGTTGATGTGTGTAGGGATGTCGATGAGTGTAGGGCTGTCGATGTGTGTAGGGGTGTCGATGTGTGTAGGGATGTCGATGTGTGTAGGGCTGTTGATGTGTGTAGGGGTGTCGATGTGAGTAGGGATGTCGATGTGTGTAGGGTTGTCGATGTGTGTAGGGCTGTTGAGGTGTGTAGGGCAGTTGATGTGTGTAGGGGTGTCGATGTGAGTAGGGCTGTTGAGGTCTGTAGGGATGTTGATGTGAGTAGGGCTGTTGATGTGTGTAGGGGTGTCGATGTGTGTAGGGCTGTTGATGTGTGTAGGGGTGGCGATGTGTGTAGGGTTGTCGATGTGTGTAGGGCTGTTGATGTGAGTAGGGATGTCGATGTGTGTAGGGTTGTCAATGTGTGTAGGGCTGTTGAGGTGTGTAGGGCTGTTGAAGTGTGTAGGGGTGTCGATGTGTGTAGGGTTGTCGATGTGTGTAGGGCTGTTGAGGTGTGTAGGGCTGTTGATGTGTGTAGGGGTGTCGATGTGTGTAGGGCTGTTGATGTGTGTAGGGCTGTTGATGTGAGTAGGGATGTCGATGTGTGTAGGGTTGTCGATGTGTGTAGGGCTGTTGAGGTGTGTAGGGCTGTTGATGTGTGTAGGAGTGTCGATGTGTGTAGGGCTGTTGATGTGAGTAGGGCTGTTGATGTGAGTAGGGATGTCGATGTGTGTAGGGTTGTTGATGTGTGTAGGGCTGTTGAGGTGTGTAGGGCTGTTGATGTGTGTAGGGCTGTCGATGTGAGTAGGGCTGTTGAGGTCTGTAGGGATGTTGATGTGAGTAGGGCTGTTGATGTGTGTAGGGGTGTCGATGTGTGTAGGGCTGTTGATGTGTGTAGGGGTGTCGATGTGTGTAGGGTTGTCGATGTGTGTAGGGCTGTTGATGTATGTAGGGGTGTCGATGTGTGTAGGGCTGTTGATGTGTGTAGGGCTGTTGATGTGAGTAGGGCTGTTGATGTGTGTAGGGGTGTCGATGTGTGTAGGGTTGTCGATGTGTGTAGGGCTGTTGATGTGTGTAGGGGTGTCGATGTGTGTAGGGCTGTTGATGTGTGTAGGGGTGTCGATGTGAGTAGGATTGCTGAGGTGTGTAGGGTTGACGATGTGTGTAGGGCTGATGAGGTCTGTAGGGCTGTTGATGTGTGTAGGGGTGTCGATGTGAGTAGGGTTGTCGATGTGTGTAGGGCTGTTGATGTGTGTAGGGGTGTCGATGTGAGTAGGATTGCTGAGGTGTGTAGGGGTGTCGATGTGAGTAGGGCTGTTGAGGTCTGTAGGGATGTTGATGTGTGTAGGGATGTCGATGAGTGTAGGGCTGTCGATGTGTGTAGGGGTGTCGATGTGTGTAGGGGTGTCGATGTGAGTAGGGATGTCGATGTGTGTAGGGATGTCGATGTGTGTAGGGCTGCTGATGTGTGTAGGAGTGTCGATGTGAGTAGGATTGCTGAGGTGTGTAGGGTTGTCGATGTGTGTAGGGCTGTCGATGTGTGTAGGGGAATCGATGTGTGTAGGGGTGTTGATGTGTGTAGGGTTGTCGATGTGAGTAGGGATGTCGATGTGTGTAGGGTTGTCGATGTGTGTAGGGTTGTCGATGTGTGTAGGGTTGTCGATGTGTGTAGGGGTGTCGATGTGTGTAGGTTTGTCGATGTGAGTAGGGATGTCGATGTGTGTAGGGTTGTCGATGTGTGTAGGGGTGTCGATGTGTGTAGGGTTGTCGATGTGTGTAGGGGTGTCGATGTGTGTAGGGTTGTCGATGTGAGTAGGGATGTCGATGTGTGTAGGGTTGTCGATGTGTGTAGGGTTGTCGATGTGTGTAGGGGTGTCGATGTGTGTAGGGATGTCGATGTGTGTAGGGCTGTTGATGTGTGTACGGGTGTCGATGTGAGTAGGATTGCTGAGGTGTGTAGGGTTGACGATGTGAGTAGGGATGTTGATGTGTGTAGGGCTGTTGATGTGTGTAGGGATGTCGATGGGTGTAGGGATGTCGATGTGTGTAGGGCTGTTGATGTGTGTAGGGGTGTCGATGTGTGTAGGGATGTCGATGTGTGTACGGCTGTTGATGTGTGTAGGGTTGTCGATGTAGTACCGATGTCGATGTGTGTAGGTGTGTCGATGTGTGTAGGGATGTCGATGTGTGTAGGGATGTCGATGTGAGTAGGGATGTCGATGTGTGTAGGGGTGTCGATGTGAGTAGGGATGTCGATGTGTGTAGGGCTGTTGATGTGTGTAGGGCTGTTGATGTGTGTAGGGCTGTTGATGTGAGTAGGGCTGTTGATGTGTGTAGGGGTGTCGATGTGTGTAGGGTTGTCGATGTGTGTAGGGCTGTTGATGTGTGTAGGGGTGTCGATGTGTGTAGGGCTGTTGATGTGTGTAGGGGTGTCGATGTGAGTAGGATTGCTGAGGTGTGTAGGGTTGACGATGTGTGTAGGGCTGTTGAGGTCTGTAGGGATGTTGATGTGTGTAGGGGTGTCGATGTGTGTAGGGCTGTTGATGTGTGTAGGGGTGTCGATGTGAGTAGGGATGTCGATGTGTGTAGGGTTGTCGATGTGTGTAGGGCTGTTGAGGTCTGTAGGGATGTTGATGTGTGTAGGGCTGTTGATGTGTGTAGGGCTTTTGCTGTGAGTAGGGCTGTTGATGTGTGTAGGGGTGTCGATGTGTGTAGGGATGTCGATGTGTGTAGGGGTGTCGATGTGTGTAGGGATGTCGATGTGTGTAGGGATGTCGATGTGTGTAGGGGTGTCGATGTGTGTAGGGATGTCGATGTGTGTAGGGCTGTTGATGTGTGTAGGGCTGTTGATGTGTGTAGGGCTGTTGATGTGAGTAGGCCTGTGGATGTGTGTAGGGGTGTCGATGTGTGTAGGGTTGTCGATGTGTGTAGGGGTGTCGATGTGTGTAGGGTTGTCGATGTGTGTAGGGTTGTCGATGTGTGTAGGGTTGTCGATGTGTGTAGGGTTGTCGATGTGTGTAGGGTTGTCGATGTGTGTAGGGTAGTCGATGTGTGTAGGGGTGTCGATGTGTGTAGGGTTGTCGATGTGAGTAGGGATGTCGATGTGTGTAGGGCTGTCGATGTGTGTAGGGCTGTTGAGGTGTGTAGGGCTGTTGATGTGTGTAGGGGTGTCGATGTGTGTAGGGCTGTTGATGTGTGTAGGGGTGTCGATGTGTGTAGGGTTATCGATGTGTGTAGGGCTGTTGATGTGAGTAGGGATGTCGATGTGTGTAGGGTTGTCAATGTGTGTAGGGCTGTTGATGTGTGTAGGGCTGTTGATGTGTGTAGGGGTGTCGATGTGTGTAGGGCTGTTGATGTGTGTAGGGGTGTCGATGTGTGTAGGGTTGTCGATGTGTGTAGGGTTGTCGATGTGTGTAGGGTTGTCGATGTGTGTAGGGTAGTCGATGTGTGTAGGGGTGTCGATGTGTGTAGGGTTGTCGATGTGAGCAGGGATGTCGATTTGTGTAGGGTTGTCGATGTGTGTAGGGTTGTCGATGTGTGTAGGGGTGTCGATGTGTGTAGGGATGTCGATGTGTGTAGGGCTGTTGATGTGTGTACGGGTGTCGATGTGAGTAGGATTGCTGAGGTGTGTAGGGTTGACGATGTGAGTAGGGATGTTGATGTGTGTAGGGCTGTTGATGTGTGTAGGGATGTCGATGGGTGTAGGGATGTCGATGTGTGTAGGGCTGTTGATGTGTGTAGGGGTGTCGATGTGTGTAGGGATGTCGATGTGTGTAGGGCTGTTGATGTGTGTAGGGTTGTCGATGTAGTACCGATGTCGATGTGTGTAGGTGTGTCGATGTGTGTAGGGATGTCGATGTGTGTAGGGATGTCGATGTGAGTAGGGATGTCGATGTGTGTAGGGGTGTCGATGTGTGTAGGGATGTCGATGTGTGTAGGGCTGTTGATGTGTGTAGGGCTGTTGATGTGTGTAGGGCTGTTGATGTGAGTAGGGCTGTTGATGTGTGTAGGGGTGTCGATGTGTTTAGGGTTGTCGATGTGTGTAGGGCTGTTGATGTGTGTAGGGGTGTCGATGTGTGTAGGGCTGTTGATGTGTGTAGGGGTGTCGATGTGAGTAGGATTGCTGAGGTGTGTAGGGTTGACGATGTGTGTAGGGCTGTTGAGGTCTGTAGGGATGTTGATGTGTGTAGGGGTGTCGATGTGTGTAGGGCTGTTGATGTGTGTAGGGGTGTCGATGTGAGTAGGGATGTCGATGTGTGTAGGGTTGTCGATGTGTGTAGGGCTGTTGAGGTCTGTAGGGATGTTGATGTGTGTAGGGCTGTTGATGTGTGTAGGGCTTTTGATGTGAGTAGGGCTGTTGATGTGTGTAGGGGTGTCGATGTGTGTAGGGATGTCGATGTGTGTAGGGGTGTCGATGTGTGTAGGGATGTCGATGTGTGTAGGGATGTCGATGTGTGTAGGGGTGTCGATGTGTGTAGGGATGTCGATGTGTGTAGGGCTGTTGATGTGTGTAGGGCTGTTGATGTGTGTAGGGCTGTTGATGTGAGTAGGGCTGTTGATGTGTGTAGGGGTGTCGATGTGTGTAGGGTTGTCGATGTGTGTAGGGCTGTTGATGTGTGTAGGGGTGTCGATGTGTGTAGGGCTGTTGATGTGTGTAGGGGTGTCGATGTGAGTAGGATTGCTGAGGTGTGTAGGGTTGACGATGTGTGTAGGGCTGTTGAGGTCTGTAGGGATGTTGATGTGTGTAGGGGTGTCGATGTGTGTAGGGCTGTTGATGTGTGTAGGGGTGTCGATGTGAGTAGGGATGTCGATGTGTGTAGGGTTGTCGATGTGTGTAGGGCTGTTGAGGTGTGTAGGGCTGTTGATGTGTGTAGGGGTGTCGATGTGAGTAGGGATGTCGATGTGAGTAGGGATGTCGATGTGTGTAGGGGTGTCGATGTGTGTAGGGATGTCGATGTGTGTAGGGCTGTTGATGTGTGTAGGGCTGTTGATGTGTGTAGGGCTGTTCATGTGAGTAGGGCTGTTGATGTGTGTAGGGGTGTCGATGTGTGTAGGGTTGTCGATGTGTGTAGGGCTGTTGATGTGTGTAGGGGTGTCGATGTGTGTAGGGCTGTTGATGTGTGTAGGGGTGTCGATGTGAGTAGGATTGCTGAGGTGTGTAGGGTTGACGATGTGTGTAGGGCTGTTGAGGTCTGTAGGGATGTTGATGTGTGTAGGGGTGTCGATGTGTGTAGGGCTGTTGATGTGTGTAGGGGTGTCGATGTGAGTAGGGATGTCGATGTGTGTAGGGTTGTCGATGTGTGTAGGGCTGTTGAGGTCTGTAGGGATGTTGATGTGTGTAGGGCTGTTGATGTGTGTAGGGCTTTTGATGTGAGTAGGGCTGTTGATGTGTGTAGGGGTGTCGATGTGTGTAGGGATGTCGATGTGTGTAGGGGTGTCGATGTGTGTAGGGATGTCGATGTGTGTAGGGATGTCGATGTGTGTAGGGGTGTCGATGTGTGTAGGGATGTCGATGTGTGTAGGGCTGTTGATGTGTGTAGGGCTGTTGATGTGTGTAGGGCTGTTGATGTGAGTAGGGCTGTGGATGTGTGTAGGGGTGTCGATGTGTGTAGGGTTGTCGATGTGTGTAGGGGTGTCGATGTGTGTAGGGTTGTCGATGTGTGTAGGGGTGTCGATGTGTGTAGGTTTGTCGATGTGAGTAGGGATGTTGATGTGTGTAGGGTTGTCGATGTGTGTAGGGTTGTCGATGTGTGTAGGGTTGTCGATGTGTGTAGGGTAGTCGATGTGTGTAGGGGTGTCGATGTGTGTAGGGTTGTCGATGTGAGTAGGGATGTCGATGTGTGTAGGGTTGTCGATGTGTGTAGGGTTGTCGATGTGTGTAGGGGTGTCGATGTGTGTAGGGATGTCGATGTGTGTAGGGCTGTTGATGTGTGTACGGGTGTCGATGTGAGTAGGATTGCTGAGGTGTGTAGGGTTGACGATGTGAGTAGGGATGTTGATGTGTGTAGGGCTGTTGATGTGTGTAGGGATGTCGATGGGTGTAGGGATGTCGATGTGTGTAGGGCTGTTGATGTGTGTAGGGGTGTCGATGTGTGTAGGGATGTCGATGTGTGTAGGGCTGTTGATGTGTGTAGGGTTGTCGATGTAGTACCGATGTCGATGTGTGTAGGTGTGTCGATGTGTGTAGGGATGTCGATGTGTGTAGGGATGTCGATGTGAGTAGGGATGTCGATGTGTGTAGGGGTGTCGATGTGTGTAGGGATGTCGATGTGTTTAGGGCTGTTGATGTGTGTAGGGCTGTTGATGTGTGTAGGGCTGTTGATGTGAGTAGGGCTGTTGATGTGTGTAGGGGTGTCGATGTGTGTAGGGTTGTCGATGTGTGTAGGGCTGTTGATGTGTGTAGGCGTGTCGATGTGTGTAGGGCTGTTGATGTGTGTAGGGGTGTCGATGTGAGTAGGGATGTCGATGTGTGTAGGGGTGTCGATGTGTGTAGGGATGTCGATGTGAGTAGGGATGTCGATGTGTGTAGGGGTGTCGATGTGTGTAGGGATGTCGATGTGTGTAGGGCTGTTGATGTGTGTAGGGCTGTTGATGTGTGTAGGGTTGTTGATGTGAGTAGGGCTGTTGATGTGTGTAGGGGTGTCGATGTGTGTAGGGTTGTCGATGTCTGTAGGGCTGTTGATGTGTGTAGGGGTGTCGATGTGTGTAGGGCTGTTGATGTGTGTAGGGGTGTCGATGTGAGTAGGATTGCTGAGGTGTGTAGGGTTGACGATGTGTGTAGGGCTGTTGAGGTCTGTAGGGATGTTGATGTGTGTAGGGGTGTCGATGTGTGTAGGGCTGTTGATGTGTGTAGGGGTGTCGATGTGAGTAGGGATGTCGATGTGTGTAGGGTTGTCGATGTGTGTAGGGCTGTTGAGGTCTGTAGGGATGTTGATGTGTGTAGGGCTTTTGATGTGTGTAGGGCTTTTGATGTGAGTAGGGCTGTTGATGTGTGTAGGGGTGTCGATGTGTGTAGGGATGTCGATGTGTGTAGGGGTGTCGATGTGTGTAGGGATGTCGATGTGTGTAGGGATGTCGATGTGTGTAGGGGTGTCGATGTGTGTAGGGATGTCGATGTGTGTAGGGCTGTTGATGTGTGTAGGGCTGTTGATGTGTGTAGGGGTGTCGATGTGTGTAGGGCTGTTGATGTGTGTAGGGGTGTCGATGTGAGTAGGATTGCTGAGGTGTGTAGGGTTGACGATGTGTGTAGGGCTGTTGAGGTCTGTAGGGATGTTGATGTGTGTAGGGGTGTCGATGTGTGTAGGGCTGTTGATGTGTGTAGGGGTGTCGATGTGAGTAGGGATGTCGATGTGTGTAGGGTTGTCGATGTGTGTAGGGCTGTTGAGGTGTGTAGGGCTGTTGATGTGTGTAGGGGTGTCGATGTGAGTAGGGATGTCGATGTGTGTAGGGTTGTCGATGGGTGTAGGGCTGTTGAGGTGTGTAGGGCTGTTGATGTGTGTAGGGGTGTCGATGTGAGTAGGGCTGTTGAGGTCTGTAGGGATGTTGATGTGAGTAGGGCTGTTGATGTGTGTAGGGGTGTCGATGTGTGTAGGGCTGTTGATGTGAGTAGGGATGTCGATGTGTTTAGGGTTGTCAATGTGTGTAGGGCTGTTGAGGTGTGTAGGGGTGTCCATGTGTGTAGGGCTGTTGATGTGTGTAGGGCTGTTGATGTGAGTAGGGATGTCGATGTGTGTAGGGTTGTCGATGTGTGTAGGGCTGTTGAGGTGTGTAGGGCTGTTGATGTGTGTAGGGGCGTCGATGTGTGTAGGGCTGTCGATGTGTGTAGGGGTGTTGATGTGTGTAGGGCTGTTGAGGTGTGTAGGGCTGTTGATGTGTGTAGGGGTCTCGATGTGTGTAGGGCTGTTGATGTGTGTAGGGTTGTCGATGTAGTACCGATGTCGATGTGTGTAGGTGTGTCGATGTGTGTAGGGGTGTCGATGTGTGTAGGGATGTCGATGTGTGTAGGGCTGTTGATGTGTGTAGGGCTGTTGATGTGTGTAGGGGTGTCGATGTGTGTAGGGCTGTTGATGTGTGTAGGGGTGTCGATGTGAGTAGGATTGCTGAGGTGTGTAGGGTTGACGATGTGTGTAGGGCTGTTGAGGTCTGTAGGGATGTTGATGTGTGTAGGGGTGTCGATGTGTGTAGGGCTGTTGATGTGTGTAGGGGTGTCGATGTGAGTAGGGATGTCGATGTGTGTAGGGTTGTCGATGTGTGTAGGGCTGTTGAGGTGTGTAGGGCTGTTGATGTGTGTAGGGGTGTCGATGTGAGTAGGGATGTCGATATGTGTAGGGTTGTCGATGGGTGTAGGGCTGTTGAGGTGTGTAGGGCTGTTGATGTGTGTAGGGGT
Organism: Hypanus sabinus; assembly: GCF_030144855.1. Taxonomy (NCBI): domain Eukaryota; kingdom Metazoa; phylum Chordata; class Chondrichthyes; order Myliobatiformes; family Dasyatidae; genus Hypanus; species Hypanus sabinus. Next base: position 141,920,350 of record NC_082711.1, read on the forward strand.
GTCGATGTGAGTAGGGCTGTTGAGGTCTGTAGGGATGTTGATGTGAGTAGGGCTGTTGATGTGTGTAGGGGTGTCGATGTGTGTAGGGCTGTTGATGTGAGTAGGGATGTCGATGTGTTTAGGGTTGTCAATGTGTGTAGGGCTGTTGAGGTGTGTAGGGGTGTCCATGTGTGTAGGGCTGTTGATGTGTGTAGGGCTGTTGATGTGAGTAGGGATGTCGATGTGTGTAGGGTTGTCGATGTGTGTAGGGCTGTTGAGGTGTGTAGGGCTGTTGATGTGTGTAGGGGCGTCGATGTGTGTAGGGCTGTCGATGTGTGTAGGGGTGTTGATGTGTGTAGGGCTGTTGAGGTGTGTAGGGCTGTTGATGTGTGTAGGGGTCTCGATGTGTGTAGGGCTGTTGATGTGTGTAGGGTTGTCGATGTAGTACCGATGTCGATGTGTGTAGGTGTGTCGATGTGTGTAGGGATGTCGATGTGTGTAGGGATGTCGATGTGAGTAGGAATGTCGATGTGTGTAGGGGTGTCGATGTGTGTAGGGATGTCGATGTGTGTAGGTCTGTTGATGTGTGTAGGGGTGTCGATGTGAGTAGGGCTGTTGAGGTCTGTAGGGATGTTGATGTGTGTAGGGCTGTTGATGTGTGTAGGGCTGTTGATGTGTGTAAGGCTGTTGATGTGAGTAGGGCTGTTGATGTGTGTAGGGTTGTCGATGTGTGTAGGGCTGTCGATGTGTGTAGGGGAGTCGATGTGTGTAGGGGTGTTGATGTGTGTAGGGTTTTCGATGTGAGTAGGGATGTCGATGTGTGTAGGGTTGTCGATGTGTGTAGGGGTGTCGATGTGTGTAGGTTTGTCGATGTGAGTAGGGATGTCGATGTGTGTAGGGTTGTCGATGTGTGTAGGGGTGTCGATATGTGTAGGGTTGTCGATGTGTGTAGGGTTGTCGATGTGTGTAGGGGTGTCGATGTGTGTAGGGTTGTCGATGTGAGTAGGGATGTCGATGTGTGAAGGGCTGTTGATGTGTGTAGGGATGTCGATGTGTGTAGGGATGTCGATGTGTGTAGGGCTGTTGATGTGTGTAGGGTTGTCGATGTAGTACCGATGTCGATGTGTGTAGGTGTGTCGATGTGTGTAGGGGTGTCGATGTGTGTAGGGTTGTCGATGTGTGTAGGGCTGTTGATGTGTGTAGGGGTGTCGATGTGTGTAGGGCTGTTGATGTGTGTAGGGGTGTCGATGTGAGTAGGATTGCTGAGGTGTGTAGGGTTGACGATGTGTGTAGGGCTGATGAGGTCTGTAGGGCTGTTGATGTGTGTAGGGGTGTCGATGTGAGTAGGGTTGTCGATGTGTGTAGGGCTGTTGATGTGTGTAGGGGTGTCGATGTGAGTAGGATTGCTGAGGTGTGTAGGGGTGTCGATGTGAGTAGGGCTGTTGAGGTCTGTAGGGATGTTGATGTGTGTAGGGATGTCGATGAGTGTAGGGCTGTCGATGTGTGTAGGGGTGTCGATGTGTGTAGGGGTGTCGATGTGAGTAGGGATGTCGATGTGTGTAGGGATGTCGATGTGTGTAGGGCTGTTGATGTGTGTAGGGGTGTCGATGTGAGTAGGATTGCTGAGGTGTGTAGGGTTGTCGATGTGTGTAGGGCTGTCGATGTGAGTAGGGGAGTCGATGTGTGTAGGGGTGTTGATGTGTGTAGGGTTGTCGATGTGAGAAGGGATGTCGATGTGTGTAGGGTTGTCGATGTGTGTAGGGGTGTCGATGTGTGTAGGGTTGTCGATGTGTGTAGGGGTGTCGATGTGTGTAGGTTTGTCGATGTGAGTAGGGATGTCGATGTGTGTAGGGTTGTCGATGTGTGTAGGGGTGTCGATGTGTGTAGGGTTGTCGATGTGTGTAGGGTTGTCGATGTGTGTAGGGGTGTCGATGTGTGTAGGGTTGTCGATGTGAGTAGGGATGTCGATGTGTGTAGGGTTGTCGATGTGTGTAGGGTTGTCGATGTGTGTAGGGGTGTCGATGTGTGTAGGGATGTCGATGTGTGTAGGGCTGTTGATGTGTGTACGGGTGTCGATGTGAGTAGGATTGCTGAGGTGTGTAGGGTTGACGATGTGAGTAGGGATGTTGATGTGTGTAGGGCTGTTGATGTGTGTAGGGATGTCGATGGGTGTAGGGATGTCGATGTGTGTCGGGCTGTTGATGTGTGTAGGGGTGTCGATGTGTGTAGGGATGTCGATGTGTGTAGGGCTGTTGATGTGTGTAGGGTTGTCGATGTAGTACCGATGTCGATGTGTGTAGGTGTGTCGATGTGTGTAGGGATGTCGATGTGTGTAGGGCTGTTGATGTGTGTAGGGCTGTTGATGTGTGTAGGGCTGTTGATGTGAGTAGGGCTGTTGATGTGTGTAGGGGTGTCGATGTGAGTAGGGCTGTTGAGGTCTGTAGGGATGTTGATGTGTGTAGGGCTGTTGATGTGTGTAGGTCTTTTGATGTGAGTAGGGCTGTAGATGTGTGTAGGGGTGTCGATGTGTGTAGGGATGTCGATGTGTGTAGGGGTGTTGATGTGTGTAGGGATGTCGATGTGTGTAGGGATGTCGATGTGTGTAGGGGTGTCGATGTGTGTAGGGATGTCGATGTGTGTAGGGCTGTTGATGTGTGTAGGGCTGTTGATGTGTGTAGGGCTGTTGATGTGTGTAGGGCTGTTGATGTGAGTAGGGCTGTTGATGTGTGTAGGGGTGTCGATGTGTGTAGGGTTGTCGATGTGTGTAGGGCTGTTGATGTGTGTAGGGGTGTCGATGTGTGTAGGGCTGTTGATGTGTGTAGGGGTGTCGATGTGAGTAGGATTGCTGAGGTGTGTAGTGTTGACGATGTGTGTAGGGATGTCGATGTGTGTAGGGATGTTGATGTGTGTAGGGTTGACGATGTGAGTAGGGATGTCGATGTGTGTAGGGATGTTGATGTGTGTAGGGTTGTCGATGTGTGTAGGGCTGGAGGTCTGCAGGGATGTTGATGTGTGTAGGGGTGTCGATGTGTGTAGGGCTGTTGATGTGTGTAGGGGTGTCGATGTGAGTAGGGATGTCGATGTGTGTAGGGTTGTCGATGAGTGTAGGGCTGTTGAGGTGTGTAGGGCTGTTGATGTGTGTAGGGGTGTCAATGTGAGTAGGGATGTCGATGTGTGTAGGGTTGTCGATGTGTGTAGGGCTGTTGAGGTGTGTAGGGCTGTTGATGTGTGTAGGGGTGTCGATGTGAGTAGGGCTGTTGAGGTCTGTAGGGATGTTGATGTGAGTAGGGCTGTTGATGTGTGTAGGGGTGTCGATGTGTGTAGGGCTGTTGATGTGAGTAGGGATGTCGATGTGTTTAGGGTTGTCAATGTGTGTAGGGCTGTTGAGGTGTGTAGGGCTGTTGATGTGTGTAGGGGCGTCGATGTGTGTAGGGCTGTCGATGTGTGTAGGGGTGTTGATGTGAGTAGGGATGTCGATGTGTGTAGGGTTGTCGATGTGTTTAGGGCTGTTGAGGTGTGTAGGGCTGTTGATGTGTGTAGGGGTGTCGATGTGTGTAGGGCTGTTGATGTGTGTAGGGTTGTCGATGTAGTACCGATGTCGATGTGTGTAGGTGTGTCGATGTGTGTAGGGATGTCGATGTGTGTAGGGATGTCGATATGAGTAGGAATGTCGATGTGTGTAGGGGTGTCGATGTGTGTAGGGATGTCGATGTGTGTAGGTCTGTTGATGTGTGTAGGGGTGTCGATGTGAGTAGGGCTGTTGAGGTCTGTACGGATGTTGATGTGTGTAGGGCTGTTGATGTGTGTAGGGCTGTTGATGTGTGTAGGGCTGTTGATGTGAGTAGGGCTGTTGATGTGTGTAGGGGTGTCGATGTGTGTAGGGTTGTCGATGTGTGTAGGGCTGTCGATGTGTGTAGGGGAGTCGATGTGTGTAGGGGTGTTGATGTGTGTAGGGTTGTCGATGTGAGTAGGGATGTCGATGTGTGTAGGGTTGTCGATGTGTGTAGGGGTGTCGATGTGTGTAGGGTTGTCGATGTGTGTAGGGTTGTCGATGTGTGTAGGGGTGTCGATGTGTGTAGGTTTGTCGATGTGAGTAGGGATGTCGATGTGTGTAGGGTTGTCGATGTGTGTAGGGGTGTCGATGTGTGTAGGGTTGTCGATGTGTGTAGGGTTGTCGATGTGTGTAGGGGTGTCGATGTGTGTAGGGTTGTCGATGTGAGTAGGGATGTCGATGTGTGTAGGGTTGTCGATGTGTGTAGGGTTGTCGATGTGTGTAGGGGTGTCGATGTGTGTAGGGATGTCGATGTGTGTAGGGCTGTTGATGTGTGTACGTGTGTCGATGTGAGTAGGATTGCTGAGGTGTGTAGGGTTGACGATGTGAGTAGGGATGTTGATGTGTGTAGGGCTGTTAATGTGTGTAGGGATGTCGATGGGTGTAGGGATGTCGATGTGTGTAGGGCTGTTGATGTGTGTAGGGGTGTCGATGTGTGTAGGGATGTCGATGTGTGTAGGGCTGTTGATGTGTGTAGGGTTGTCGATGTAGTACCGATGTCGATGTGTGTAGGTGTGTCGATGTGTGTAGGGATGTCGATGTGTGTAGGGATGTCGATGTGAGTAGGGATGCCGATGTGTGTAGGGGTGTCGTTGTGTGTAGGGATGTCGATGTGTGTAGGGCTGTTGATGTGTGTAGGGATGTTGATGTGTGTAGGGCTGTTGATGTGTGTAGGGCTTTTGATGTGAGTAGGGCTGTTGATGTGTGTAGGGGTGTCGATGTGTGTAGGGATGTCGATGTGTGTAGGGGTGTCGATGTGTGTAGGGATGTCGATGTGTGTAGGGATGTCGATGTGTGTAGGGGTGTCGATGTGTGTAGGGATGTCGATGTGTGTAGGGCTGTTGATGTGTGTAGGGCTGTTGATGTGTGTAGGGCTGTTGATGTGAGTAGGGCTGTTGATGTGTGTAGGGGTGTCGATGTGTGTAGGGTTGTCGATGTGTGTAGGGCTGTTGATGTGTGTAGGGGTGTCGATGTGTGTAGGGCTGTTGATGTTTGTAGGGGTGTCGATGTGAGTAGGATTGCTGAGGTGTGTAGGGTTGACGATGTGTGTAGGGCTGTTGAGGTCTGTAGGGATGTTGATGTGTGTAGGGGTGTCGATGTGTGTAGGGCTGTTGATGTGTGTAGGGGTGTCGACGTGAGTAGGGATGTCGATGTGTGTAGGGTTGTCGATGTGTGTAGGGCTGTTGAGGTGTGTAGGGCTGTTGATGTGTGTAGGGGTGTCGATGTGAGTAGGGATGTCGATGTGTGTAGGGTTGTCGATGTGTGTAGGGCTGTTGAGGTGTGTAGGGCTGTTGATGTGTGTAGGGGTGTCGATGTGAGTAGGGCTGTTGAGGTCTGTAGGGATGTTGATGTGTGTAGGGGTGTCGATGTGAGTAGGGATGTCGATGTGTGTAGGGTTGTCGATGTGTGTAGGGCTGTTGAGGTGTGTAGGGCTGTTGATGTGTGTAGGGGTGTCGATGTGAGTAGGGATGTCGATGTGTGTAGGGTTGTCGATGGGTGTAGGGCTGTTGAGGTGTGTAGGGCTGTTGATGTGTGTAGGGGTGTCGATGTGAGTAGGGCTGTTGAGGTCTGTAGGGATGTTGATGTGAGTAGGGCTGTTGATGTGTGTAGGGGTGTCGATGTGTGTAGGGCTGTTGATGTGAGTAGGGATGTCGATGTGTTTGGGTTGTCAATGTGTGTAGGGCTGTTGAGGTGTGTAGGGGTGTCCATGTGTGTAGGGCTGTTGATGTGTGTAGGGCTGTTGATGTGAGTAGGGATGTCGATGTGTGTAGGGTTGTCGATGTGTGTAGGGCTGTTGAGGTGTGTAGGGCTGTTGATGTGTGTAGGGGCGTCGATGTGTGTAGGGCTGTCGATGTGTGTAGGGGTGTTGATGTGTGTAGGGCTGTTGAGGTGTGTAGGGCTGTTGATGTGTGTAGGGGTCTCGATGTGTGTAGGGCTGTTGATGTGTGTAGGGTTGTCGATGTAGTACCGATGTCGATGTGTGTAGGTGTGTCGATGTGTGTAGGGATGTCGATGTGTGTAGGGATGTCGATGTGAGTAGGAATGTCGATGTGTGTAGGGGTGTCGATGTGTGTAGGGATGTCGATGTGTGTAGGTCTGTTGATGTGTGTAGGGGTGTCGATGTGAGTAGGGCTGTTGAGGTCTGTAGGGATGTTGATGTGTGTAGGGCTGTTGATGTGTGTAGGGCTGTTGATGTGTGTAAGGCTGTTGATGTGAGTAGGGCTGTTGATGTGTGTAGGGTTGTCGATGTGTGTAGGGCTGTCGATGTGTGTAGGGGAGTCGATGTGTGTAGGGGTGTTGATGTGTGTAGGGTTGTCGATGTGAGTAGGGATGTCGATGTGTGTAGGGTTGTCGATGTGTGTAGGGGTGTCGATGTGTGTAGGTTTGTCGATGTGAGTAGGGATGTCGATGTGTGTAGGGTTGTCGATGTGTGTAGGGGTGTCGATATGTGTAGGGTTGTCGATGTGTGTAGGGTTGTCGATGTGTGTAGGGGTGTCGATGTGTGTAGGGTTGTCGATGTGAGTAGGGATGTCGATGTGTGAAGGGCTGTTGATGTGTGTAGGGATGTCGATGTGTGTAGGGATGTCGATGTGTGTAGGGCTGTTGATGTGTGTAGGGTTGTCGATGTAGTACCGATGTCGATGTGTGTAGGTGTGTCGATGTGTGTAGGGGTGTCGATGTGTGTAGGGTTGTCGATGTGTGTAGGGCTGTTGATGTGTGTAGGGGTGTCGATGTGTGTAGGGCTGTTGATGTGTGTAGGGGTGTCGATGTGAGTAGGATTGCTGAGGTGTGTAGGGTTGACGATGTGTGTAGGGCTGATGAGGTCTGTAGGGCTGTTGATGTGTGTAGGGGTGTCGATGTGAGTAGGGTTGTCGATGTGTGTAGGGCTGTTGATGTGTGTAGGGGTGTCGATGTGAGTAGGATTGCTGAGGTGTGTAGGGGTGTCGATGTGAGTAGGGCTGTTGAGGTCTGTAGGGATGTTGATGTGTGTAGGGATGTCGATGAGTGTAGGGCTGTCGATGTGTGTAGGGGTGTCGATGTGTGTAGGGGTGTCGATGTGAGTAGGGATGTCGATGTGTGTAGGGATGTCGATGTGTGTAGGGCTGTTGATGTGTGTAGGGGTGTCGATGTGAGTAGGATTGCTGAGGTGTGTAGGGTTGTCGATGTGTGTAGGGCTGTCGATGTGAGTAGGGGAGTCGATGTGTGTAGGGGTGTTGATGTGTGTAGGGTTGTCGATGTGAGAAGGGATGTCGATGTGTGTAGGGTTGTCGATGTGTGTAGGGGTGTCGATGTGTGTAGGGTTGTCGATGTGTGTAGGGGTGTCGATGTGTGTAGGTTTGTCGATGTGAGTAGGGATGTCGATGTGTGTAGGGTTGTCGATGTGTGTAGGGGTGTCGATGTGTGTAGGGTTGTCGATGTGTGTAGGGTTGTCGATGTGTGTAGGGGTGTCGATGTGTGTAGGGTTGTCGATGTGAGTAGGGATGTCGATGTGTGTAGGGTTGTCGATGTGTGTAGGGTTGTCGATGTGTGTAGGGGTGTCGATGTGTGTAGGGATGTCGATGTGTGTAGGGCTGTTGATGTGTGTACGGGTGTCGATGTGAGTAGGATTGCTGAGGTGTGTAGGGTTGACGATGTGAGTAGGGATGTTGATGTGTGTAGGGCTGTTGATGTGTGTAGGGATGTCGATGGGTGTAGGGATGTCGATGTGTGTCGGGCTGTTGATGTGTGTAGGGGTGTCGATGTGTGTAGGGATGTCGATGTGTGTAGGGCTGTTGATGTGTGTAGGGTTGTCGATGTAGTACCGATGTCGATGTGTGTAGGTGTGTCGATGTGTGTAGGGATGTCGATGTGTGTAGGGCTGTTGATGTGTGTAGGGCTGTTGATGTGTGTAGGGCTGTTGATGTGAGTAGGGCTGTTGATGTGTGTAGGGGTGTCGATGTGAGTAGGGCTGTTGAGGTCTGTAGGGATGTTGATGTGTGTAGGGCTGTTGATGTGTGTAGGTCTTTTGATGTGAGTAGGGCTGTAGATGTGTGTAGGGGTGTCGATGTGTGTAGGGATGTCGATGTGTGTAGGGGTGTTGATGTGTGTAGGGATGTCGATGTGGGTAGGGATGTCGATGTGTGTAGGGGTGTCGATGTGTGTAGGGATGTCGATGTGTGTAGGGCTGTTGATGTGTGTAGGGCTGTTGATGTGTGTAGGGCTGTTGATGTGTGTAGGGCTGTTGATGTGAGTAGGGCTGTTGATGTGTGTAGGGGTGTCGATGTGTGTAGGGTTGTCGATGTGTGTAGGGCTGTTGATGTGTGTAGGGGTGTCGATGTGTGTAGGGCTGTTGATGTGTGTAGGGGTGTCGATGTGAGTAGGATTGCTGAGGTGTGTAGTGTTGACGATGTGTGTAGGGATGTCGATGTGTGTAGGGATGTTGATGTGTGTAGGGTTGACGATGTGAGTAGGGATGTCGATGTGTGTAGGGATGTTGATGTGTGTAGGGTTGTCGATGTGTGTAGGGCTGTTGAGGTCTGCAGGGATGTTGATGTGTGTAGGGGTGTCGATGTGTGTAGGGCTGTTGATGTGTGTAGGGGTGTCGATGTGAGTAGGGATGTCGATGTGTGTAGGGTTGTCGATGAGTGTAGGGCTGTTGAGGTGTGTAGGGCTGTTGATGTGTGTAGGGGTGTCGATGTGAGTAGGGATGTCGATGTGTGTAGGGTTGTCGATGTGTGTAGGGCTGTTGAGGTGTGTAGGGCTGTTGATGTGTGTAGGGGTGTCGATGTGAGTAGGGCTGTTGAGGTCTGTAGGGATGTTGATGTGAGTAGGGCTGTTGATGTGTGTAGGGGTGTCGATGTGTGTAGGGCTGTTGATGTGAGTAGGGATGTCGATGTGTTTAGGGTTGTCAATGTGTGTAGGGCTGTTGAGGTGTGTAGGGGTGTCGATGTGTGTAGGGCTGTTGATGTGTGTAGGGCTGTTGATGTGAGTAGGGATGTCGATGTGTGTAGGGTTGTCGATGTGTGTAGGGCTGTTGAGGTGTGTAGGGCTGTTGATGTGTGTAGGGGCGTCGATGTGTGTAGGGCTGTCGATGTGTGTAGGGGTGTTGATGTGAGTAGGGATGTCGATGTGTGTAGGGTTGTCGATGTGTTTAGGGCTGTTGAGGTGTGTAGGGCTGTTGATGTGTGTAGGGGTGTCGATGTGTGTAGGGCTGTTGATGTGTGTAGGGTTGTCGATGTAGTACCGATGTCGATGTGTGTAGGTGTGTCGATGTGTGTAGGGATGTCGATGTGTGTAGGGATGTCGATATGAGTAGGAATGTCGATGTGTGTAGGGGTGTCGATGTGTGTAGGGATGTCGATGTGTGTAGGTCTGTTGATGTGTGTAGGGGTGTCGATGTGAGTAGGGCTGTTGAGGTCTGTACGGATGTTGATGTGTGTAGGGCTGTTGATGTGTGTCGGGCTGTTGATGTGTGTAGGGCTGTTGATGTGAGTAGGGCTGTTGATGTGTGTAGGGGTGTCGATGTGTGTAGGGTTGTCGATGTGTGTAGGGCTGTCGATGTGTGTAGGGGAGTCGATGTGTGTAGGGGTGTTGATGTGTGTAGGGTTGTCGATGTGAGTAGGGATGTCGATGTGTGTAGGGTTGTCGATGTGTGTAGGGGTGTCGATGTGTGTAGGGTTGTCGATGTGTGTAGGGTTGTCGATGTGTGTAGGGGTGTCGATGTGTGTAGGTTTGTCGATGTGAGTAGGGATGTCGATGTGTGTAGGGTTGTCGATGTGTGTAGGGGTGTCGATGTGTGTAGGGTTGTCGATGTGTGTAGGGTTGTCGATGTGTGTAGGGGTGTCGATGTGTGTAGGGTTGTCGATGTGAGTAGGGATGTCGATGTGTGTAGGGTTGTCGATGTGTGTAGGGTTGTCGATGTGTGTAGGGGTGTCGATGTGTGTAGGGATGTCGATGTGTGTAGGGCTGTTGATGTGTGTACGGGTGTCGATGTGAGTAGGATTGCTGAGGTGTGTAGGGTTGACGATGTGAGTAGGGATGTTGATGTGTGTAGGGCTGTTAATGTGTGTAGGGATGTCGATGGGTGTAGGGATGTCGATGTGTGTAGGGCTGTTGATGTGTGTAGGGGTGTCGATGTGTGTAGGGATGTCGATGTGTGTAGGGCTGTTGATGTGTGTAGGGTTGTCGATGTAGTACCGATGTCGATGTGTGTAGGTGTGTCGATGTGTGTAGGGATGTCGATGTGTGTAGGGATGTCGATGTGAGTAGGGATGTCGATGTGTGTAGGGGTGTCGTTGTGTGTAGGGATGTCGATGTGTGTAGGGCTGTTGATGTGTGTAGGGATGTTGATGTGTGTAGGGCTGTTGATGTGTGTAGGGCTTTTGATGTGAGTAGGGCTGTCGATGTGTGTAGGGTTGTCGATGTGTGTAGGGCTGTTGATGTGTGTAGGGGTGTCGATGTGTGTAGGGCTGTTGATGTGTGTAGGGGTGTCGATGTGAGTAGGATTGCTGAGGTGTGTAGGGTTGACGATGTGTGTAGGGCTGTTGAGGTCTGTAGGGATGTTGATGTGTGTAGGGGTGTCGATGTGTGTAGGGCTGTTGATGTGTGTAGGGGTGTCGACGTGAGTAGGGATGTCGATGTGTGTAGGGTTGTCGATGTGTGTAGGGCTGTTGAGGTGTGTAGGGCTGTTGATGTGTGTAGGGGTGTCGATGTGAGTAGGGATGTCGATGTGTGTAGGGTTGTCGATGTGTGTAGGGCTGTTGAGGTGTGTAGGGCTGTTGATGTGTGTAGGGGTGTCGATGTGAGTAGGGCTGTTGAGGTCTGTAGGGATGTTGATGTGAGTAGGGCTGTTGATGTGTGTATGGGTGTCGATGTGTGTAGGGCTGTTGATGTGTGTAGGGGTGTCGATGTGTGTAGGGTTGTCGATGTGTGTAGGGCTGTTGATGTGAGTAGGGATGTCGATGTGTTTAGGGTTGTCAATGTGTGTAGGGCTGTTGAGGTCTGTAGGGATGTCGATGTGTGTAGGGCTGTTGATGTGTGTAGGGGTGTCGATGTGTGTAGGGCTGTTGATGTGTGTAGGGATATCAATGTGTGTAGGGGTGTCGATGTGTGTAGGGATGTCGATGTGTGTAGGGCTGTTGATGTGTGTAGGGCTGTTGATGTGTGTAGGGGTGTCGATGTGTGTAGGGATGTCGATGTGTGTAGGGGTGTCGATGTGTGTAGGGATGTCGATGTGTGTAGGGATGTCGATGTGTGTAGGGGTGTCGATGTGTGTAGGGATGTCGATGTGTGTAGGGCTCTTGATGTGTGTAGGGCTGTTGATGTGTGTAGGGCTGTTGATGTGTATAGGGCTGTTGATGTGAGTAGGGCTGTTGATGTGTGTAGGGCTGCTGATGTGAGTAGGGCTGTTGATGTGTGTAGGGGTGTCGATGTGAGTAGGGTTGTCGATGTGTGTAGGGCTGTTGATGTGTGTAGGGGTGTCGATGTGTGTAGGGCTGTTGATGTGTGTAGGGGTGTCGATGTGAGTAGGATTGCTGAGGTGTGTAGGGTTGACGATGTGTGTAGGGCTGTTGAGGTGTGTAGGGCTGTTGATGTGTGTAGGGGTGTCGATGTGTGTAGGGCTGTTGATGTGTGTAGGGGTGTCGATGTGTGTAGGGATGTCGATGTGTGTAGGGGTGTCGATGTGTGTAGGGATGTCGATGTGTGTAGGGATGTCGATGTGTGTAGGGGTGTCGATGTGTGTAGGGATGTCGATGTGTGTAGGGCTGTTGATGTGTGTAGGGCTGTTGATGTGTGTAGGGCTGTTGATGTGTGTAGGGCTGTTGATGTGAGTAGGGCTGTTGATGCGTGTAGGGGTGTCGATGTGTGTAGGGTTGTCGATGTGTGTAGGGCTGTTGATGTGTGTAGGGGTGTCGATGTGTGTAGGGCTGTTGATGTGTGTAGGGGTGTCGATGTGAGTAGGATTGCTGAGGTGTGTAGGGTTGACGATGTGTGTAGGGCTGTTGAGGTCTGTAGGGATGTTGATGTGTGTAGGGGTGTCGATGTGTGTAGGGCTGTTGATGTGTGTAGGGGTGTCGACGTGAGTAGGGATGTCGATGTGTGTAGGGTTGTCGATGTGTGTAGGGCTGTTGAGGTGTGTAGGGCTGTTGATGTGTGTAGGGGTGTCGATGTGAGTAGGGATGTCGATGTGTGTAGGGATGTTGATGTGTGTAGGGTTGTCGATGTGTGTAGGGCTGTTGAGGTCTGCAGGGATGTTGATGTGTGTAGGGGTGTCGATGTGTGTAGGGCTGTTGATGTGTGTAGGGGTGTCGATGTGAGTAGGGATGTCGATGTGTGTAGGGTTGTCGATGAGTGTAGGGCTGTTGAGGTGTGTAGGGCTGTTGATGTGTGTAGGGGTGTCGATGTGAGTAGGGATGTCGATGTGTGTAGGGTTGTCGATGTGTGTAGGGCTGTTGAGGTGTGTAGGGCTGTTGATGTGTGTAGGGGTGTCGATGTGAGTAGGGCTGTTGAGGTCTGTAGGGATGTTGATGTGAGTAGGGCTGTTGATGTGTGTAGGGGTGTCGATGTGTGTAGGGCTGTTGATGTGAGTAGGGATGTCGATGTGTTTAGGGTTGTCAATGTGTGTAGGGCTGTTGAGGTGTGTAGGGGTGTCGATGTGTGTAGGGCTGTTGATGTGTGTAGGGCTGTTGATGTGAGTAGGGATGTCGATGTGTGTAGGGTTGTCGATGTGTGTAGGGCTGTTGAGGTGTGTAGGGCTGTTGATGTGTGTAGGGGCGTCGATGTGTGTAGGGCTGTCGATGTGTGTAGGGGTGTTGATGTGAGTAGGGATGTCGATGTGTGTAGGGTTGTCGATGTGTTTAGGGCTGTTGAGGTGTGTAGGGCTGTTGATGTGTGTAGGGGTGTCGATGTGTGTAGGGCTGTTGATGTGTGTAGGGTTGTCGATGTAGTACCGATGTCGATGTGTGTAGGTGTGTCGATGTGTGTAGGGATGTCGATGTGTGTAGGGATGTCGATATGAGTAGGAATGTCGATGTGTGTAGGGGTGTCGATGTGTGTAGGGATGTCGATGTGTGTAGGTCTGTTGATGTGTGTAGGGGTGTCGATGTGAGTAGGGCTGTTGAGGTCTGTACGGATGTTGATGTGTGTAGGGCTGTTGATGTGTGTAGGGCTGTTGATGTGTGTAGGGCTGTTGATGTGAGTAGGGCTGTTGATGTGTGTAGGGGTGTCGATGTGTGTAGGGTTGTCGATGTGTGTAGGGCTGTCGATGTGTGTAGGGGAGTCGATGTGTGTAGGGGTGTTGATGTGTGTAGGGTTGTCGATGTGAGTAGGGATGTCGATGTGTGTAGGGTTGTCGATGTGTGTAGGGGTGTCGATGTGTGTAGGGTTGTCGATGTGTGTAGGGTTGTCGATGTGTGTAGGGGTGTCGATGTGTGTAGGTTTGTCGATGTGAGTAGGGATGTCGATGTGTGTAGGGTTGTCGATGTGTGTAGGGGTGTCGATGTGTGTAGGGTTGTCGATGTGTGTAGGGTTGTCGATGTGTGTAGGGGTGTCGATGTGTGTAGGGTTGTCGATGTGAGTAGGGATGTCGATGTGTGTAGGGTTGTCGATGTGTGTAGGGGTGTCGATGTGTGTAGGGATGTCGATGTGTGTAGGGCTGTTGATGTGTGTACGGGTGTCGATGTGAGTAGGATTGCTGAGGTGTGTAGGGTTGACGATGTGAGTAGGGATGTTGATGTGTGTAGGGCTGTTAATGTGTGTAGGGATGTCGATGGGTGTAGGGATGTCGATGTGTGTAGGGCTGTTGATGTGTGTAGGGGTGTCGATGTGTGTAGGGATGTCGATGTGTGTAGGGCTGTTGATGTGTGTAGGGTTGTCGATGTAGTACCGATGTCGATGTGTGTAGGTGTGTCGATGTGTGTAGGGATGTCGATGTGTGTAGGGATGTCGATGTGAGTAGGGATGTCGATGTGTGTAGGGGTGTCGTTGTGTGTAGGGATGTCGATGTGTGTAGGGCTGTTGATGTGTGTAGGGATGTTGATGTGTGTAGGGCTGTTGATGTGTGTAGGGCTTTTGATGTGAGTAGGGCTGTTGATGTGTGTAGGGGTGTCGATGTGTGTAGGGATGTCGATGTGTGTAGGGGTGTCGATGTGTGTAGGGATGTCGATGTGTGTAGGGATGTCGATGTGTGTAGGGGTGTCGATGTGTGTAGGGATGTCGATGTGTGTAGGGCTGTTGATGTGTGTAGGGCTGTTGATGTGTGTAGGGCTGTTGATGTGTGTAGGGCTGTTGATGTGAGTAGGGCTGTTGATGTGTGTAGGGGTGTCGATGTGTGTAGGGTTGTCGATGTGTGTAGGGCTGTTGATGTGTGTAGGGGTGTCGATGTGTGTAGGGCTGTTGATGTGTGTAGGGGTGTCGATGTGAGTAGGATTGCTGAGGTGTGTAGGGTTGACGATGTGTGTAGGGCTGTTGAGGTCTGTAGGGATGTTGATGTGTGTAGGGGTGTCGATGTGTGTAGGGCTGTTGATGTGTGTAGGGGTGTCGACGTGAGTAGGGATGTCGATGTGTGTAGGGTTGTCGATGTGTGTAGGGCTGTTGAGGTGTGTAGGGCTGTTGATGTGTGTAGGGGTGTCGATGTGAGTAGGGATGTCGATGTGTGTAGGGTTGTCGATGTGTGTAGGGCTGTTGAGGTGTGTAGGGCTGTTGATGTGTGTAGGGGTGTCGATGTGAGTAGGGCTGTTGAGGTCTGTAGGGATGTTGATGTGAGTAGGGCTGTTGATGTGTGTATGGGTGTCGATGTGTGTAGGGCTGTTGATGTGTGTAGGGGTGTCGATGTGTGTAGGGTTGTCGATGTGTGTAGGGCTGTTGATGTGAGTAGGGATGTCGATGTGTTTAGGGTTGTCAATGTGTGTAGGGCTGTTGAGGTCTGTAGGGATGTCGATGTGTGTAGGGCTGTTGATGTGTGTAGGGGTGTCGATGTGTGTAGGGCTGTTGATGTGTGTAGGGATATCAATGTGTGTAGGGGTGTCGATGTGTGTAGGGATGTCGATGTGTGTAGGGCTGTTGATGTGTGTAGGGCTGTTGATGTGTGTAGGGGTGTCGATGTGTGTAGCGATGTCGATGTGTGTAGGGGTGTCGATGTGTGTAGGGATGTCGATGTGTGTAGGGATGTCGATGTGTGTAGGGGTGTCGATGTGTGTAGGGATGTCGATGTGTGTAGGGCTGTTGATGTGTGTAGGGCTGTTGATGTGTGTAGGGCTGTTGATGTGAGTAGGGCTGTTGATGTGTGTAGGGCTGCTGATGTGAGTAGGGCTGTTGATGTGTGTAGGGGTGTCGATGTGTGTAGGGTTGTCGATGTGTGTAGGGCTGTTGATGTGTGTAGGGGTGTCGATGTGAGTAGGATTGCTGAGGTGTGTAGGGTTGACGATGTGTGTAGGGCTGTTGAGGTGTGTAGGGCTGTTGATGTGTGTAGGGGTGTCGATGTGTGTAGGGCTGTTGATGTGTGTAGGGGTGTCGATGTGTGTAGGGATGTCGATGTGTGTAGGGGTGTCGATGTGTGTAGGGATGTCGATGTGTGTAGGGATGTCGATGTGTGTAGGGGTGTCGATGTGTGTAGGGATGTCGATGTGTGTAGGGCTGTTGATGTGTGTAGGGCTGTTGATGTGTGTAGGGCTGTTGATGTGTGTAGGGCTGTTGATGTGAGTAGGGCTGTTGATGCGTGTAGGGGTGTCGATGTGTGTAGGGTTGTCGATGTGTGTAGGGCTGTTGATGTGTGTAGGGGTGTCGATGTGTGTAGGGCTGTTGATGTGTGTAGGGGTGTCGATGTGAGTAGGATTGCTGAGGTGTGTAGGGTTGACGATGTGTGTAGGGCTGTTGAGGTCTGTAGGGATGTTGATGTGTGTAGGGGTGTCGATGTGTGTAGGGCTGTTGATGTGTGTAGGGGTGTCGACGTGAGTAGGGATGTCGATGTGTGTAGGGTTGTCGATGTGTGTAGGGCTGTTGAGGTGTGTAGGGCTGTTGATGTGTGTAGGGGTGTCGATGTGAGTAGGGATGTCGATGTGTGTAGGGTTGTCGATGTGTGTAGGGCTGTTGAGGTGTGTAGGGCTGTTGATGTGTGTAGGGGTGTCGATGTGAGTAGGGCTGTTGAGGTCTGTAGGGATGTTGATGTGAGTAGGGCTGTTGATGTGTGTAGGGGTGTCGATGTGTGTAGGGCTGTTGATGTGTGTAGGGGTGTCGATGTGTGTAGGGTTGTCGATGTGTGTAGGGCTGTTGATGTGAGTAGGGATGTCGATGTGTTTAGGGTTGTCAATGTGTGTAGGGCTGTTGAGGTGTGTAGGGATGTCGATGTGTGTAGGGCTGTTGATGTGTGTAGGGCTGTTGATGTGAGTAGGGATGTCGATGTGTGTAGGGTTGTCGATGTGTGTAGGGCTGTTGAGGTGTGTAGGGCTGTTGATGTGTGTAGGGGCGTCGATGTGTGTAGGGCTGTCGATGTGTGTAGGGGTGTTGATGTGAGTAGGGATGTCGATGTGTGTAGGGTTGTCGATGTGTGTAGGGCTGTTGAGGTGTGTAGGGCTGTTGATGTGTGTAGGGTTGTCGATGTGTGTAGGTCTGTTGATGTGTGTAGGGTTGTCGATATAGTACCGATGTCGATGTGTGTAGGTGTGTCGATGTGTGTTGGGATGTCGATGTGTGTAGGGATGTCGATGTGAGTAGGAATGTCGATGTGTGTAGGGGTGTCGATGTGTGTAGGGATGTCGATGTGTGTAGGTCTGTTGATGTGTGTAGGGGTGTCGATGTGAGTAGGGCTGTTGAGGTCTGTAGGGATGTTGATGTGTGTAGGGCTGTTGATGAGTGTAGGGCTGTTGATGTGAGTAGGGCTGTTGATGTGTGTAGGGGTGTCGATGTGTGTAGGGTTGTCGATGTGTGTAGGGCTGTTGATGTGTGTAGGGGTGTCGATGTGTGTAGGGCTGTTGATGTGTGTAGGGGTGTCGATGTGAGTAGGATTGCTGAGGTGTGTAGGGTTGACGATGTGTGTAGGGCTGTCGTGGTCTGTAGGGTTGTCGATGTGTGTAGGGCTGTTGAGGTGTGTAGGGCTCTTGATGTGTGTAGGGGTGTCGATGTGAGTAGGGATGTCGATGTGTGTAGGGTTGTCGATGTGTGTAGGGCTGTTGAGGTGTGTAGGGCTGTTGATGTGTGTAGGGGTGTCGATGTGAGTAGGGCTGTTGTGGTCTGTAGGGATGTTGATGTGAGTAGGGCTGTTGATGTGTGTAGGGGTGTCGATGTGTGTAGGGCTGTTGATGTGTGTAGGGGTGTCGATGTGTGTAGGGTTGTCGATGTGTGTAGGGCTGTTGATGTGAGTAGGTATGTCGATGTGTGTAGGGTTGTCAATGTGTGTAGGGCTGTTGAGGTGTGTCGGGGTGTCGATGTGTGTAGGGCTGTTGATGTGTGTAGGGCTGTTGATGTGAGTAGGGATGTCCAAGTGTGTAGGGTTGTCGATGTGTGTAGGGCTGTTGAGGTGTGTAGGGCTGTTGATGTGTGTAGGGGCGTCGATGTGTGTAGGGCTGTTGATGTGTGTAGGGCTGTTGATGTGAGTAGGGATGTCGATGTGTGTAGGGTTGTCGATGTGTGTAGGGCTGTTGAGGTGTGTAGGGCTGTTGAAGTGTGTAGGGGTGTCGATGTGTGTAGGGCTGTTGATGTGTGTAGGGGTGTCGATGTGTGTAGGGTTGTCGATGTGTGTAGGGCTGTTGATGTGTGTAGGGGTGTCGATGTGTGTAGGGCTGTTGATGTGTGTAGGGCTGTTGATGTGAGTAGGGCTGTTGATGTGTGTAGGGGTGTCGATGTGTGTAGGGTTGTCGATGTGTGTCGGGCTGTTGATGTGTGTAGGGGTGTCGATGTGTGTAGGGCTGTTGATGTGTGTAGGGGTGTCGATGTGAGTAGGATTGCTGAGGTGTGTAGGGTTGACGATGTGTGTAGGGCTGATGAGGTCTGTAGGGCTGTTGATGTGTGTAGGGGTGTCGATGTGAGTAGGGTTGTCGATGTGTATAGGGCTGTTGATGTGTGTAGGGGTGTCGATGTGAGTAGGATTGCTGAGGTGTGTAGGGGTGTCGATGTTAGTAAGGTTGTCGATGTGTATAGGGCTGTTGATGTGTGTAGGGATGTCGATGTGAGTAGGGATGTTGATGTGTGTAGGGCTGTTGAGGTCTGTAGGGATGTTGATGTGTGTAGGGATGTCGATGTGTGTAGGGCTGTCGATGTGTGTAGGGGTGTCGATGTGTGTAGGGGTGACGATGTGATTAGGGATGTCGATGTGTGTAGGGATGTCGATGTGTGTAGGGCTGTTGATGTGTGTAGGGGTGTCGATGTGAGTAGGGATATCGATGTGTGTAGGGCTGTTGATGTGTGTAGGGGTGTCAATGTGAGTAGGATTGCTGAGGTGTGCAGGGTTGTAGATGTGTGTAGGGCTGTCGATGTGTGTAGGGGTGTCGATGTGTGTAGGGGTGTCGATGTGTGTAGGGTTGTCGATGTGAGTAGGCATATCGATGTGTGTAGGGTTGTCGATGTGTGTAGGGGTCTCGATGTCTGTAGGGATGTCGATGTGTGTAGGGTTGTCGATGTGTGTAGGGGGTCGATGTGTGTAGGGGTGTCGATGTGTGTAGGGTTGTCGATGTGAGTAGGGATGTCGATGTGTGTAGGGTTGTCGATGTGTGTAGGGGTGTCGATGTGTGTAGGGATGTCGATGTGTGTAGGGGTGTCGATGTGTGTAGGGATGTCGATGTGTGTAGGGCTGTTGATGTGTGTAGGGTTGTCGATGTGTGTAGGGGTGTCGATGTGTGTAGGGATGTCGATGTGTGTAGGGGTGTTGATGTGTGTAGGGGTGTCGATGTGTGTAGGGATGTCGATGTGTGTAGGGTTGTCAATGTGTGTAGGGATGTCGATGTGTGTAGGGTTGTCAATGTGTGTAGGGGTGTCGATGTGTGTAGGGATGTCGATGTGTGTAGGGGTGTTGATGTGTGTAGGGGTGTCGATGTGTGTAGGGATGTCGATGTGTGTAGGGTTGTCAATGTGTGTAGGGGTGTCGATGTGTGTAGGGATGTCGATGTGTGTAGGGCTGTTGAGGTCTGTAGGGATGTGGATGTGTGTAGGGGTGTCGATGTGTGTAGGGCTGTTGATGTGTGTAGGGGTGTCGATGTGTGTAGGGCTGTTGATGTGTGTAGGGATGTCAATGTGTGTAGGGGTGTCGATGTGTGTAGGGATGTCGATGTGTGTAGGGCTGTTGATGTGTGTAGGGCTGTTGATGTGTGTAGGGGTGTCGATGTGAGTAGGATTGCTGAGGTGTGTAGGGTTGACGATGTGTGTAGGGCTGTTGAGGTCTGTAGGGATGTCGATGTGTGTAGGGGTGTCGATGTGTGTAGGGCTGTTGAGGTCTGTAGGGATGTTGATGTGTGTAGGGGTTTCGATGTGTGTAGGGTTGTTGATGTGTGTAGGGGTGTCGATGTGAGTAGGGATGTCGATGTGAGTAGGGGTGTCGATGTGAGTAGGATTGCTGAGGTGTGTAGGGTTGACGATGTGTGTAGGGCTGTTGAGGTCTGTAGGGATGTTGATGTGTGTAGGGGTGTTGATGTGTGTAGGGATGTCGATGTGTGTAGGGGTGTCGATGTGTGTAGGGTTGTTGATGTGTGTAGGGGTGTCGATGTGTGTAGGGATGTCGATGTGTGTAGGGGTGTCGATGTGTGTAGGGGTGTCGATGTGTGTAGGGATGTTGATGTGTGTAGGGATGTCGATGTGAGTAGGGATGTCGATGTGTTTAGGGTTGTCGATGTGTGTAGGGTTGTCGATGTGTGTAGGGGTGTCGATGTGTGTAGGGATGTCGATGTGTGTAGGGATGTCCATGTGTGTAGGGTTGTTGATGTGTGTAGGGGTGTCGATGTGTGTAGGGTTGTCGATGTGTGTAGGGGTGTCGATGTGAGTAGGGATGTCGATGTGTGTAGGGGTGTTGATGTGTGTAGGGGTGTCGATGTGAGTATGGTTGTCGATGTGTGTAGGGGTGTCGATGTGTGTAGGGATGTTGATGTGTGTAGGGCTATTGATGTGTCTAGGGATGTCGACGTGAGTAGGGATGTCGATGTGTTTAGGGTTGTCGATGTGTGTAGGGGTGTCGATGTGAGTAGGGATGTCGATGTGTGTAGGGGTGTCGATGTGTGTAGGGATGTCGATGTGTGTAGGGTTGTCGATGTGTGTAGGGGTGTCGATGTGTGTAGGGGTGTCGATGTGTGTAGGGATGTCGATGTGTATAGGGCTGTTGATGTGTGTAGGGATGTTGATGTGAGTAGGGGTGTCGATGTGTGTAGGGATGTCGATGTGTGTAGGGTTGTTGATGTGTGTAGGGGTGTCGATGTGTGTAGGGGTGTCGATGTGTGTAGGGATGTTGATGTGTGTAGGGGTGTCGATGTGTGTAGGGTTGTCGATGTGTGTAGGGGTGTCGATGTGTGTAGGGTTGTCGATGTGTGTAGGGTTGTCGATGTGTGTAGGGTTGTCGATGTGTGTAGGGTTGTCGATGTGTGTAGGGGTGTCGATGTGAGTAGGGATGTCGATGTGTGTAGGGGTGTCGATGTGTGTAGGGATGTCGATGTGTGTAGGGTTGTCGATGTGTGTAGGGGTGTCGATGTGTGTAGGGCTGTTGATGTGTGTAGGGATGTTGATGTGAGTAGGGATGTCGATGTGTGTAGGGGTGTCGATGTGTGTAGGGTTGTCGATGTGTGTAGGGGTGTCGATGTGTGTAGGGATGTCGATGTGTGTAGGGGTGTCGATGTGTGTAGGGATGTCGATGTGTGTAGGGCTGTTGATGTGTGTAGAGTTGTCGATGTGTGTAGGGGTGTCGATGTGTGTACGGATGTCGATGTGTGTAGGGGTGTTGATGTGTGTAGGGGTGTCGATGTGTGTAGGGATGTCGATGTGTGTAGGGTTGTCAATGTGTGTAGGGATGTCGATGTGTGTAGGGTTGTCAATGTGTGTAGGGGTGTCGATGTGTGTAGGGATGTCGATGTGTGTAGGGGTGTTGATGTGTGTAGGGGTGTCGATGTGTGTAGGGATGTCGATGTGTGTAGGGTTGTCAATGTGTGTAGGGGTGTCGATGTGTGTAGGGATGTCGATGTGTGTAGGGCTGTTGAGGTCTGTAGGGATGTGGATGTGTGTAGGGGTGTCGATGTGTGTAGGGCTGTTGATGTGTGTAGGGGTGTCGATGTGTGTAGGGCTGTTGATGTGTGTAGGGATGTCAATGTGTGTAGGGGTGTCGATGTGTGTAGGGATGTCGATGTGTGTAGGGCTGTTGATGTGTGTAGGGCTGTTGATGTGTGTAGGGGTGTCGATGTGAGTAGGATTGCTGAGGTGTGTAGGGTTGACGATGTGTGTAGGGCTGTTGAGGTCTGTAGGGATGTTGATGTGTGTAGGGGTTTCGATGTGTGTAGGGTTGTTGATGTGTGTAGGGGTGTCGATGTGAGTAGGGATGTCGATGTGAGTAGGGGTGTCGATGTGAGTAGGATTGCTGAGGTGTGTAGGGTTGACGATGTGTGTAGGGCTGTTGAGGTCTGTAGGGATGTTGATGTGTGTAGGGGTGTTGATGTGTGTAGGGATGTCGATGTGTGTAGGGGTGTCGATGTGTGTAGGGTTGTTGATGTGTGTAGGGGTGTCGATGTGTGTAGGGATGTCGATGTGTGTAGGGGTGTCGATGTGTGTAGGGGTGTCGATGTGTGTAGGGATGTTGATGTGTGTAGGGATGTCGATGTGAGTAGGGATGTCGATGTGTGTAGGGTTGTCGATGTGTGTAGGGTTGTCGATGTGTGTAGGGGTGTCGATGTGTGTAGGGATGTCGATGTGTGTAGGGATGTCCATGTGTGTAGGGTTGTTGATGTGTGTAGGGGTGTCGATGTGTGTAGGGCTATTGATGTGTCTAGGGATGTCGACGTGAGTAGGGATGTCGATGTGTGTAGGGTTGTCGATGTGTGTAGGGGTGTCGATGTGAGTAGGGATGTCGATGTGTGTAGGGGTGTCGATGTGTGTAGGGATGTCGATGTGTGTAGGGTTGTCGATGTGTGTAGGGGTGTCGATGTGTGTAGGGGTGTCGATGTGTGTAGGGATGTTGATGTGAGTAGGGCTGTTGATGTGTGTAGGGGTGTCGATGTGTGTAGGGCTGTTGATGTGTGTAGGGGTGTCGATGTGTGTAGGGTTGTCGATGTGTGTAGGGCTGTTGATGTGAGTAGGTATGTCGATGTGTGTAGGGTTGTCAATGTGTGTAGGGCTGTTGAGGTGTGTCGGGGTGTCGATGTGTGTAGGGCTGTTGATGTGTGTAGGGCTGTTGATGTGAGTAGGGATGTCCAAGTGTGTAGGGTTGTCGATGTGTGTAGGGCTGTTGAGGTCTGTAGGGATGTCGATGTGTGTAGGGGTGTCGATGTGTGTAGGGCTGTTGAGGTCTGTAGGGATGTTGATGTGTGTAGGGGTTTCGATGTGTGTAGGGTTGTTGATGTGTGTAGGGGTGTCGATGTGAGTAGGGATGTCGATGTGAGTAGGGGTGTCGATGTGAGTAGGATTGCTGAGGTGTGTAGGGTTGACGATGTGTGTAGGGCTGTTGAGGTCTGTAGGGATGTTGATGTGTGTAGGGGTGTTGATGTGTGTAGGGATGTCGATGTGTGTAGGGGTGTCGATGTGTGTAGGGTTGTTGATGTGTGTAGGGGTGTCGATGTGTGTAGGGATGTCGATGTGTGTAGGGGTGTCGATGTGTGTAGGGGTGTCGATGTGTGTAGGGATGTTGATTTGTGTAGGGATGTCGATGTGAGTAGGGATGTCGATGTGTTTAGGGTTGTCGATGTGTGTAGGGTTGTCGATGTGTGTAGGGGTGTCGATGTGTGTAGGGATGTCGATGTGTGTAGGGATGTCCATGTGTGTAGGGTTGTTGATGTGTGTAGGGGTGTCGATGTGTGTAGGGTTGTCGATGTGTGTAGGGGTGTCGATGTGAGTAGGGATGTCGATGTGTGTAGGGGTGTTGATGTGTGTAGGGGTGTCGATGTGAGTATGGTTGTCGATGTGTGTAGGGGTGTCGATGTGTGTAGGGATGTTGATGTGTGTAGGGCTATTGATGTGTCTAGGGATGTCGACGTGAGTAGGGATGTCGATGTGTGTAGGGTTGTCGATGTGTGTAGGGGTGTCGATGTGAGTAGGGATGTCGATGTGTGTAGGGGTGTCGATGTGTGTAGGGATGTCGATGTGTGTAGGGTTGTCGATGTGTGTAGGGGTGTCGATGTGTGTAGGGGTGTCGATGTGTGTAGGGATGTCGATGTGTATAGGGCTGTTGATGTGTGTAGGGATGTTGATGTGAGTAGGGGTGTCGATGTGTGTAGGGATGTCGATGTGTGTAGGGTTGTTGATGTGTGTAGGGGTGTCGATGTGTGTAGGGGTGTCGATGTGTGTAGGGATGTTGATGTGTGTAGGGGTGTCGATGTGTGTAGGGTTGTCGATGTGTGTAGGGGTGTCGATGTGTGTAGGGTTGTCGATGTGTGTAGGGTTGTCGATGTGTGTAGGGTTGTCGATGTGTGTAGGGTTGTCGATGTGTGTAGGGGTGTCGATGTGAGTAGGGATGTCGATGTGTGTAGGGGTGTCGATGTGTGTAGGGATGTCGATGTGTGTAGGGTTGTCGATGTGTGTAGGGGTGTCGATGTGTGTAGGGCTGTTGATGTGTGTAGGGATGTTGATGTGAGTAGGGATGTCGATGTGTGTAGGGGTGTCGATGTGTGTAGGGTTGTCGATGTGTGTAGGGGTGTCGATGTGTGTAGGGATGTCGATGTGTGTAGGGGTGTCGATGTGTGTAGGGATGTCGATGTGTGTAGGGCTGTTGATGTGTGTAGAGTTGTCGATGTGTGTAGGGGTGTCGATGTGTGTAGGGATGTCGATGTGTGTAGGGGTGTTGATGTGTGTAGGGGTGTCGATGTGTGTAGGGATGTCGATGTGTGTAGGGTTGTCAATGTGTGTAGGGATGTCGATGTGTGTAGGGTTGTCAATGTGTGTAGGGGTGTCGATGTGTGTAGGGATGTCGATGTGTGTAGGGGTGTTGATGTGTGTAGGGGTGTCGATGTGTGTAGGGATGTCGATGTGTGTAGGGTTGTCAATGTGTGTAGGGGTGTCGATGTGTGTAGGGATGTCGATGTGTGTAGGGCTGTTGAGGTCTGTAGGGATGTGGATGTGTGTAGGGGTGTCGATGTGTGTAGGGCTGTTGATGTGTGTAGGGGTGTCGATGTGTGTAGGGCTGTTGATGTGTGTAGGGATGTCAATGTGTGTAGGGGTGTCGATGTGTGTAGGGATGTCGATGTGTGTAGGGCTGTTGATGTGTGTAGGGCTGTTGATGTGTGTAGGGGTGTCGATGTGAGTAGGATTGCTGAGGTGTGTAGGGTTGACGATGTGTGTAGGGCTGTTGAGGTCTGTAGGGATGTTGATGTGTGTAGGGGTTTCGATGTGTGTAGGGTTGTTGATGTGTGTAGGGGTGTCGATGTGAGTAGGGATGTCGATGTGAGTAGGGGTGTCGATGTGAGTAGGATTGCTGAGGTGTGTAGGGTTGACGATGTGTGTAGGGCTGTTGAGGTCTGTAGGGATGTTGATGTGTGTAGGGGTGTTGATGTGTGTAGGGATGTCGATGTGTGTAGGGGTGTCGATGTGTGTAGGGTTGTTGATGTGTGTAGGGGTGTCGATGTGTGTAGGGATGTCGATGTGTGTAGGGGTGTCGATGTGTGTAGGGGTGTCGATGTGTGTAGGGATGTTGATGTGTGTAGGGATGTCGATGTGAGTAGGGATGTCGATGTGTGTAGGGTTGTCGATGTGTGTAGGGTTGTCGATGTGTGTAGGGGTGTCGATGTGTGTAGGGATGTCGATGTGTGTAGGGATGTCCATGTGTGTAGGGTTGTTGATGTGTGTAGGGGTGTCGATGTGTGTAGGGCTATTGATGTGTCTAGGGACGTCGACGTGAGTAGGGATGTCGATGTGTGTAGGGTTGTCGATGTGTGTAGGGGTGTCGATGTGAGTAGGGATGTCGATGTGTGTAGGGGTGTCGATGTGTGTAGGGATGTCGATGTGTGTAGGGTTGTCGATGTGTGTAGGGGTGTCGATGTGTGTAGGGGTGTCGATGTGTGTAGGGATGTTGATGTGAGTAGGGCTGTTGATGTGTGTAGGGGTGTCGATGTGTGTAGGGCTGTTGATGTGTGTAGGGGTGTCGATGTGTGTAGGGTTGTCGATGTGTGTAGGGCTGTTGATGTGAGTAGGTATGTCGATGTGTGTAGGGTTGTCAATGTGTGTAGGGCTGTTGAGGTGTGTCGGGGTGTCGATGTGTGTAGGGCTGTTGATGTGTGTAGGGCTGTTGATGTGAGTAGGGATGTCCAAGTGTGTAGGGTTGTCGATGTGTGTAGGGCTGTTGAGGTGTGTAGGGCTGTTGATGTGTGTAGGGGCGTCGATGTGTGTAGGGCTGTTGATGTGTGTAGGGCTGTTGATGTGAGTAGGGATGTCGATGTGTGTAGGGCTGTTGATGTGAGTAGGGCTGTTGATGTGTGTAGGGGTGTCGATGTGTGTAGGGTTGTTGATGTGTGTAGGGCTGTTGATGTGAGTAGGGCTGTTGATGTGTGTAGGGGTGTCGATGTGTGTAGGGTTGTCGATGTGTGTCGGGCTGTTGATGTGTGTAGGGGTGTCGATGTGTGTAGGGCTGTTGATGTGTGTAGGGGTGTCGATGTGAGTAGGATTGCTGAGGTGTGTAGGGTTGACGATGTGTGTAGGGCTGATGAGGTCTGTAGGGCTGTTGATGTGTGTAGGGGTGTCGATGTGAGTAGGGTTGTCGATGTGTATAGGGCTGTTGATGTGTGTAGGGGTGTCGATGTGAGTAGGATTGCTGAGGTGTGTAGGGGTGTCGATGTTAGTAGGGTTGTCGATGTGTATAGGGCTGTTGATGTGTGTAGGGATGTCGATGTGAGTAGGGATGTTGATGTGTGTAGGGCTGTTGAGGTCTGTAGGGATGTTGATGTGTGTAGGGATGTCGATGTGTGTAGGGCTGTCGATGTGTGTAGGGGTGTCGATGTGTGTAGGGGTGACGATGTGATTAGGGATGTCGATGTGTGTAGGGATGTCGATGTGTGTAGGGCTGTTGATGTGTGTAGGGGTGTCGATGTGAGTAGGGATGTCGATGTGTGTAGGGCTGTTGATGTGTGTAGGGGTGTCAATGTGAGTAGGATTGCTGAGGTGTGCAGGGTTGTAGATGTGTGTAGGGCTGTCGATGTGTGTAGGGGTGTCGATGTGTGTAGGGGTGTCGATGTGTGTAGGGTTGTCGATGTGAGTAGGCATATCGATGTGTGTAGGGTTGTCGATGTGTGTAGGGGTCTCGATGTCTGTAGGGATGTCGATGTGTGTAGGGTTGTCGATGTGTGTAGGGGGTCGATGTGTGTAGGGGTGTCGATGTGTGTAGGGTTGTCGATGTGAGTAGGGATGTCGATGTGTGTAGGGTTGTCGATGTGTGTAGGGGTGTCGATGTGTGTAGGGATGTCGATGTGTGTAGGGGTGTCGATGTGTGTAGGGATGTCGATGTGTGTAGGGCTGTTGATGTGTGTAGGGTTGTCGATGTGTGTAGGGGTGTCGATGTGTGTAGGGATGTCGATGTGTGTAGGGGTGTTGATGTGTGTAGGGGTGTCGATGTGTGTAGGGATGTCGATGTGTGTAGGGTTGTCAATGTGTGTAGGGATGTCGATGTGTGTAGGGTTGTCAATGTGTGTAGGGGTGTCGATGTGTGTAGGGATGTCGATGTGTGTAGGGGTGTTGATGTGTGTAGGGGTGTCGATGTGTGTAGGGATGTCGATGTGTGTAGTGTTGTCAATGTGTGTAGGGGTGTCGATGTGTGTAGGGATGTCGATGTGTGTAGGGCTGTTGAGGTCTGTAGGGATGTGGATGTGTGTAGGGGTGTCGATGTGTGTAGGGCTGTTGATGTGTGTAGGGGTGTCGATGTGTGTAGGGCTGTTGATGTGTGTAGGGATGTCAATGTGTGTAGGGGTGTCGATGTGTGTAGGGATGTCGATGTGTGTAGGGCTGTTGATGTGTGTAGGGCTGTTGATGTGTGTAGGGGTGTCGATGTGAGTAGGATTGCTGAGGTGTGTAGGGTTGACGATGTGTGTAGGGCTGTTGAGGTCTGTAGGGATGTTGATGTGTGTAGGGGTTTCGATGTGTGTAGGGTTGTTGATGTGTGTAGGGGTGTCGATGTGAGTAGGGATGTCGATGTGAGTAGGGGTGTCGATGTGAGTAGGATTGCTGAGGTGTGTAGGGTTGACGATGTGTGTAGGGCTGTTGAGGTCTGTAGGGATGTTGATGTGTGTAGGGGTGTTGATGTGTGTAGGGATGTCGATGTGTGTAGGGGTGTCGATGTGTGTAGGGTTGTTGATGTGTGTAGGGGTGTCGATGTGTGTAGGGATGTCGATGTGTGTAGGGGTGTCGATGTGTGTAGGGGTGTCGATGTGTGTAGGGATGTTGATGTGTGTAGGGATGTCGATGTGAGTAGGGATGTCGATGTGTGTAGGGTTGTCGATGTGTGTAGGGTTGTCGATGTGTGTAGGGGTGTCGATGTGTGTAGGGATGTCGATGTGTGTAGGGATGTCCATGTGTGTAGGGTTGTTGATGTGTGTAGGGGTGTCGATGTGTGTAGGGTTGTCGATGTGTGTAGGGGTGTCGATGTGAGTAGGGATGTCGATGTGTGTAGGGGTGTTGATGTGTGTAGGGGTGTCGATGTGAGTATGGTTGTCGATGTGTGTAGGGGTGTCGATGTGTGTAGGGATGTTGATGTGTGTAGGGCTATTGATGTGTCTAGGGATGTCGACGTGAGTAGGGATGTCGATGTGTGTAGGGTTGTCGATGTGTGTAGGGGTGTCGATGTGAGTAGGGATGTCGATGTGTGTAGGGGTGTCGATGTGTGTAGGGATGTCGATGTGTGTAGGGTTGTCGATGTGTGTAGGGGTGTCGATGTGTGTAGGGGTGTCGATGTGTGTAGGGATGTCGATGTGTATAGGGCTGTTGATGTGTGTAGGGATGTTGATGTGAGTAGGGGTGTCGATGTGTGTAGGGATGTCGATGTGTGTAGGGTTGTTGATGTGTGTAGGGGTGTCGATGTGTGTAGGGGTGTCGATGTGTGTAGGGATGTTGATGTGTGTAGGGGTGTCGATGTGTGTAGGGTTGTCGATGTGTGTAGGGGTGTCGATGTGTGTAGGGTTGTCGATGTGTGTAGGGTTGTCGATGTGTGTAGGGTTGTCGATGTGTGTAGGGGTGTTGATGTGAGTAGGGATGTCGATGTGTGTAGGGGTGTCGATGTGTGTAGGGATGTCGATGTGTGTAGGGTTGTCGATGTGTGTAGGGGTGTCGATGTGTGTAGGGGTGTCGATGTGTGTAGGGCTGTTGATGTGTGTAGGGATGTTGATGTGAGTAGGGATGTCGATGTGTGTAGGGGTGTCGATGTGTGTAGGGTTGTCGATGTGTGTAGGGGTGTCGATGTGTGTAGGGATGTCGATGTGTGTAGGGGTGTCGATGTGTGTAGGGATGTCGATGTGTGTAGGGCTGTTGATGTGTGTAGGGTTGTCGATGTGTGTAGGGGTGTCGATGTGTGTAGGGATGTCGATGTGTGTAGGGGTGTTGATGTGTGTAGGGGTGTCGATGTGTGTAGGGATGTCGATGTGTGTAGGGTTGTCAATGTGTGTAGGGCTGTTGATGTGTGTAGGGCTGTTGATGTGAGTAGGGATGTCCAAGTGTGTAGGGTTGTCGATGTGTGTAGGGCTGTTGAGGTGTGTAGGGCTGTTGATGTGTGTAGGGGCGTCGATGTGTGTAGGGCTGTTGATGTGTGTAGGGCTGTTGATGTGAGTAGGGATGTCGATGTGTGTAGGGCTGTTGATGTGAGTAGGGCTGTTGATGTGTGTAGGGGTGTCGATGTGTGTAGGGTTGTTGATGTGTGTAGGGCTGTTGATGTGAGTAGGGCTGTTGATGTGTGTAGGGGTGTCGATGTGTGTAGGGTTGTCGATGTGTGTCGGGCTGTTGATGTGTGTAGGGGTGTCGATGTGTGTAGGGCTGTTGATGTGTGTAGGGGTGTCGATGTGAGTAGGATTGCTGAGGTGTGTAGGGTTGACGATGTGTGTAGGGCTGATGAGGTCTGTAGGGCTGTTGATGTGTGTAGGGGTGTCGATGTGAGTAGGGTTGTCGATGTGTATAGGGCTGTTGATGTGTGTAGGGGTGTCGATGTGAGTAGGATTGCTGAGGTGTGTAGGGGTGTCGATGTTAGTAGGGTTGTCGATGTGTATAGGGCTGTTGATGTGTGTAGGGATGTCGATGTGAGTAGGGATGTTGATGTGTGTAGGGCTGTTGAGGTCTGTAGGGATGTTGATGTGTGTAGGGATGTCGATGTGTGTAGGGCTGTCGATGTGTGTAGGGGTGTCGATGTGTGTAGGGGTGACGATGTGATTAGGGATGTCGATGTGTGTAGGGATGTCGATGTGTGTAGGGCTGTTGATGTGTGTAGGGGTGTCGATGTGAGTAGGGATGTCGATGTGTGTAGGGCTGTTGATGTGTGTAGGGGTGTCAATGTGAGTAGGATTGCTGAGGTGTGCAGGGTTGTAGATGTGTGTAGGGCTGTCGATGTGTGTAGGGGTGTCGATGTGTGTAGGGGTGTCGATGTGTGTAGGGTTGTCGATGTGAGTAGGCATATCGATGTGTGTAGGGTTGTCGATGTGTGTAGGGGTCTCGATGTCTGTAGGGATGTCGATGTGTGTAGGGTTGTCGATGTGTGTAGGGGGTCGATGTGTGTAGGGGTGTCGATGTGTGTAGGGTTGTCGATGTGAGTAGGGATGTCGATGTGTGTAGGGTTGTCGATGTGTGTAGGGGTGTCGATGTGTGTAGGGATGTCGATGTGTGTAGGGGTGTCGATGTGTGTAGGGATGTCGATGTGTGTAGGGCTGTTGATGTGTGTAGGGTTGTCGATGTGTGTAGGGGTGTCGATGTGTGTAGGGATGTCGATGTGTGTAGGGGTGTTGATGTGTGTAGGGGTGTCGATGTGTGTAGGGATGTCAATGTGTGTAGGGTTGTCAATGTGTGTAGGGATGTCGATGTGTGTAGGGTTGTCAATGTGTGTAGGGGTGTCGATGTGTGTAGGGATGTCGATGTGTGTAGGGGTGTTGATGTGTGTAGGGGTGTCGATGTGTGTAGGGATGTCGATGTGTGTAGTGTTGTCAATGTGTGTAGGGGTGTCGATGTGTGTAGGGATGTCGATGTGTGTAGGGCTGTTGAGGTCTGTAGGGATGTGGATGTGTGTAGGGGTGTCGATGTGTGTAGGGCTGTTGATGTGTGTAGGGGTGTCGATGTGTGTAGGGCTGTTGATGTGTGTAGGGATGTCAATGTGTGTAGGGGTGTCGATGTGTGTAGGGATGTCGATGTGTGTAGGGCTGTTGATGTGTGTAGGGCTGTTGATGTGTGTAGGGGTGTCGATGTGAGTAGGATTGCTGAGGTGTGTAGGGTTGACGATGTGTGTAGGGCTGTTGAGGTCTGTAGGGATGTTGATGTGTGTAGGGGTTTCGATGTGTGTAGGGTTGTTGATGTGTGTAGGGGTGTCGATGTGAGTAGGGATGTCGATGTGAGTAGGGGTGTCGATGTGAGTAGGATTGCTGAGGTGTGTAGGGTTGACGATGTGTGTAGGGCTGTTGAGGTCTGTAGGGATGTTGATGTGTGTAGGGGTGTTGATGTGTGTAGGGATGTCGATGTGTGTAGGGGTGTCGATGTGTGTAGGGTTGTTGATGTGTGTAGGGGTGTCGATGTGTGTAGGGATGTCGATGTGTGTAGGGGTGTCGATGTGTGTAGGGGTGTCGATGTGTGTAGGGATGTTGATGTGTGTAGGGATGTCGATGTGAGTAGGGATGTCGATGTGTGTAGGGTTGTCGATGTGTGTAGGGTTGTCGATGTGTGTAGGGGTGTCGATGTGTGTAGGGATGTCGATGTGTGTAGGGATGTCCATGTGTGTAGGGTTGTTGATGTGTGTAGGGGTGTCGATGTGTGTAGGGTTGTCGATGTGTGTAGGGGTGTCGATGTGAGTAGGGATGTCGATGTGTGTAGGGGTGTTGATGTGTGTAGGGGTGTCGATGTGAGTATGGTTGTCGATGTGTGTAGGGGTGTCGATGTGTGTAGGGATGTTGATGTGTGTAGGGCTATTGATGTGTCTAGGGATGTCGACGTGAGTAGGGATGTCGATGTGTGTAGGGTTGTCGATGTGTGTAGGGGTGTCGATGTGAGTAGGGATGTCGATGTGTGTAGGGGTGTCGATGTGT
The DNA here is from genome assembly GCF_030144855.1 of Hypanus sabinus. NCBI lineage: Eukaryota > Metazoa > Chordata > Chondrichthyes > Myliobatiformes > Dasyatidae > Hypanus > Hypanus sabinus. The sequence goes on from NC_082711.1 coordinate 141,951,715, forward strand.
GTAGGGATGTCGATGTGTGTAGGGTTGTCGATGTGTGTAGGGGTGTCGATGTGTGTAGGGGTGTCGATGTGTGTAGGGATGTCGATGTGTATAGGGCTGTTGATGTGTGTAGGGATGTTGATGTGAGTAGGGGTGTCGATGTGTGTAGGGATGTCGATGTGTGTAGGGTTGTTGATGTGTGTAGGGGTGTCGATGTGTGTAGGGGTGTCGATGTGTGTAGGGATGTTGATGTGTGTAGGGGTGTCGATGTGTGTAGGGTTGTCGATGTGTGTAGGGGTGTCGATGTGTGTAGGGTTGTCGATGTGTGTAGGGTTGTCGATGTGTGTAGGGTTGTCGATGTGTGTAGGGTTGTCGATGTGTGTAGGGGTGTCGATGTGAGTAGGGATGTCGATGTGTGTAGGGGTGTCGATGTGTGTAGGGATGTCGATGTGTGTAGGGTTGTCGATGTGTGTAGGGGTGTCGATGTGTGTAGGGGTGTCGATGTGTGTAGGGCTGTTGATGTGTGTAGGGATGTTGATGTGAGTAGGGATGTCGATGTGTGTAGGGGTGTCGATGTGTGTAGGGTTGTCGATGTGTGTAGGGGTGTCGATGTGTGTAGGGATGTCGATGTGTGTAGGGGTGTCGATGTGTGTAGGGATGTCGATGTGTGTAGGGCTGTTGATGTGTGTAGGGTTGTCGATGTGTGTAGGGGTGTCGATGTGTGTAGGGATGTCGATGTGTGTAGGGGTGTTGATGTGTGTAGGGGTGTCGATGTGTGTAGGGATGTCGATGTGTGTAGGGTTGTCAATGTGTGTAGGGATGTCGATGTGTGTAGGGTTGTCAATGTGTGTAGGGGTGTCGATGTGTGTAGGGATGTCGATGTGTGTAGGGGTGTTGATGTGTGTAGGGGTGTCGATGTGTGTAGGGATGTCGATGTGTGTAGGGTTGTCAATGTGTGTAGGGGTGTCGATGTGTGTAGGGATGTCGATGTGTGTAGGGCTGTTGAGGTCTGTAGGGATGTGGATGTGTGTAGGGGTGTCGATGTGTGTAGGGCTGTTGATGTGTGTAGGGGTGTCGATGTGTGTAGGGCTGTTGATGTGTGTAGGGATGTCAATGTGTGTAGGGGTGTCGATGTGTGTAGGGATGTCGATGTGTGTAGGGCTGTTGATGTGTGTAGGGCTGTTGATGTGTGTAGGGGTGTCGATGTGAGTAGGATTGCTGAGGTGTGTAGGGTTGACGATGTGTGTAGGGCTGTTGAGGTCTGTAGGGATGTTGATGTGTGTAGGGGTTTCGATGTGTGTAGGGTTGTTGATGTGTGTAGGGGTGTCGATGTGAGTAGGGATGTTGATGTGAGTAGGGGTGTCGATGTGAGTAGGATTGCTGAGGTGTGTAGGGTTGACGATGTGTGTAGGGCTGTTGAGGTCTGTAGGGATGTTGATGTGTGTAGGGGTGTTGATGTGTGTAGGGATGTCGATGTGTGTAGGGGTGTCGATGTGTGTAGGGATGTTGATGTGTGTAGGGGTGTCGATGTGTGTAGGGTTGTCGATGTGTGTAGGGGTGTCGATGTGTGTAGGGTTGTCGATGTGTGTAGGGTTGTCGATGTGTGTAGGGTTGTCGATGTGTGTAGGGTTGTCGATGTGTGTAGGGGTGTCGATGTGAGTAGGGATGTCGATGTGTGTAGGGGTGTCGATGTGTGTAGGGATGTCGATGTGTGTAGGGTTGTCGATGTGTGTAGGGGTGTCGATGTGTGTAGGGGTGTCGATGTGTGTAGGGCTGTTGATGTGTGTAGGGATGTTGATGTGTGTAGGGTTGTCGATGTGAGTAGGGATGTCGATGTGTGTAGGGTTGTCGATGTGTGTAGGGGTGTCGATGTGTGTAGGGATGTCGATGTGTGTAGGGGTGTCGATGTGTGTAGGGATGTCGATGTGTGTAGGGCTGTTGATGTGTGTAGGGTTGTCGATGTGTGTAGGGGTGTCGATGTGTGTAGGGATGTCGATGTGTGTAGGGGTGTTGATGTGTGTAGGGGTGTCGATGTGTGTAGGGATGTCGATGTGTGTAGGGTTGTCAATGTGTGTAGGGATGTCGATGTGTGTAGGGTTGTCAATGTGTGTAGGGGTGTCGATGTGTGTAGGGATGTCGATGTGTGTAGGGGTGTTGATGTGTGTAGGGGTGTCGATGTGTGTAGGGATGTCGATGTGTGTAGGGTTGTCAATGTGTGTAGGGGTGTCGATGTGTGTAGGGATGTCGATGTGTGTAGGGCTGTTGAGGTCTGTAGGGATGTGGATGTGTGTAGGGGTGTCGATGTGTGTAGGGCTGTTGATGTGTGTAGGGGTGTCGATGTGTGTAGGGCTGTTGATGTGTGTAGGGATGTCAATGTGTGTAGGGGTGTCGATGTGTGTAGGGATGTCGATGTGTGTAGGGCTGTTGATGTGTGTAGGGCTGTTGATGTGTGTAGGGGTGTCGATGTGAGTAGGATTGCTGAGGTGTGTAGGGTTGACGATGTGTGTAGGGCTGTTGAGGTCTGTAGGGATGTTGATGTGTGTAGGGGTTTCGATGTGTGTAGGGTTGTTGATGTGTGTAGGGGTGTCGATGTGAGTAGGGATGTCGATGTGAGTAGGGGTGTCGATGTGAGTAGGATTGCTGAGGTGTGTAGGGTTGACGATGTGTGTAGGGCTGTTGAGGTCTGTAGGGATGTTGATGTGTGTAGGGGTGTTGATGTGTGTAGGGATGTCGATGTGTGTAGGGGTGTCGATGTGTGTAGGGTTGTTGATGTGTGTAGGGGTGTCGATGTGTGTAGGGATGTCGATGTGTGTAGGGGTGTCGATGTGTGTAGGGGTGTCGATGTGTGTAGGGATGTTGATGTGTGTAGGGATGTCGATGTGAGTAGGGATGTCGATGTGTGTAGGGTTGTCGATGTGTGTAGGTTTGTCGATGTGTGTAGGGGTGTCGATGTGTGTAGGGATGTCGATGTGTGTAGGGATGTCCATGTGTGTAGGGTTGTTGATGTGTGTAGGGGTGTCGATGTGTGTAGGGTTGTCGATGTGTGTAGGGGTGTCGATGTGAGTAGGGATGTCGATGTGTGTAGGGGTGTTGATGTGTGTAGGGGTGTCGATGTGAGTATGGTTGTCGATGTGTGTAGGGGTGTCGATGTGTGTAGGGATGTTGATGTGTGTAGGGCTATTGATGTGTCTAGGGATGTCGACGTGAGTAGGGATGTCGATGTGTGTAGGGTTGTCGATGTGTGTAGGGGTGTCGATGTGAGTAGGGATGTCGATGTGTGTAGGGGTGTCGATGTGTGTAGGGATGTCGATGTGTGTAGGGTTGTCGATGTGTGTAGGGGTGTCGATGTGTGTAGGGGTGTCGATGTGTGTAGGGATGTCGATGTGTATAGGGCTGTTGATGTGTGTAGGGATGTTGATGTGAGTAGGGGTGTCGATGTGTGTAGGGATGTCGATGTGTGTAGGGTTGTTGATGTGTGTAGGGGTGTCGATGTGTGTAGGGGTGTCGATGTGTGTAGGGATGTTGATGTGTGTAGGGGTGTCGATGTGTGTAGGGTTGTCGATGTGTGTAGGGGTGTCGATGTGTGTAGGGTTGTCGATGTGTGTAGGGTTGTCGATGTGTGTAGGGTTGTCGATGTGTGTAGGGGTGTCGATGTGAGTAGGGATGTCGATGTGTGTAGGGGTGTCGATGTGTGTAGGGATGTCGATGTGTGTAGGGTTGTCGATGTGTGTAGGGGTGTCGATGTGTGTAGGGGTGTCGATGTGTGTAGGGCTGTTGATGTGTGTAGGGATGTTGATGTGAGTAGGGATGTCGATGTGTGTAGGGGTGTCGATGTGTGTAGGGTTGTCGATGTGTGTAGGGGTGTCGATGTGTGTAGGGATGTCGATGTGTGTAGGGGTGTCGATGTGTGTAGGGATGTCGATGTGTGTAGGGCTGTTGATGTGTGTAGGGTTGTCGATGTGTGTAGGGGTGTCGATGTGTGTAGGGATGTCGATGTGTGTAGGGGTGTTTATGTGTGTAGGGGTGTCGATGTGTGTAGGGATGTCGATGTGTGTAGGGTTGTCAATGTGTGTAGGGATGTCGATGTGTGTAGGGTTGTCAATGTGTGTAGGGGTGTCGATGTGTGTAGGGATGTCGATGTGTGTAGGGGTGTTGATGTGTGTAGGGGTGTCGATGTGTGTAGGGATGTCGATGTGTGTAGGGTTGTCAATGTGTGTAGGGGTGTCGATGTGTGTAGGGATGTCGATGTGTGTAGGGCTGTTGAGGTCTGTAGGGATGTGGATGTGTGTAGGGGTGTCGATGTGTGTAGGGCTGTTGATGTGTGTAGGGGTGTCGATGTGTGTAGGGCTGTTGATGTGTGTAGGGATGTCAATGTGTGTAGGGGTGTCGATGTGTGTAGGGATGTCGATGTGTGTAGGGCTGTTGATGTGTGTAGGGCTGTTGATGTGTGTAGGGGTGTCGATGTGAGTAGGATTGCTGAGGTGTGTAGGGTTGACGATGTGTGTAGGGCTGTTGAGGTCTGTAGGGATGTTGATGTGTGTAGGGGTTTCGATGTGTGTAGGGTTGTTGATGTGTGTAGGGGTGTCGATGTGAGTAGGGATGTCGATGTGAGTAGGGGTGTCGATGTGAGTAGGATTGCTGAGGTGTGTAGGGTTGACGATGTGTGTAGGGCTGTTGAGGTCTGTAGGGATGTTGATGTGTGTAGGGGTGTTGATGTGTGTAGGGATGTCGATGTGTGTAGGGGTGTCGATGTGTGTAGGGTTGTTGATGTGTGTAGGGGTGTCGATGTGTGTAGGGATGTCGATGTGTGTAGGGGTGTCGATGTGTGTAGGGGTGTCGATGTGTGTAGGGATGTTGATGTGTGTAGGGATGTCGATGTGAGTAGGGATGTCGATGTGTGTAGGGTTGTCGATGTGTGTAGGGTTGTCGATGTGTGTAGGGGTGTCGATGTGTGTAGGGATGTCGATGTGTGTAGGGATGTCCATGTGTGTAGGGTTGTTGATGTGTCTAGGGGTGTCGATGTGTGTAGGGTTGTCGATGTGTGTAGGGGTGTCGATGTGAGTAGGGATGTCGATGTGTGTAGGGGTGTTGATGTGTGTAGGGGTGTCGATGTGAGTATGGTTGTCGATGTGTGTAGGGGTGTCGATGTGTGTAGGGATGTTGATGTGTGTAGGGCTATTGATGTGTCTAGGGATGTCGACGTGAGTAGGGATGTCGATGTGTGTAGGGTTGTCGATGTGTGTAGGGGTGTCGATGTGAGTAGGGATGTCGATGTGTGTAGGGGTGTCGATGTGTGTAGGGATGTCGATGTGTGTAGGGTTGTCGATGTGTGTAGGGGTGTCGATGTGTGTAGGGATGTCGATGTGTATAGGGCTGTTGATGTGTGTAGGGATGTCGATGTGAGTAGGGGTGTCGATGTGTGTAGGGATGTCGATGTGTGTAGGGTTGTTGATGTGTGTAGGGGTGTCGATGTGTGTAGGGGTGTCGATGTGTGTAGGGATGTCGATGTGTGTAGGGGTGTCGATGTGTGTAGGGTTGTCGATGTGTGTAGGGGTGTCGATGTGTGTAGGGTTGTCGATGTGTGTAGGGTTGTCGATGTGTGTAGGGTTGTCGATGTGTGTAGGGGTGTCGATGTGAGTAGGGATGTCGATGTGTGTAGGGGTGTCGATGTGTGTAGGGATGTCGATGTGTGTAGGGTTGTCGATGTGTGTAGGGGTGTCGATGTGTGTAGGGGTGTCGATGTGTGTAGGGCTGTTGATGTGTGTAGGGATGTTGATGTGAGTAGGGATGTCGATGTGTGTAGGGATTTCGATGTGTGTAGGGTTGTCGATGTGTGTAGGGGTGTCGATGTGTGTAGGGGTGTCGATGTGTGTAGGGATGTTGATGTGTGTAGGGGTGTCGATGTGTGTAGGGTTGTCGATATGTGTAGGGGTGTCGATGTGTGTAGGGTTGTCGATGTGTGTAGGGTTGTCAATGTGTGTAGGGGTGTCGATGTGTGTAGGGATGTCGATGTGTGTAGGGGTGTTGATGTGTGTAGGGGTGTCGATGTGTGTAGGGATGTCGATGTGTGTAGGGTTGTCAATGTGTGTAGGGATGTCGATGTGTGTAGGGTTGTCAATGTGTGTAGGGGTGTCGATGTGTGTAGTGTTGTCGATGTGTGTAGGGCTGTTGAGGTCTGTAGGGATGTGGATCTGTGTAGGGGTGTCGATGTGTGTAGGGCTGTTGATGTGTGTAGGGGTGTCGATGTGTGTAGGGTTGTCGATGTGTGTAGGGGTGTCGATGTGAGTAGGGATGTCGATGTGTGTAGGGGTGTTGATGTGTGTAGGGGTGTCGATGTGAGTATGGTTGTCGATGTGTGTAGGGGTGTCGATGTGTGTAGGGATGTTGATGTGTGTAGGGCTATTGATGTGTCTAGGGATGTCGACGTGAGTAGGGATGTCGATGTGTGTAGGGTTGTCGATGTGTGTAGGGGTGTCGATGTGAGTAGGGATGTCGATGTGTGTAGGGGTGTCGATGTGTGTAGGGATGTCGATGTGTGTAGGGTTGTCGATGTGTGTAGGGGTGTCGATGTGTGTAGGGGTGTCGATGTGTGTAGGGATGTCGATGTGTATAGGGCTGTTGATGTGAGTAGGGGTGTCGATGTGTGTAGGGATGTCGATGTGTGTAGGGTTGTTGATGTGTGTAGGGGTGTCGATGTGTGTAGGGGTGTCGATGTGTGTAGGGATGTCGATGTGTGTAGGGGTGTCGATGTGTGTAGGGTTGTCGATGTGTGTAGGGGTGTCGATGTGTGTAGGGTTGTCGATGTGTGTAGGGTTGTCGATGTGTGTAGGGTTGTCGATGTGTGTAGGGTTGTCGATGTGTGTAGGGGTGTCGATGTGAGTAGGGATGTCGATGTGTGTAGGGGTGTCGATGTGTGTAGGGATGTCGATGTGTGTAGGGTTGTCGATGTGTGTAGGGGTGTCGATGTGTGTAGGGGTGTCGATGTGTGTAGGGCTGTTGATGTGTGTAGGGATGTTGATGTGAGTAGGGATGTCGATGTGTGTAGGGATTTCGATGTGTGTAGGGTTGTCGATGTGTGTAGGGGTGTCGATGTGTGTAGGGGTGTCGATGTGTGTAGGGATGTCGATGTGTGTAGGGGTGTCGATGTGTGTAGGGTTGTCGATATGTGTAGGGGTGTCGATGTGTGTAGGTTTGTCGATGTGTGTAGGGTTGTCAATGTGTGTAGGGGTGTCGATGTGTGTAGGGATGTCGATGTGTGTAGGGGTGTTGATGTGTGTAGGGGTGTCGATGTGTGTAGGGATGTCGATGTGTGTAGGGTTGTCAATGTGTGTAGGGATGTCGATGTGTGTAGGGTTGTCAATGTGTGTAGGGGTGTCGATGTGTGTAGGGATGTCGATGTGTGTAGGGCTGTTGAGGTCTGTAGGGATGTGGATCTGTGTAGGGGTGTCGATGTGTGTAGGGCTGTTGATGTGTGTAGGGGTGTCGATGTGTGTAGGGCTGTTGATGTGTGTAGGGATGTCAATGTGTGTAGGGGTGTCGATGTGTGTAGGGATGTCGATGTGTGTAGGGCTGTTGATGTGTGTAGGGCTGTTGATGTGTGTAGGGGTGTCGATGTGAGTAGGATTGCTGAGGTGTGTAGGGTTGATGATGTGTGTAGGGCTGTTGAGGTCTGTAGGGATGTTGATGTGTGTAGGGGTGTCGATGAGTGTAGGGATGTTGATGTGTGTAGGGGTGTCGATGTGTGTAGGGTTGTCGATGTGTGTAGGGGTGTCGATGTGTGTAGGGTTGTCGATGTGTGTAGGGTTGTCGATGTGTGTAGGGTTGTCGATGTGTGTAGGGGTGTCGATGTGTGTAGGGTTGTCGATGTGTGTAGGGTTGTCGATGTGTGTAGGGGTGTTGATGTGTGTAGGGATGTGGATGTGAGTAGGGGTGTCGATGTGTGTAGGGGTGTCGATGTGTGTAGGGTTGTCGATGTGTGTAGGGGTGTCGATGTGTGTAGGGTTGTCGATGTGTGTAGGGTTGTCGATGTGTGTAGGGATGTCGATGTGTGTAGGGTTGTCGATGTGTGTAGGGGTGTCGATGTGTGTAGGGTTGTCGATGTGTGTAGGGTTGTCGATGTGTGTAGGGATGTCGATGTGTGTAGGGCTGCTGAGATGTGTGTAGGGATGTTGATGTGAGTAGGGATGTCGATGTGTGTAGGGATGTCGATGTGTGTAGGGATGTCGATGTGTGTAGGGCTGCTGAGATGTGTGTAGGGATGTTGTTGTGAGTAGGGATGTCGATGTGTGTAGGGATGTCGATGTGTGTAGGGTTGTTGATGTGTGTAGGGGTGTCGATGTGAGTAGGGGTGTCGATGTGTGTAGGGATGTTGATGTGTGTAGGGGTGTCGATGTGTGTAGGGTTGTCGATGTGTGTAGGGGTGTCGATGTGTGTAGGGTTGTCGATGTGTGTAGGGTTGTCGATGTGTGTAGGGTTGTCGATGTGTGTAGGGGTGTCGATGTGTGTAGGGTTGTCGATGTGTGTAGGGTTGTCGATGTGTGTAGGGATGTCGATGTGTGTAGGGATGTCAATGTGTGTAGGGATGTCGATGTGAGTAGGGGTGTCGATGTGTGTAGGGTTGTCGATGTGTGTAGGGTTGTCGATGTGTGTAGGGTTGTCGATGTGTGTAGGGGTGTCGATGTGTGTAGTGTTGTCGATGTGTGTAGGGTTGTCGATGTGTGTAGGGTTGTCGATGTGTGTAGGGGTGTCGATGTGTGTAGGGTTGTCGATGTGTGTAGGGTAGTCGATGTGTGTAGGGATGTCGATGTGTGTAGGGCTGCTGCGATGTGTGTAGGGATGTTGATGTGAGTAGGGGTGTCGATGTGTGTAGGGCTGTTGATTTGTTTAGGGATGGTGATGTGAGTAGGGGTGTCAATGTGTGTAGGGTTGTCGATGTGTGTAGGGATGTCGATGTGAGTAGGGATGTCGATGTGTGTAGGGATGTCGATGTGTGTAGGGATGTCGATGTGTGTAGGTTTGACGATGTGTGTAGGGATGTCGATGTGAGTAGGGATGTCGATGTGTGTAGGGTTGTCGATGTGTGTAGGGATGTCGATGTGAGTAGGGATGTTGATGTGTGTAGGGATGTTGAGGTCTGTAGGGATGTCGATGTGTGTAGGGGTGTTGATGTGAGTAGGGTTGTCGATGTGTGTAGGGATGTCGATGTGAGTAGGGATGTTGATGTGTGTAGGGATGTCGATGTGTGTAGGGTTGTCGATGTGTGTAGGGTTGTCGATGTGTGTAGGGATGTCGATGTGTGTAGGGTTGTCGATGTGTGTAGGGGTGTCGATGTGTGTAGGGGTGTCGATGTGTGTAGGGCTGTCGATGTTTGTAGGGGTGTTGATGTGTGTAGGGATGTCGATGTGTGTAGTGCTGTTGATATGTGTAGGGGTGTCGATGTTTGTAGGGATGTCGATGTGTGTAGGGCTGTTGATGTGTGTAGGGGTGTCGATGTGTGTAGGGATGTCGATGTGTGTAGGGCTGTTGATGTGTGTAGGGCTGTTGATGTGTGTAGGGGTGTCGATGTGTGTAGGGGTGTCGATGTGTGTAGGGATGTCGATGTGTGTAGGGCTGCCGAGGCATTTGCATTGCTATGGTTACTAAGGTGCGTAAGGGTGTAGAGACACCAGTTGTTAGCAGACTGAATCCATGCTTCTCTTGCTGTCATGTGAGAGGTGGGTGATGGGCTCCTTCAAACGCTTTAGCTCCTTGTGCTGTCAGTCAGCTGGGCCTGGTGAGGGGCCCCCTTTCTGATGAATACTGCTGGATCACTACCCCTTTGAGGAATGGTTTCCTTCAGGGCAGGAACGATGTGGGAGTCTTCCAGACAGCAGCCCCACAAACTTTCCTTTGGCTTTTGTCAACAGAATGTGGGCAGTGATGAAAATCGAGTGAAAGGTGCTGCTGTGCTTTGTAAAGGTGACAGTGCACAGAATGCTCAACTGAAGAAGGGATGGGCAGATGAGGAAAGGTAAGCCCCAGCACAGCATCCTCCTACACCCTCTCAGTGTTTACTGTCTTGTGTTATCTCAATGACAAATTACCCTCAGCGAAGCTGGTGAGGCCCTGAGGCCAAGAGGGGCCCACTCAGTCTGCAGGGAAGAGACTGGGTTCCAATACTTCCCGGCTGAACTCTGTACAGCTCAGCAATTGTCCCACAGCAAGTATGTCAGCTCAGGCTTCTGCCCACGAAGGAAGGAGCAGTAACTTTGGTTGTGGCTGCCACGTCTGATAAACAGAAAGCAGGAAGAGGAGAATAAGAACACCCCCCCCCCCAACCCTGTAGACCATGAAATGGAGTCGTTGGTAAATTAAAGCCAAGGAAGGTGAGATTCCAGGTGGTCTTCATGACAAGAGAGGGTACGGGAGATGGCAGTCAAGCTCTCCATCAAAAGTGAAACCCTGAGCAATGCGGAGCATTGGTGTCTATGACCTCACAATGGTATTTATGACCTCACAGGGGTGTCTATGACTTCATAGTGCAACAAAATGAGAGCTTTAATGTCTCACCATCAGAGTGCACATGTTCACACACAGCCGCACTCCCAACATTTACAGAAGGCACACACTTGCATACTCACACGCGCACACGTCCACACGTAACCACCTTCAGACACGTGACACTCATCGGCTCACACAGTCACCATCTCCCCACTCTGACACATCAATTCACATCGTACTGGCATTACACATAGACACAGTGCAATTGATCATACAACCAAATCAATAAACACACACACACACACTCACTCACTCACAAAAACACATACACACACACACACACACACACACACACACACACACACACACACACTCACACACACACACACACACACACACACACACTCACACACACACACACACACACACACACACACTCACAAAACACACACACAGCACTCACACACACACACACACACTCACACACACAACACTCACACTCACACACACACACACAACACTCACACACACACACACTCACAAAACACACACACACAACACTCACACACACACACACACACAAAACACATACACACACACACACTCACACACACAACACTCACACACACACACTCACACACACACACACACACACACTCACAAAACTCACACACACACAACACTCACACACACACACTCACTCACACACACACACACTCACACACACACACACAACACTCACACACACACTCACTCACACACACACACACTCACACACACACAACACTCACACACACACACTCACTCACACACACACACACACACTCACACACACACAACACTCACACAACACTCACACACACACACACACAACACTCACACACACACAACACTCACACAACACTCACACACACACACACACAACACTCACACACACAACACTCACACACACACACACAACACTCACACACACACACACACACTCACACACACACAACACTCACACAACACTCACACACACACACACACAACACTCACACACACAACACTCACACAACACTCACACACACACACACACAACACTCACACACACACAACACTCACACAACACTCACACACACACACACACAACACTCACACACACAACACTCACACACACACACACTCACTCACACACACACACACACTCACACACACACACACAACACTCACACACACACACACACACACTCACACACACACACAACACTCACACACACACACACACACTCACACACACACACAACACTCACACACACACACACACAACACTCACACACACACACACACACACACACACACACACTCACATTGATCACACTCGGACTCTCATAGGAAGATCGACATATATCAATTAAGGATTTGCAACGAATAGACACTTTCTCTGTCACGGTTACTCGCAAGGGTCTCAGGAATGTCTGTCTTTTCGTCGGGTACGTGGAACAGTCCATGTTCCAAGCCGACACTGACATCGCTCCCAAACTCTTCCTGTGCTACACTGATGACAGCATTGGTGCTGCTTCTTGCACCCATGTTGAGCTTGTCAATTTCATCAACTTGCACCCTGCTCCATTTCTCCTCTCTTCCTTTTCTCGATCTCTCTCTGTCTCCATCTCTGGAGACAGTCTATCTACTGATATCTTTCATAAACACACTGAATTTTACAGCTGTCTGGACTATACCTCTTCCCACCCTGTCACTTGTAAAAAATCCATCCCCTTTGCACAGTTTCTCCGCCTCCATCGCATCTGCTCAGAACAACTGAGGTGTCCTCCCTCAAAAAAAGGGGTTTCCCTTCCTCCATCATCAACAATGCTGCCCTCACCCACATCTCTTCCATTTCATTCATATCTGCCAGCACACAGGGATAGGGCTCCTCTTGTCCTCACCTACCACCCCACAAGCCTCCGCATAATTCTCCATAACTTCCACCATCTCCAACAGGATCCCACACCAAGCACATCTTTCCCTTCCCCCATTTTCCACTTTCTGATGGGATTAATTTCTACACAACTCCCTCGTCCATTCATCCCTCCCCACCTCCCCCCTCACTACCATTCAGGGCCCCAAACAGTCCTTCCAGGTGTTGCGACACTTCACCTGCAAGTCTTAGGGTCATCTACTGTATCTGGTGGTCCTGGTGTGGTCTCCAGTATATTGGTGAGAGCCGATATAAATTGGGAAACAACTTCATCAACCACCTTTGCTCCATCTGTCAGAGAAAGCGGGACCTCCCAGTGGCGAATCACTTCAGTTCTACTTCCCATTCCATTCCCGATACATTGGTCCATGGCCTCCTCTACTGTCGCAATGAGGCCACGCTCAAGCTGGAGGGGCAACATCTTTTATTCTGTCTGTGTGGCCTCCAACCTGTAATTGCCTTCTTCACCATTTTCCATTCCTGTTGCCCTTTCATACCTTCTCCTCTTACCTGCCCATCACCTCCCTCTGGTGCTTGTCCCCCTTCCCTTTCTTTCATGGTCTTCTACCCCCTCCTATCAGTTCCCCCTTCTCCAGCCCTTTATCTCTTTCACCAATCAACTTCTCAGCTCTTTATTTCACCCCTCCACCTCTCCTAGTTTCACCTGCCACCTTGTATTTCTTCCTCTCCTCCCTCCACCTTCGTATTCTGACTTCTCCCCTTTGTTCAGTCCTGATGAAGAGTCTCAGCCCGAAATGTCAACATAGATGCCGCCTGGCCTGCTGAGTTCCTCCAGCATTTTGCAAGTGTTGCTTTGCATTTCCAGCATCTGCAGATTTTCTTCTGTCTGATTTAGTTGTTTCGTTCAGACAGTTTGTCTCCACGGTTGCATAAGCATTGTGACCCACAGTGCCCATTAAAAGTATTCTCCACACTTGAAAATTTTCATGTTTTATTGTTTTACAACATTGCATCACAGTGGATTTAATTTGGCTGCTTTGACACCAACCAACAGAAAAGACTCTTTTGAGTCAAAGTGAAAATAAATTTCCACAAATTGGTCAAAATCTATTACAATTATTAAACACAAAATAATTGATTACATAATTTTTGCGGATGGCCTGCTGTAGGCATATTTACATCTCTGTTATATTCTTTCCATTTCTTGATGATTGACTTGACTGTACTCCAAGGGATATTCAGTGATTTGGAAATTTTCTTGTATCCATTTCCTGACTTCTGCTTTTCAATAACCTTTTCACGGAGTGCTTGGAGTTGTTTTTTATATTTATGGTATAGTTTTTGCTTGGATACTGACTCACCAGCAGTTGGACCTTCCAGATACAGGCGTATTTTTACTACAATCAATTGAAACACCTTCACTACACAAGGTGACCTCCATTTAACTAATTATAGGACTTCTAAAACCAAATGTCTGCACCAGTGATGATTTGGTGTGTCACCAAATGGGGTGAATACTTATATAATAATTATTTTGTGTTTTATAGCTGTAATTAAGTTAGATCATTTTGTAGAGATCTGTTTTCACTTTGACCTGAAAGGATCATTCCTTGTTGATCATTGTCAAAAAAGCCAAACTAAATCCACTATGATTCAATGTTGTAAAACAATAAAACATGAAAACTTCACAGGCGGGTTGAATACTTCCTATAGGCACTGTAAAACCACAATTCCAATGAGCACAGTTGTCTGTGCAAGGGACAATTACACAGGTCGGGAGCTTCAGAAACACAGCACGGCTGAATGTGCAAGGGACAATTACACAGGTCGGGAGCTTCAGAAACACAGCACGGCTGAATGTGCAAGGGACAATTACACAGGATCAGCTCCTCAGAAACACAGCACGGCTGAATGTGCAAGGGACAATTACACAGGATCAGCTCCTCAGAAACACAGCACGGCTGAATGTGCAAGGGACAATTACACAGGATCAGCTCCTCAGAAACACAGCACGGCTGAATGTGCAAGGGACAATTAGACAGGTCGGGAGCCTCAGAAACACAGCACGGCTGAATGTGCAAGGGACAATTACACAGATGGGGAGCCTCAGAAACACAGCACGGCTGAATGTGCAAGGGACAATTACACAGATGGGGAGCCTCAGAAACACAGCACGGCTGAATGTGCAAGGGACAATTAGACAGGTCGGGAGCCTCAGAAACACAGCACGGCTGAATGTGCAAGGGACAATTACACAGATCGGGAGCCTCAGAAACACAGCACGGCTGAATGTGCAAGGGACAATTACACAGATCGGGAGCCTCAGAAACACAGCACGGCTGAATGTGCAAGGGACAATTAGACAGGTCGGGAGCCTCAGAAACACAGCACGGCTGAATGTGCAAGGGACAATTACACAGGTCAGGAGCCTCAGAAACACAGCACGGCTGAATGTGCAAGGGACAATTACACAGGATCAACTCCTCAGAAATGGAGCTAATGAGTTTTTACACACTTGTTGATGCACTGACCAATCTTGGTGGAGTAACGGTGCTTAAACGTTCCAGTGTTTAATGAGTCATGCATTCTACTACAACCGTTTCATTGAGCAACTGCTAAGGAAAATATGTTGGATGAGGCAAATAACATTGAGTGGGCTTGAAGCAGGTGCAGATTGTTGAGAATTAAATATTTCCTCAAAATCTTGCACCGAACGACTTGTAGGTGATTCAGTCAGTTTAACGTTCTTATGCTTTGAATTATATCATTAACACATCAACTATCCCAACTTATTGCCCTGCAGTTTAGGAAATTAACTTCACCATCATGCTGCCATTCTTCAAAAACAGTAAGAGCTTTCTCCTTATTTTTAATTTCTAGAGAGGATGCATGATGAAGAAAGCAGAGAGTAATTTGAAATTTTCAAAGCTAAGCACAGACTACTGAACACTGATAGAACTAATTAGTGCTCAGGCAAACCAACTCTGTGACTGCATGTGCTCCATCTAATGCAGATGTAGAGCTCTGCCCGAATCGTGTTCCCTGGAGCTATTTGATAGGAAATCTCTTTTTGTGTATTCAATTCATTTTAATTTTGAAGTTGTTTTCTCTTTGCTTCAACTCGTGAAATTGTTGATGCATTCAAATGTGAAATGGAGGGAGACAACAATGAAAGACATATGCAATAATAGTGAACACTGAACAGGAATTGGGAGAGGTTGGGCAATTAGATTTTGTCAGTTAAACAGGTTATTTGGAGTCTTTAAAGTTTTAACATATTTCCTGGGAGGTTGGTCTATCAAGAGAGGCTAAACAGCTTGAGTCTGCACTATTTGAAGTTCAGAAGAATGAAGGATGATCTTTCTGAGATGGATGTGATCCTAAGAGAGCATAATAAATCTTGCGATGTCCTTACTATTGGGAGAGTCTTGAATGACGATAGGGGGTGATTATTCACATGGAGTTGTGTAGAGGGTGGTGAATCTCTGGAATTCTTTACCCCACAAGACTGTGAGATCTGAGTCACTGGAATGTTTAAGGTGGAGAAGGATAGATGTTTGAAAGGTCTTGGAATTAAGTTCTGAGTAACCAGAACAGAAGAGGAGTTGAGGCTTTCGATCTACTGCAATTCAATATTATCTCCAATACTTGTACAGAAAATATTCCACTGAACGAGCCAATGGGCACTAGGGAGTGGATACTCAAATTGAAAATTTGGGTATATTTTCTATCAACCTTCCATAGTTTTTTGATTCACCATTGTCTGAGCTGCCTTTCAACTCTCAATGCGACTGTGCTTCTGACTTGTAGGAGGTTCAATAGTTCACTTGCATAGTTTGGAACAATTTCTATTTAGCACAAAGAGGGCAATTTCAACCAAACACACACAAAACGGGGTGAGTTTGCTACCAAGTTTCTGTTCATCAGAGATCATTGTAAGAAATCCCAAGTTTCATCTCTAACACTGCCATCACTTTTGTGATGTAAAGTAGATGGAACATAAAACAGTACAGCACATCCTGCCCTGCACAAAGACATCTTGGCTCTCCCTAATGAGCCCATGCATTTCCAAATGCCCATATACCCTATCCCTAAGAACTTTCCTACAACTGAAGTAAATAATTCTGAGGATTTTCCCTTTCTTCCTTTTTGAATAGAGGTACAACATTAGCTACTCGCCCGTCCTCCGGGACCTCACCTGTGCCTAGAGAGGACATGAAGATACTGATAAAGGCCCAGGCAATCTCATCTCTTGCCTCCTTCAATAACCTGGGGTAAATCCCATCAGGTCCTGGGGCTTATCCTCCTTAATACTCCTTAGGATGCCCAACACTTCCGAACATATTTACACACTCAGCACTGATCTCCTGGTCCTCCATATACTTTCCCTTGGTCAATACTGAAGCCAAGTACCTCACTCACATTCTTTGCACCTGTTCCCTCTTTGTCCGTGAGTGGTCCTACCCTCTCCCGAGTTACCCTCTTGCCCTTGTGATTGTTTTAGAGAACTGGCCAGTATGTTAATGTCACTTGATGAAGTTAGAATGACAGTGTGAAACACAAATAAATGCACAGGTAACTGAGAATGTGTTTTACATGTTCACTGTTTGGAACAGTTTAATACTGTCAGATTCATAACCATTTTGTTTAGGTTAAACAGTGTCTTTTATAATTATAATTAGTTATTATTTTATTACTAATAGATAGAATATTAACTTGCTTCTGAGATAATTGGAGTAACATTTTAAAATCACAGTGAGTGCAGTCTGCAATACCGGGCAGATATAAGTTGTCACCTGGCCTGGAATACCAACCATGAACCTCAAGCTAACCATTAGTTTCATCTCAATGGGCAGTACAGTCTAGGCTGGAGCGCTTGTAGCAAAGACAACAGATCTCCTTCATCACTGGCTATGTATCTCTGAGCCGGGTATCATTGTTCTCCATTCTGGTACAGAAATACTGATCTCAGAAGAGTTTAAGGATTTCCTATTGGCAGAGCCCTTTCCTCATCCACCTTTAAGGATTTCCTATTGGTGGAGCCCTTTGCTCATCCACCTTTAAGGATTTCCTATTGGCGGAGCCCTTTCCTCATCCACCTTTAAGGATTTCCTATTGGTGGAGCCCTTTGCTCATCCACCTTTAAGGATTTCCTATTGGTGGAGCCCTTTCCTCATCCACCTTTAAGGATTTCCTATTGGTGGAGCCCTTTGCTCATCCACCTTTAAGGATTTCCTATTGGTGGAGCCCTTTGCTCATCCAACTTTGGCCTCATCTGCAAAGCTCTTCCCCTGGGTCTCTGACATCACTCATGGTTGGTTGGGAGCCCTGGTAGAACTGTGACTAATATAGATGTCTTGTGAACAGACAGAAGTCTTCAGCACAGATACATGGATGGCCATAGTGTGGGCGTTATGGTCAGTGAGTGTAGATGGATTATTGATGGTCAGCATGGAATTGCTGGGTCAAAGGGAATGTTTCTGAACTGTCGGACTCCATGACTCCAAAGCCCCCCAGGTGTTACAACCTCAAAGATTTGCACACTCGCTTCACTGACTCCTCAGTAAGCTTGCTAATAACTGATGGTTGCTCAGGCATAATTAAATCATGCAAGTTCAGGGCTTCTCTGAGCTGTTCAGACCTGGTTGTGTTTCTGTGGGGTTTACACTGTGACCTGTTTGCATACAGATGAAGCCGTTTCATCGGAGTCACTTGCAGGTTGCCTGATGATTGACTTCATTCACAGCCTGGCTGTGGTATGCACGTGTTAGCACATCTGAAAGCATGTTTAAGTCTCTCATTATCCTTGATGTGCAATATAATCTTCTGATCAGGTTGTGACACAATTCAGTACCACAAACAAACATAAAGGTAAGACGCAGGTAGTCTGGCACCCCTGGGACATTGCTGCCCGACTCGGATATTCTGGATTATTGGCTGTTACTCCTATTAATACCCCGGCACACTTATTTTACGTGTGGTTTCACAGGGAGTGTGAGGGAGCTCTGCATAAATTTATAGAAATGGAAGCTGGCAAGTTTCAGTTTGTATGTTTTAGCAGCATCTTAAGAGTGAGGCTCCGGAGAGTCTTGTTGAAGTGCAGATTGTGTAATCATGGTCCCTGGATCAAAAGACATAGGAGCAGAATTAGGCCATTCAGCCCATTGAGTCTGTTCCACCATTTGATCGTGGCTGATTTATTTTTTCTTCTCTACCCCATTCTCCTGCCATCTTCCCATAACCTTTGACACCCTTACTAATCAATAACTTATAAATCTCTGTTTTAAATATATCCAATGACTTGGCCTTCACAGCCTTCTGTGGTGATGAATTCCCTGGCTGAAGAAATCCATATCTCTGTTCTAAAGGCTCTTGTATTCTGAGGCTTGTGCCCTCTGTTTCTGGACTCTCTGACATCCTCTCCGTATCTGCTCCATGTAGGCCTTTCATTATTCAGTAGGTATCAATGAGAAACCTTCCCCACCCCCGATTCTTCTAAATTCTAGATTACAGACCTAGAGCCAGCAAACGCTACTCACACGTTAACCCTCTCATTCCTGGAATAATTCTCGAAAAGCTCCTCTGGATCTACTCCAATGCCAGCACATCCTTCCTTAGGTTTGGAGCACCAAGCTGCTCACAATACTCCAAATGTGATCTGACCAATGCCTTACAAAGTCCTGGCATTATTCCTTTGCTCTTATGTTCCAGTCCTCTTGAAATGATGTAACATTGCAATTGCCTTCCCTTCTATTGACTCAACCTGCAAGCTTATCTTTAGGGAATCCGGCTTGAGGACCCCCAAGTCCCTTTACATCTCTAATTTTTGAATTCACTCCCATCTAGAAAAAAGGTTATATCTTTATTCCTTCTGCCAAGTGCATGACCACACACTTCTCTACACTGTATTCCATCTGCCACGTCTTTACTCTTTCTCCTAATCTGTCCAAGTCCTTCTATAGACCCTCTGCTTCCTCAACACTCACCCATCTTTGTATCATCCACAAACTTTGTGATAAATGCATCTATTCTGTTCTCCAGATCAGTAATATATAACGTCAAAAGTAGCAGATCCAGCACAGACCCCTGAGGGATACCACTAGTCACCAGCAGCCATTCAGAAAAGGCTTCCTTTATTCCCACCGTTTGCCTTCTGCCAGACAGCCGGTCATCTGTCCCCGCGAGTATCTTTCCTGTAATACCATGGGCTCTTATCTAGATTAGCAGCATCGTGTGTGGTTCCTTGTCAACGGACTTCTGAAAATCCATGTCAACAACATCCACTGATCTTCTTTTATTTATCTTGCCTGTTATTTCCTCAAAGAATTCCAACAGATTTGTGAGGCACAAATTCCCTTTTGTAAATCATCCTGACTTCTGCTTATTTGATCAAGTGCCTCCAAGTACCTGGAAAATCATCCCTAACAACGGACTCTAACGTCACTGAAGTCAGAGTAACTGGCCTATAATTTCCTGTCCTTTGCACCATCACTTCCTAAAGAGCAGAGTGACATCTGGAATTTTCTTGAAAATCTCTACTAATGCCTCCACAATCTCTTCGGCAACCTCTTTCAGAACTTTCAGTCCCGTGGGGTGTTGTCCACCTCATGCAGGTGGCTTATTCCAGCTGCAGACCTTTCAGCTTCCCAAACCCCTTCTGCTTGGTAAGAGTGACTGTGCTCATTTCTGCCCCCGGGCACTCTCTAACTTCTGGCATGCTGCTGGTGTCTTCCGCAGTGAGGACTGGCGCAAAGAAAAGACCAGCTAAGAAGAGGATCCCTCTGAACTCTGTTCGGGAAACATTTTGAGTGACGACCTGCCTGGCAAACAAGGTAGTTTGATTCAACAAACAATTTGTTGCAGGAACATATACCAGAGGAGCTCAGGGGCTCCAGCAACAGCTGCGAGGGGAATGAATTGTCAGTATTTCAGGTTGTCCCTACATCAGTGCTGCTGGCATCAACAATAACTCCCCCCACCCAGCCCCCAGAGATAATGCTTGACCGACAGAGTCACTCCAGAAGATTTCTGAAGATTATCTCCATCTGCACTCTCTCCCTCTCTTATCTCCAGTGCAATTTAATTGCTGCGCAGGAAAAGAGATCAGTAAAATCTAGCCATTTTGTGAAGCTGTGAATCCTGCTGAAGATGTACACCAGACATTTGACTATTGTTGATGTCAGTTGAGCAAGTTTATACCAGAACATGAACAAAATGTAATCAAAAGTCTTGCCATAAAGTAATTGAATTTCTTCTCTTCCCCATTAAGGCACAGAAATGGGCGCAATATTGCTCCAATCTGGGTTAAACCAATTTTCAACTGCATGAAACTGTTTGTTTTAGGAAATGTTTTAGACCAATGAGTCAGAAATACTACTGGAGTCTGTCAAAATCAAATTCAAATAACAAAAATGAAACATTACCCAGGACTAACAACACATTTATGTTAAATCACATCCTCAGGATAAATTGGTAAATTTGTTTATTATTGTCACATGTAGAAAGGTTCAGGCTAAAACTTATCATGCTCACCGTCCATACAGATCAATTCATTACAAAGCTGCACTGGTGTGGCACAAGATACCGTAAAATAGCAACAGAGGGTGCAATGAACTGTTACAGGAACAGAGAGAGTGCAATGCAGGTAGGCGGTGAGGTGCAAGGTCACAATGAGGTAGATTGTGAGGTGCAAGGTCACAACGAGGTAGATTATGAGGTGCAAGGTCACAATGAGGTAGGCGGTAAGGTGCAAGGTCACAATGAGGTAGGCGGTGGGGTGCAAGGTCACAATGAGGTAGGTTGTGAGGTGCAAGGTCTCAATGAGGTAGACAGTGAGGTGCAAGGTCACAATGAGGTAAACGGTGAGGTGCAAGGTCACAATAGATTATGAGGTGCAAGGTCACAATGAGGTAGGTTGTGAGGTGCAAGGTCTCAATGAGGTAGACAGTGAGGTGCAAGGTCACATTGAGGTAAACGGTGAGGTGCAAGGTCACAATAAGGTAGATTATGAGGTGCAAGGTCACAATGAGGTAGGTTGTGAGGTGCAGGTCACAATGAGGTCAAGAGTCCATCTTACCGTATTAGAGAGACATTCAATAGTCCTATGACAGCAGGGTAGACACTGTCTTGAGCCTGGTAGCATGTGCGTTCTGACTTTTGTATCTTCTCCACGATTGGAGAAGGTGAAAAGAGAATGTCCAGAATGGGTGGGATCTTTGTCTACACTTCTCACTGCCTCAGTAAAGCAGCCAGCACAATCAGGGTCCATGGAGAGGAGGCAGGTTTCTGTAACGTCCACAGCTTTCTGCAGTTGCTTGTGGTCAGAGGCAGAGCAGTTGCCACACCAAGCTGTGAGGCATCCGGACAGGATGCTTTCTATGGTGCATCATAAAAACTGGTGAGGGTCAAACAAAGTGGATCTGACAAATCTCTTGAGGCTCCTGAGGGTCTGTTGACTGAATTTAATGTTATAATGGTCTATAAAGTTGTGATCATTATAATAACCATCTCTGTCAGAAGATTTAGAACTATTGCACACTTAGTGCAGGAGAGGGCTGTGCTCGGCTCTGAACAAGTTTGGTCAGCTTCAGCTAGTGAGGTATCTTGTTAACTGTTTAACGAGAGTATTACTGAATATTATCATTGCTGCATGCTGATTGGCTCATCATTTATGTTTGTATTCTAGTGATCTCAATCCCATGGGAATTTCGCTGTTTAAAATCCCTGTGCACTTGTTAGATTACCAAGTGTAAGTATGTTATGGAACATTAGTGCACGTTTAAAATAATTTTATCTGCTTTTGAAAATGTACCAGCAATTAAACAGATGAAAGCTCTGGTAAGTCTCATTATGTCTGGAAGTTGTTGGCAGACTGATGTATCAGGCCTTTTGTCCATAATCATTTATTGTGCATCAAAAAATTCCACACTAACTCTTCTTCAATCATTAAATCACTTCAGAACAGCAAGTCGTTTTGAGCAGAGTTTAGTCACCTTTAAAGGAATAATGAACAGTAATGTATGCCAGAGTAATGCCTGGTGTTCCACTGGACTCCATTGATGTAGGACATCTGAGGAATATCTCGGTATACATATTCTAATGTGCCGTATTAAATAATTATCCATTATCCCGTGTACTACAAAGTAACTGCGCTATTACGTAACAGAGACCGATATAGAGATATGAGTCATGGTAGATTATCTTTCAAAAGGCTCAAAAGCCTTTAGCTTGGTTATGTAAAATAAAATCCAGACATCAAAAGTAAAATTGAATCGTCAATGTGATCGACAAATGAACAAAGTGATTCAAAATTTTCCGGAATTTTATACTAAATCCATTGTCTCAAATTGTCAAGTGCACAGCTTCTAGAAGATAAGAGAAACGTATGGGCGGGTGTATGGTGTCTGTGAAGATATGGAGTTCATTTAGCTGAGCTAAATAATGGAATTCCATTATTACAAGCCAGATCATAATGTTGAGTGACAAGACACTAAACAGTCAGTGTAGAATGATATTAATCAACATTCTTCTCCTTTGTGAATGAATGATATATTTAGCAATTCAGTTGGGAGAACATTCTGTGCACACCAAAACTGGTAATGGGTATAATTTTATTTCAAATTTTTGATGAATAAATGGAAAGAATGCATCCCTGATAATTCAGGGACTGTGGATTGATGTAAAATGGCTTATCAGCGAAGGATCGAAGGGTTAACATGTGAGGAGCATCTGACGTTCTGGGTCCATACTCACTGGAGTTTAGCAAAATGAGGGGTGGATCTCTCTGAAACCTATTGAATACTTAATAAACGAGATCGTGGACTTGGAGAGGATGTTTTTAATAGTGGGGGAGTCTGGGGACGGGGGCACTACCTCAGCATATAAGGACGTCCTTTTAGAACAGAGATGAAGAGTTTCTTTCGACTGAGTGTGTTGAATCTGAGGAATTTATTGCCACACACAGCTGTGGAGGCCAGGCCATTGGGTATATTTTAAAGTGGACATCGCTAGGTTCTTGGTAATGGTGTCAAAAGTTACAGAGAGAAGGCATGAGAACGGGGTGAGAAGGATAATAAATCAGCCATGGTGAAATGATGGGACAGGCTCGATGGGCCAAATGACCTGACTGCTCCTATGTTTTCTGGTTTTCTGGATGCAGAACTGAGCATTAAGCACAAAGTAAATGATTATGAAGGTGAAAAGGAGTAACTTATTATGATTTTGCACCAATTTTCACTGCTGACACTCGGCAACTCATTTTGGCGGAAGTCTCCTGCTGTATTGACTAAGTGATTCTTTTTAATTAAATATGCCAAGTGTTAACAAGCTGTCTGATCACAGGGTGCATCACAGTTGAAACCAGTCTTGACTTTATCCAAATATCCACATAACTCCCAGCAGGAATGGTTGAATAGTAATCAGGGCACCTTTTGATATTCCTTCTGCTTCTCGATATGAGAGAACAAGATTGAGCCTGGGACAGTCTATTCTGTAATTTACAAACTCATCAAACAAATCATATTATTACCCTGAAACAATTTAAAAAAACCAAAATCCAACCTTAACTCCTTTTCAGTTAATTAATTCTTTCCAATGACGAATTCTTATTTTACATATGCTGGCATTTTTATTGCAGTTCCTATTGGCTGTTCTAGGATGAACAGTTATTATTCAAATATTCTTGATCTAGAGTCATAGAACACAGCAGCACAGAAACAGGCCCCTTGGCCCATCTAGTCCATGCTGAACCATTAATCTGCCGAGTCCCACTGATCTGTATCCGGACCATGGCATGTACCGATCCAAATTTCACTTCAATGTTGAAACTGAATCTGCATCCGCCACTGGTGCTGGCAGCTCGTTCCACACTCTCACCAGCCTCTGAGTGAAGAAGTTCCTCCTCATGCTCCTCTTAAACATTTCACCTTTCACCCTTAACCCATGACCTCCAGTTGTCGTCTCACCCAACCTTAGAGGAAAAAGATTGCTTGTATTAACCCTATTTTTACCCCTCATGATTTTGCATACCTCAAATCAAATCTCCCTTCAAACTTCTCCATCCTCAGGAATATACTCCTAACCTGGTCAACCTTTCCTTTAACTCAGATCCTCAAGTCCCAGCAAGATCCTTGTAAATTTTCTCTGCACGCTTCCAATCTTATTTACATCTTTCCTGTAGGTAGGTGAACAAAATTGCACACAATGCTCCAAATTAGATCTCACCAATATCTACTACAATTTCAACATAACATCCCAACTCCTGTACTCAGTGTATTGATTTACAAAGGCCAATGTTGCAAAATCTTTCTTCATGACCCGATCTACCTGTGACACCACTGCCAATGATTGATGGTCCTGTATTCCCCGATCCCTCTGTTCTACCACACTCCTCAGTGCCCGACCATTCACTGTGTAGGCCCTACCCTGGTTGGTCATCCAAGGTGCAAAGCCTCACACCTGTTTGCGTTAAGTTCCATCTGCCGTTTGTCAACCCATTTTTCCAGCTGGTCCGGAACCTGCTACAAGCTTTGATCGTCTTCCTCACTGTCCACTATACCCCCAATCTTGGCATTATCCACAAATTTCCTGATCCAGTTTACCACATTATCACCCAGATGACAAAGAACCACAGACCCAGCACCGATCCCCACGGCACACCATTAGTCACAGGCTTTCAGTCAGAGAAGAAACTACCTCTGGCTTCTCCTGCAAAGTCAAAATCTAATCCAATTGACTTCCTCATCTTGAATGCTAAGTGACAGAACCTTCTTGTCTAACCTCCCATGTGGGACCTTGTCAAAGGCCTTGCTGAAGTCCATGTAGACAAAATCTACTGCCTTCCCTTCATCAACTTCCCTAGTAACTTCTTCAAAAAAACTCTAAGAATGGTTAGACAAGTCCTGCCATGCAAAAAGTAATGTTGACTATCTCTAATCATTCCCTATCTATCTAAACACTTATTTATCCAGTTCCTTGTAATACCTTCCCATAACTTTCCACTACTGATCTCAGGTTCACCAGCCTATGATTTCCTGGTGTAAAGCACTGGTTCACATTTGTACTATGCTGTAGGTATTTCATTTAATCAGTTCTGTAAGAGCAGTCTGTTCTATTTTCATCCTGTCTGGGTTACCGTTAAGGATAAGGGATGCATAGGAATGTGTGTCATCCAATTAGAATGGTGGAACTGGGAGAAGGTTCCAGAGAACGCTATGGGTAGAGGTTTAGAACCATAGAACATTACAGCACAGAAACAGGCCTTTTGGCCCTTCTCGGCTCTGCTGAACCATTTTTCTGCCTAGTCCCACTGACCTGCACCTGGACCATATCCATCCATACACCTCTCATCCATGTACCTGTCCAAGTTTTTCTTAAATGTTAAAAGTGAGCCCACACTTACCAATTCATCTGGCAGCTCATTCCACATTCCCACCACTCTCTGTGTGAAGAAGCCCCCCCTAATATTCCCTTTAAACTTTTCAGCCTTCACCCTTAACCCATGTCCTCTGTTTTTTTTTCCTCCCCTAGCCCCAGTGGAAAAAGCCTGCTTGCATTCACTTTATCTATACCCATCATAATTTTATATACCTCTATCAAATCTTCCCTCATTCTTCTACGCTCCAGGGAATAAAGTCCTAACCTATTCAACATTTCTCTGTAACTCAGTTTCTCAAGTCCCGGCAACATCCTTGTAAACCTTCTTTGCACTCTTTCAACCTTATTAATATCCTTCCTGTAATTCAGTGACCAAAACTGCACACAATACTCCAAATCCAGCCTCACCGTTGCCTTATACAACCTCTCCATAGCATTCCAACTCTTATATGAAATTCTTTGATTTATAAAGGCCAATGTACTAAAAACTCTCTTTATGACTCTATCTACCTGTGACTCCACTTTTAGGGAATTATGTATCTGTATTCCCAGATCCCTCTGTTCTACTGCACTCCTCAGTGCCCTACCATTTACCTTGTATGTTCTACCTTGGTTTGTCCTTCCAAAATGCAATACCTGACACTTGCCTGTATTAAACTCCATCTGCCATTTTTCAGACCATTTTTCCAGCTGGTCCAAATCCCTCTGCAAGCTTTGAAACCCTTCCTCACTGTTCACCACACCTCCAATCTTTGTATCATCAGCAAATTTGCTGATCCAGTTCAGTGGGGGACATTAATGTTGGTCTTTGTCTTTGTTCGGCGGGAGATGAGGAGAGAAGCTGGAGAGAACCGGCCATGGCATTCGATCCGGTGGGAACGTGCGATTCGATGGAGCCCAAGGCACGGGGGTCTACCGAGGATCGGTCAATATGGTTTTTGGAAGAGCTGAGTTCCAACCTGTGCACTTTTGACTGTTTAATTAAAATGGGCCCTTTTTGGTTTTTTTCCTTTTCTTTACTAAATCTTTGGTTAAGTTAACATTCATAAATATACTTTCTTAATAATTATACTAATTATAATTATATTATAATTATAGTACAATATATAATTATGCTATTATGAATTAATTATAATAATGTAATAATTATTTGTTATTAAATATATTATTATTATTATTATTATTATTATTATTATTATTATTATTATTATTATTATTATTATTATGTTATCGAGCATTGTCCATTCACCGATACCCAACCTAACAACTCAATAACAGGATCAATATTATCGGGCACTTTTCATCTACTGACATCTAACCCAACAACTCAGTCAGGAACAGGAGAACCCAGCCGCCTCTCTGAGTGTCATTACTGATGGGATTTACTTGGTCCCTTAACTCTATCCTTCCACAGACTATCATAAACATCCAACAGTCGCTGCAAACCAGCTTTTGTCCCCCAAAATCATATCTGCGTGCATGCAGTCAATCACTCCAACATTCAATAAGTACATTTGATCTTTAACAGCCACAGTCACCTCCGCCGGAGGATGCTATTTACAGTCTCCGGGAACACATTGGATATGGGTGCAGTCACTGTAATTAATGCTGCTGTCTGGTACGAGATTTTTCTTAAGCAAAGACATGGAACTTCGTGTGTCTAATAATGCCTGTACTTCTGTCCATTTCCAGTCACTTCACAGCAAGCAGAACAATCACCCCCATCCCCCACCCAGGACTATCACTTTCCCCGGCCCATAACCAAACCCTGTCAACTTGGGCCTCCTGACCGGACCCTCTCACACTTTGTGGCCTGGCTCCTGGCAGTAAAAACACACCTGTCCCTTGGCAACTATTGTCACTTCCCCCTTTTTACTGCCTGCCCCAGCAGGGTTATGTCCGGTTCCCTGACCGCCATTCTACTCTCTGGTAGCTCTATTGGGCCGAGGAGTGAATGATGAGCTTTTTTAATTTATCCATTTATGGGATGTGGGCGTCGCCAGCTATGCCAGCATTTATTGCCCACCCCTAGTTGCCCTCGAGAAGGTGGTGATGAACTTCCTGCACTTTGTAGTGGAATTGGCACAACAGCTCAGATCTGCTGCTGTTGGGAGCTACTCAGGCAAATGTTAATGGAGCCCTTGGAGAGGAAATCTCCTCAGTTATTTATTAACCTGAATTTTTGTTGGTCACCCCCACTGAGTGATGGTGACAGAGGCACCACCCATTTATTGCCCCAAAGAGGGGTGAATTTCAGTTTCATCACACTGTAAATATCGGCCAGTTGAAAGCCTCAGTCTGATTGATGCATGAAAATAACTCCAAAGTGCTGCTCATCGATGTACAAGGTCAAATTGTCATGCCACCGCTCTGTTAATGGAACTGTGGTGGAGCAGAGGACTGACCCATCCCAACAATGCTCTGTAAACTCCGTAACAAGCTTCTGGAATAAAGCTACTTGTCCACTCGGTTGTGCAGTTAATATTTCTGTAATGCTTGAGTAACCTTCTAAATATATTGTTTGATTAAGTATGCTTTGTTGTTCATAAAATTTATTATGATTATATGTAATCATAACACCTGCTTTGCATATGTCATGACACTACCACGTGATACGAGCACACCTCACTTAAAATAAACATGATCTGAGACTCACATCTCTCAGCTCTCTTGTTTTGCTTTGAATTAGTCTGATTTTCGGAATTACAAAACATAATTCACTCAAAGCCATCTGCAGGGATCCGTCAATGGCCCCAGGCCCACTCGTGACCCTGCCTCAGACACAGCCTTAGAACCAAATATTCAATTGAACTTGGAGTACAAATGTTGATGTTTTGTTTTGGACTAATGGTGGCGATGTGCCAGGTTCTTGGATTAATTGGGATCAAGTAACTTCCTGGCCTAGAAACTGCAGCTGAGAATGTATTGTTTACCTCTCTGCCTGATGGAACTTTCTCAGAAGCTTCATTGGAATTAGTTTGTTGTCACCTCTACCGTGATGTAATGAAAAGCTTTTTGTTTGAGTGTCTTTTAATACTTGTACACTTCAACGTAAAGAACACAATAATAATAATGTAAACAATGTACTTTAAGTTTGGTGGGAAATGGAGTTCTGTCACTGGGCATGCACCTCGTGACTCTCAACCAATCTTCCTCCTTCCTTAATCATCTGTATAACCCATTCCTAATCATTGCGTTACCTGCCAGAATCTGTCCCTTCCCCCTGCAGGATCACTGGGTGGCTACAGCCGTGAAGGACGTCATTCGATACATCACATCAGTGAGAACCATCCGCCTAGCCCCTCTCCCCCACTGTAGGAAAATAGTTTCATTCAGTTATTTATCTGTCTCCTCTTTGAATACTACAATTACCACTCCTGATCCTAACCGTTCAGGATGTCAAACAGATTTTACTCATGCCAGGTTCCTTTTAATTTTGCCAATCCCCTTCATTCCCTGTCTCCTGGACCCTTCCACCAATGGAAATAGTTTCCACCTATCCTGTCCATTCCCTTCTCTATTTTATCAGTCTCTACACAACCCTCTGCAGACACTCTACTACCCCCTTCCTACCTCCATCAGCGATCCTGTCTCCATCCTCCCTACCCTCACTGTTGGAGTTGTGCACAACACTGGCCTTGCCCTTCAGGCAGCTCTGCTTGAACTTGCCCATCGAGGACGATACAGCCCGTGGCCCCCTGCTGCTCAGTGGGATTTTGCACTTTCTCCGGTTTGACGGGCTCCTGTGTGCAGATCCTGAGCAGCAACAAGATGTTCGCCAGGGAGGACCAAGTTCAAAGTTGATCACAGGACTTGTCTGCAGTGAGCAGTGAACTGCGGGGTGAAGTTCGTTTAAGCCTGTTGTGGAATGTGGACGTGCCGACCCGCTCAGAACATAAACATCACCATCTGGAATTAAATAACTTCCCAAAGTGAATAGAACTTCCCTCCAGAAGATGTACATCTCTTGACTTTAGCCTTATAAGCTCCAGTTGAAAGAGACACTTGACATGCTTTCAGAGTGACCTGGACTGGATTGCACTGGGAGATGTGCGATGGATACATAGTCTTGTAGCCGTAAGGGCAGGTTGATCGCGTGCCCAGAAGACAGTGTGCATTCCAGCTCAGCTCCAGAGAAATCCACTGTAAACTAACGGGGCCCAGCCTGCCGAATGAAACCGATAGCTGTGCAGAATCTCTAAGGGGGATAATGAACATCATAACCATAATTCAACAATGCAAACAGATCCATGTGCTTGGCCAAACTCTCAGTGATATACACAAAGTGTCAGGGTCCTGAAGGGTTCCGTTCGGGTACTCAGCATGCACGATACCAGGTGATTGTGGATATTATTGTAAAGCTCAATAAGCTATTGTATTGTTGGCTCTGTCTACAGAACTTTGCACTTGGCTTCTATCACTCACTGCTGCACCATATGCTATATGTATGTGTACACATTGTGGCATTTGGCAAGCTCTGGCTGTGAAGATGGAAGAATAGACCTGCTTCGGTCTGCAGATCTGAGTCACGAAATTAAAATAAACTCTTCTCTGAAAAACACAACATCGTGTCAGTGTTGGGGGAATAAAGGAAACAAGTTCTGTTTCACATTCGCAGTGACAGCGCTGGCTTTCAGAAAAGTCAACCAAGTGTTCTCATTGTGTGTGAGACACGGCTACAATCTCTGCACAAGTTCAGCCAGTGATTGGCTGGGAAGCCTGTAATGCTATCGATGTAAACGAAAATATACTCTGATTCTCAGTAGTCAGTTATATCCTTTTGTGAACGAGAGGGAAAGGATCAGATATTTTCAATAGCTGAGAAATAAGTGAACGTGAAAGTCAAGACCCTGATGTGATCTCTGAAATATTCAGTTTACTCCTCAAGTGAAAGCTGAATTAGATCAGTGTTCCAAAGCCTGATGTAAGATATCAATTTGGAGAAACAAAATCCTCACAGCCGTCCATGTTAGGAAAGGAGTAAGGAACAAACACACAGACACAAACTAGGAGCTGAAAGTGATACAGGAATAGATCAGAATTCTCCAATTATACTATAAAATCTTTCCTGAAAACCTCTGAATCAACACGTATCCAAAACCATCTTCAAATGAAACAAAGTCAGACAAACAGGAGAGATAAAATTACACAGCTTGTAGCTATTCAAATCAGAGGGACACTGGAAGGGCCGGAGAAATATCTGTTACACTGTGACTGTGAAATGTCAGGAAGCCGAGTGATCCTAGGTAAAAGGAAAAAGCGAAATGGAGAAAGCAACAGAGCACATTGAAGATAACGTCCTGATGGAGAAAGAGACTCCAGTAAAAAGCAAGGCAGCTAAATGAAACTTTGTTTCTCTGGGGTCCAGGGTGCAAAACACAGCACCTATAGTTATGATCCAGCACCGAGAGCCCAAAATAATATTAGCACCCGACCCCGAGTGGCTTGGCCTGAAGGGTGACAAAGTGGAAGACACGTGTTTATGTTAGACAGTGTCACATTACTGGCATTATCAGAATCAAACATGCAGCTGTAAAAATCTGTGAAACAGCAGAGACAAAAGATGTAAAGTGACCTGTGCAGGACGAGAGTGTGTCTGTGAGTAGGGGAGTGGGTGGATGGGGAGGTAGTGGGGCATTCAGACAGGGTTTGCTGGGTGTCAGAAGTCGAACAGCCGGATGAGAGTGTGTCTGTACATTGGGGAGTGGGTGGATGGGGAGGTAGTGGGGCATTCAGACAGGGTTTGCTGGGTGTCAGAAGTCGAACAGCCGGATGAGAGTGTGTCTGTACATTGGGGAGTGGGTGGATGGGGAGGTAGTGGGGCATTCAGACAGGGTTTGCTGGGTGTCAGAAGTCGAACAGCCGGATGAGAGTGTGTCTGTACATTGGGGAGTGGGTGGATGGGGAGGTAGTGGGGCATTCAGACAGGGTTTGCTGGGTGTCAGAAGTCGAACAGCCGGATGAGAATGTCTGTGAGTAGGGGAGTGGGTGGATGGGGAGGTAGTGGGGCATTCAGACAGGGTTTGCTGGGTGTCAGAAGTCGAACAGCCGGATGAGAATGTCTGTGAGTAGGGGAGTGGGTGGATGGGGAGGTAGTGGGGCATTCAGACAGGGTTTGCTGTGTGTCAGAAGTCGAACAGCCGGATGAGAGTGTGTCTGTACATTGGGGAGTGGGTGGATGGGGAGGTAGTGGGGCATTCAGACAGGGTTTGCTGGGTGTCAGAAGTCGAACAGCCGGATGAGAGTGTGTCTGTACATTGGGGAGTGGGTGGATGGGGAGGTAGTGGGGCATTCAGAGAGGGTTTGCTGTGTGTCAGAAGTCGAACAGCCGGATGAGAATGTCTGTGAGTAGGGGAGTGGGTGGATGGGGAGGTAGTGGGGCATTCAGACAGGGTTTGCTGGGTGTCAGAAGTCGAACAGCCGGATGAGAGTGTGTCTGTACATTGGGGAGTGGGTGGATGGGGAGGTAGTGGGGCATTCAGACAGGGTTTGCTGGGTGTCAGAAGTCGAACAGCCGGATGAGAGTGTGTCTGTACATTGGGGAGTGGGTGGATGGGGAGGTAGTGGGGCATTCAGACAGGGTTTGCTGGGTGTCAGAAGTCGAACAGCCGGATGAGAATGTCTGTGAGTAGGGGAGTGGGTGGATGGGGAGGTAGTGGGGCATTCAGACAGGGTTTGCTGTGTGTCAGAAGTCGAACAGCCGGATGAGAGTGTGTCTGTACATTGGGGAGTGGGTGGATGGGGAGGTAGTGGGGCATTCAGACAGGGTTTGCTGGGTGTCAGAAGTCGAACAGCCGGATGAGAGTGTGTCTGTACATTGGGGAGTGGGTGGATGGGGAGGTAGTGGGGCATTCAGAGAGGGTTTGCTGGGTGTCAGAAGTCGAACAGCCTGGGGGGGAGAAGCTGTTACCCAGCCGGACAGTCCTGGTTCTTACACTGTGGTACATTCTCCCTGTCGATGGGAGATCAGAGAGATTGTGGGAAGG
The DNA here is from genome assembly GCF_030144855.1 of Hypanus sabinus. Lineage (NCBI taxonomy): Eukaryota > Metazoa > Chordata > Chondrichthyes > Myliobatiformes > Dasyatidae > Hypanus > Hypanus sabinus. The sequence goes on from NC_082711.1 coordinate 141,984,454, forward strand.
ATGAGAGGGGTCTTGGACAATGCAGGAGGCACTGTTTAAGCAGTGGTTCTGATCTATATTCTGAATGGGGCTGGGGAGAGAGACCCCGATGAGGTTTTCAGCAGCCTCACTCTCCGTTGCAGGGTGTTGCATTTTGATGCATTCCAGTTCCGGTGATGCAGCCCGTCAGGAAGCTGTTCATGGTGTCCCAGTGGAATGTGGTGAGAACGAGGGGTGGAGGGCTACCTCCGTCTCCTCAGCAAGTGGAGGTGCTGCTGTGCTCTCTTTACTAAAGAGTTGGTGTAGAGGAACCAGGTGAGATCGTCAGTAATGTCCACAGTGTCATGAAACACTGAAATCTTAGAATGTGGATTATGAACTTGCTCAGCAATAGTTATGCAAATATTTTTCCACTTTCTTTGTCAGTGAAAGGCTTTTCAAGGTCAGAGGTTAATATGTTTGTTTAATGTTAAATACTAAATAAATCACTTTCCCATGACCTTTCCTTTCATATTGAGAGAGAATTATTTGACAGGACACTGTCGAAGTATTCAAAGGCGATGGACTGAAGCATCATTCAGCTTAGCCTCACTGCAATCTATAACAGCAGATAAAACTCTCACAGCAGAGAGAGATGGCGATTCAATGCAACACAGGCACCAAGATATTTACTTTTTATCAGAATAACAGTGAAAGGAGTAGTTAGTTAAAGGCAATGCTGTGGATGGCATCTGCAGAATGATCTTTGATGGGTAAAGTCTAATTTGTCTCGTTCAGAGAAGGTTGCAAAATACTAATCTCCTTTATAGCAAAAGCCAGCTAATGTACCTTAACTCTGAGCCTAGGCAGCCGTCTGAGATGGTCACAGAAGCTTTCATCCTGTTTTATCTCTCATACCTGGAATGATTATGCCTGATGTTTGAAAGAAGAAGCAGACCCATTCACTACTAGTCGTAACATGAAGTGTGAAACTGGGATGCCATTCAAAGAGGGAGATACCATATCATGTGTTCTACATGCAGAGTCTGTCTGATAAATATGGTTACTGAAATCCAAACCAAACAATTAAAAGCACGTGAGTCACCAAGACACCTTCTCTCTGCAGCTTGCTCCATCATTATAACTTCCTCCTTTGCACACAAATATTAGGATCAGAAAGCACTTCAAAGCAGTGCCTAGAGGAACACAAAGAACAGGTTTTTCCACTGGCGAGCAAGCAACACAACAATTTCCGTGGCTGCTTCCCAGCTGCGTAGAGTTTACTCAAATCAAAATGGTGAAAAGCAAATGGATTAGCATCTACCTTCAAATGATCCTACAAAGTTAATGAGGCCATGTACTCTAAAACGTGTAAGGAAGAGCATTCACTTACTTTACCTCAACACTCCACTTACTGGAAAAGAGAATGAGGAGTGTTATTAAATCCCATCGCAGTGGCAATCACTTTACTTGTGGAATTGACCTCGGCAACAAATCTGTTGAATAAGTTGGATCAAGGCTTCTGAAGTGTCCTGCAAGATCAATGCCTGCAGGAATAGTCACTGGAAGAAGTTGTTTGCCTCGAGACGATTGTCCCTGTCTGGAGAAGGAAGATAGAAGCAGTTCTGTCGTGGAGCCAGGCTGATATGACTGTAACTTGATATTTAAGCCGCCATTGCAGAAGAGCTTGTTGAGGCATATAGAATATTGGATATATACTTTTCATACTGGGTTTGAGTTTATCTCTGATCAGTGTGGCTAAAGCCCCGGTCCATATCGTAAGGATGTTTGCTGTTGTGACAGAGGTCAATGAGTGTGCAGGAAACCACTCACTTTGTCACAAGAACCTGTGGTCAGTTAGGTGGTTCCTGGAACAAGGGTATTCCATGTACTGCCTGTTACTGGGCTTTTCAACCTGCCCCTGTTGGTATTGCTGGTGCTAATGGTGGCCATCTTCCTTTCATCTTCCTTTTCCTCCACTTGTCCCTCCATTTCTTTTCCACCAGAAGACCTTCAAGCAACAGCTCTGCATCCCTGTTGGTGAGATGCGTGGTAAACACAGATGACGATGGAGTACGAGACTACATCATGTCTCAGGGAGGGCGTCCTCCGAATGGTGTCGACAGTTTGAAAAGGTCAGGGGTGGCTCCATTAAGCTCCACTTGCTGTTGAAGCTTCCTTTATAACAGTATTCGACTATAATGGTTAGAGAGCTGGGAGTGAGAAGTGAAAATGGTAGACCATGTCTCTCGTTAACCTTCTACTGATTTAGTGGCCCCTGAATGCTATTTATCATTTTGAATTTCCTGTAATGTAAACGTTCAGGATACCTAGCATTGACCATGAGGATGTTCCAATGGACTGGATCTTGCAGATTTCGTCAATGTTGACACACCCTAATCTGCTTCATCTTCAGTTCTAGAGGAAAAGTAGAGGAATTTGTTGTGCATATAATATTCCAATAATATTTGAGTTTTATTGTAAATATTGTGTATGATTAGGCATTCTTTGTTTGCCTACTGTAAGTAATTCATTATGGGTTATATGTAAAAGTATGTGAATGGCATACGTTATTATGTCACTGTGTCATAGGTACGCACCTTGCATAATGTAAAAATGAAACTAAAATCCATATCCATATCTGTGTTTTTGCTTTCAATTAGTTTTATGTTTTGGAATTACAATATGCAACATTGGTGATGAGGTAGTTTTAAAAGGAACCCAAGATAACTGTCTGAATTGAAGTTTTCCGAGCATTGTCAGTTCTGTAATGGGCTTAATGATGCACTGAGAGATTACTTAGTTTGTGGAATCTTACAAGAAAACATACAAAAATGGCTCCTAACTGAGCACAAGTTGCATTTAAAAGAGCAGTTGAAATAGCTATATCAATGAAAGCAGGAGACAGAGACTCAATTCATTTGTAGTCCGGAATGAAAGCGAGGATGAAACAAAATTGCAATGTCTAAACAGAAGCATGCCTGGCCAAGCAAACTGTGTTACCATTGTGACCGGAATGCATGTTCACCAGACCAATCAGATCTAAAGGTGAAACCTGCAGAAATGCAACAAGCATGCTGGGCAGACAGAAGTAAATGGACTGCACAGGGAAGAGAAAAAGACAAAAGTCAAATTGCCATTTCAAAAAGAGCACTAATCTGCAAGCTGTGATGAAAAATCTGATGATGGGAGTGACACAGGATTGGCTACCCTTGAGATTTACAATGTGAAAACTAATAATAGACAACCAATATGGCTTACACTGGAAGCGAACGGCAGATTAATAAAAATGGAATTGACTCCAGCTGGGCTGAATCAGTCATTCCACACTACACACTAGACATGTATATTTGTCTAAGCTGGAGACATAGAAACATAGAAACCCTACAGCACAATACAGGCCCTTCAGCCCACAAAGTTGTGCCAAACATGTCCCTACCTTAGAAATTACTAGGCTTACCTATAGCCCTCTATTTTACTAAGTTCCAACCACAGCTTCAGCCCAGACTACCAGTGGGCTTGCTCACCACGGCGTCTGATGGCCAACTGAAAGTCAATCTTGGCAAACATTTAAGTTCCCTGACTTCATTGCATCATCATCCCTGAGGGCGAATATGGTTGCTCTGTCAGAAACTTTGAAGCAGGTGATCATGGTAGAACTGACAGTGCCTTAGGAAGACAAGATTGAGGAGGTGTTTGAGAGCAAGAAAGCCAAGCACCAGGAGTTAGTAGATCAGTGCTCGGGACAGGGGTGGAGGGCACGATGGAAGCCCATAGAGGTGGGGTGTAGAGGCTTTGCTGGCTGCTCACTGTGCAGAATCAACTCACTCCTCACTGAGCAGACCTCCAGACGGCCATGGATCTAAAGGTGTGACCCATGGACCAAGACTGCTGGGACACAAGCCAGGACCTGGTCAACTCTGGCTGGATCAACTGATGTTGAAAGACCTGAAACACTGATGACCCCAGGTTATATCACTGATGATGAGTCCCAATGCATCCCAGGATGCATCTCAGCTTTGTATAGGTATCAAGTTGAGATGCATTCTACGAGGGGTGAATGATAAGTTCGTGGCCTAAGGTACAATGAGTCAATTTTAGAAAACCTAGCACATTTATTTTTCAACATAGTCCCCTCTTACATTTACACACTTAGTCCAGCGGTCGTGGAGCATACGGATCAACTCTTTGAATGATTATGCAGGAAGTTTGAAGTTAATAACTCATCAGTTAATATCTCATCGGGATGATTGATAAGTCCGTGACCTAAGGTAGAAAGAAATGCGTTATTGTGTGTGTGTGTGTGTGTGTGCGTGCGCGTGTGTGTTATTTTATGTGTGTGTGTGTTAGTGTGTGTGTATGTATGAGTGTGAGTGTGTGTGTGTGTTTGTGTCCCCCACTGCAAGTACACACACGTAATAACTGTGGTAAGAGATATTTGTTCTCGTATTTTGGAAATGACATAAAAAGCCCAGAAATGATCATTCTTACAGTCTGCACTGTGCGAATGTGACTTTTAATTTTTTTTTTAGGTTGGTTTTCTGTCCTAACTAATGAAATAATTTGAAGAAAGTGTGATCCAAAGTGGCCTTGCATGAAATTACTGTCTTACTGATGAAGAACTGAGTTCATAGCTACTTTGAGAGATGTTTCTGTGATCTGGTATGTATCAATATGACAACGGTTATACTGAGTGTAGCCATGGTAATGAAATTAACTCAGAAGTAATCTGTTCTCATTAAGATCACATCTGGTGGATGGTTGGATATAATGATGTTTTAAACTTTGACCAGCACTAAGTGGCTTGGTTCAGTGGCATGAAATGGAGGTTTAACTTGGAGCAATAGTCTGTCACAAGTGGAGGTGAAACTTCCTGGCGATGTAGACACTCCAGCAGCTGGTCAATGCAACAGAGCCGGGGCCTTTCGGATGATCAAACTCCCTGTTAAAGACTTTTAGCAGACTGACACAGCCAACAGTGACACTTACATATTTCAGATGGAAAAGTCTAACTTGTGACCTATACATTATATGCACCCAATTCCAGCACGGAACATGACTCAGTGTTTAACCAAGCGAGTGACACCAGTTAATAGACATCACAGTATTGTGCTCAGTTCTGGCCGCCTCATTATAGGAAAGATGTGGAAGCTTAAGAGTGCAGGATTTACCACGATTAGAGAGCATGTCTCATGGGGAAAGGTTAAGCAAGCTAGGGCTTTAATCTTTGGAGCAAAGGAGGATGAGAGGAGTTTTGAAAGGGGTGTGTAAGGTATTAAGAGGCAGAGATAGTACAGGCAACCAGCACCTTTTTCCCAGGGCAGAAATGGCTGCACAAGTGGACATACTTTGAAGGTGACTGGAGGAAAGTGTAGGGGATGTCCAGAGGTGAGCCTTTCACACAGAGACTGGCAAACTCATGGAATACACTGCCAGAGACAGAAGCATTACAGGCATTTAATAGACTCTTAGATAGGGAAAAAATAGAGGGCTATGTGGGAGGGAAGGGCTAGATTAAAAGTTTGACATACATGATGGGCTGAAGGGCCTGTACTGTGCTGTGCTGTTCTAAAGCAAAGATTACAATATTTTAAGATAACAATCAGAAACCAGTAATTTGTCTTTTATCAACATCAGATCAGTATTTTAGCCAATGTAAGTGTTTGTTATTGCTGTAGGACTTAACCATTAAATCAGGGATGGGCAGAAAAGAGGAATCTTTACAGGTCTTTGCTTTATTGTTCTTTATTCCTGAAACAATAAGAACACCCAAGCACTCAGTTAGACCCGACCACACGTGAGGATGACTCCAAGTGAAGCTGTGCTGACCCTCCTGTGTCTGCTCTTTGGGCAATGATTCTGTGTCTGACACTGAGCTGTTGGGGGGCAAACCGCTTCGGAGTCAGGAGGGAGTTGGGAACAGGAGGTCTTTACTGGGACCACGCAGTGAAGAGGTGTCGGCAGAACAAAGTCTCCGGGAAATCACTGGATACAGCAAGTCTGTTCTTACAAGAGCTTATCGAGAGGCGGCATGGTCAGCAACACAAACTTCCCACGTTTGTGTCATTTCCTTGGCTGAATACACATCATTATCTCACCCACATGATGAGAACTCCGTGGAAAAATACAGGAAGTTCCACAGCATGAACTTCAGTAACCTAATTAGTTCTTCATTATCCACATCAGTGTCAAGCCTCAATAGTCTGATACTTGCAATGTGAATGCTCTTCTTTGTTCATCTAAAATTAAACTCAAGTACATCTGGAGCTGGCTGATGTTTATGCACAAGAGTTATGAGAATAAATTTGAGATGACCTGTGGATGAAAAAATTACGGAAATTAAAACTTAAGAAAATTATTTCTATTACCACAGCTGCTTTGAATACCTGTTTAATTTCAGGCACATATTTCTACAGAGGATCCTGATATCATTTGTTCTGTATTTCCCCACATCTTCCACCCTTAATAAAAATATAGGCATGAACTGAAACCAATTATTGGTGTTTAATCCTTTTTTTTATTATTTTCTATTAAAAACTTTAATATGCTTTTGGAGGCATGGAAGGAAAGGGCCAATTAATGCTCCTTTAGGAACATAAAATTAACTATTAAAAACTCAAGGAGAATCCCAGAATGATGAGCATAATATAGCAGGTGAAACTTTACAAGGATCACCACAGAAACATTAGAAGTAAATAATAGAGGAGTTTTCAGTCCATGAGTGAAGATTTATTGTAGGCTATCAAACAAAGCAAGAGGAATTTGGAACGAGGAAGATCTACTCATACAGTATCTTTCAGAACCCCTACATGCAGTGCATGGAATAAGGTAAATGATATTGTAGTGCAGACAGAGATTGCCAGATCTGACATTGTGGGATCACTGATTTGTGGCTGAATAAAGATTAGAATTGGGAGCTGAACATCCAAGGATTGTATCGAAAAGTCAAGCAGGTAGGCTGAGGGGGGTGGATTGGCTCTTTTGATAAAAAATGAAACAAATCTTTAGAAAGAGATGACATAAGATTGGTACATGTAGACTCCTTCTCGGTAGAGTTAAGAAACTACAAAGCTAAAAAGACCCTGATGACCTCTGAACAGTGGCCAGGGTATGGGGTACACATTACAACAAGAGATAGAAAAGGCATGTAAATAGGACATATGATAGATATGAGGGAATTCAATATGCAGGTAGATTGGGAAAATCAGTTTGGTGTAGGATCCCAAGAGATGGAAATGGTAGAATGCCTACAAGATGGTTTTTTAGAGTAGGTTGTAGTTGATCCCACTAGGGGAACAATACTACTGGTTGGCTGCTGTCTAATGAACCAGATTAGATTAGGGAGCCTAAGATAAAGGAATGCTTAGGAGAAAGTGATCATGATATGATAGAATTCACCCTGCAGTTTGAGAGGTGAAGATGAAGTCAGATTTTTCAGTACTACAGTGGAATAAAAGAAATTACACTGGCATGAGGCATGAGAGAGGAGCTGACCAAAGCTGATTAGAAGGGGAAACAATCAGGGATGACAGCAGAACAGCAATGGCTGAAGTCTCCTGAAGCAATTTGGAAGGCAAAGGATAGATACATCACAAAGGTGAAGAAGTATTCTAAAGGGAGGATAATGGAACTGTGGCTGACAAAGGAAGTCAAATCGCAAACAAGAGAAAATCTGTAGATGCTGGAATCCAAGCAACACACACAAAATGCTGGAGATACTCAGCAGGCCAGGCAGCAGCTATGGAACAGAGTACAGTCAAAGTTTTAGGCTGAGATCCTTCATCAGGACAGTGAAAGGAAGACAAAGACAGTTTAAAAACAAGAAAGGACAAATAGCAAAAATTAATGGGAAGCTAGAGAATTGATGAGCTTTAAAAAACAACAGGAGGTAACTTAAAAAGCCATAAGGAGAGAAAAGATGGAATATGAAGCTACGTCAGGCAATAATATAAAAAGGATATGAAAAGATTTTTCAGAAATATAAAGAGGGACTGCTGGAAAATGAAACTGGAGAGTTAGTAATGGGGGACAAAGAAATGGCAGATAAATTCAATAATTAGTTTGCAACAGTCTTCAGTGTGGAAGACACTAGCAGTCTGTCAAAAATTCAAGAGCATCAAGGGGCAGAAGTGAGTGTCGGTGCTATGACAAAGAGAAAGTGCTTGGGAAGCTGAAAGGTCTGAAGGTAGATTAGTCACCCAGACTAGACGGACTGCACTCCAGGGGTCTAAAACAGGTAGCTGAAGAGATTGTGGAGGCATTAGCAATGATCTTTCAAAAACCACTAGATTCTGGAATGGTTCTGAAGGACTGGGACATTGAAAATATCACTCCACTCTTTAAGAAGGGAAAGAAGCAGAAGAAAGGAGATTAAAAGCCAGTTAGCCTGACTTCAGTGGTTGTGAATGTGTCAGAGTCCATTATTAATAGTTATTAAGGATAAGGTTTTGGGGTGCTCGTAGGCACATGATAAGATAGACCAAAGTTAGCATGGTTTCCTACAGGGTAAATCTTGCCTGACAAATCTGGTGGAATTCTTTGAGGAAATAACAGGCAGGACAGATAAAGCAGAGTCAGTGGATGCTGTTTACTTGCATCTTCTCAATGCCTTTGACAGGGTGCTGCACATGAGGCTGCTTAACAAGTTAAGAGCCCATGGTGTTGCAAGAAAGATACTTGCATAGATAGAATATTAGCTGATTGTCAGGATGTAAAAACGGTGAATAAAGAGATCTGCCACTGACTAGTGATATTCCACAGTGGTTGGAGTTGGGACCTCCTCTTTTCACTTTGTATGTCAATGATTTGAATGATGGAATTGGTGGCTTTGTAGTCAGGTTTGCAGACGATACAAAAATAAGTGTAGAGCACATAGAGTAGAGGAAGTGGGGATTCTGACAAATGGATTGGGACGATGGGCAAATAAATTGTAGATGGAATACAGTGTAGGGAAGTGTATGAGTAGGCACTTTGCTAGAAGGAATAAAGGCATCGACTATTTTCTAAAGAGGGAGAACATTCAAACTCCAGAGGTATAAAGGAGCTTGGGAGTCCTCAGGTTGAATCAGTAGTAAGGAAGGCAAGTGCAATATTAGCATTAATTTCAAGAGGGCCAGAATATAAAAACAAGGATGAAATGCTGAGGCTTTATAAGGCATTGGTCAGACTGCACCTGGAGTATTGTTTTGGGCCCCTTATCTAGGAAAAGATGTGCTGGCATTGGCGAGTATCCAGAAGAGATTCACATGAATGACTCTGGGAATGAAAGGGTTGACACATGAGAAGTGTTTGATTACCCTGGGCCTGCACTCGCTGGAGTTTAGCAGAATCAGGGGGATCTTATTGAAACCTATTGAATATTGAAAGGTCTAGATAGAGTGGATCTGGAGTGACTCTTTCTTATCATCTGCAAGTCCAGCACCAAAAAGCATTACCTCAGAATAGAAGGATGTTCATTTAGAAGAGACATAAGGAGGAATTTCTTTAGGCAGATGGTAGTGAATCTGTGGAATTCATTGCTATAGATGGCTATGTGGGCCAAGTCACCGGGTATATTTAAATCAGAGGTTGATAGATACTTAATGCATCAGTGTCATGAGCCCTGCAGGCCTCTGCGGCTCATCATAGAGTGCTGGGTACCTACAGGCCTCTGTGGCTTGGCATAGAGTGCTGGGTACCTACAGGCCTCTGTGGCTTGGCATAGAGTGCTGGGTACCTACAGGCCTCTGTGGCTCATCATAGAGTGCTGGGCACCTACAGGCCTCTGTGGCTCATCATAGAGTGCTAGGTACCTACAGGCCTCTGTGGCTCATCATAGAGTGCTGGGCACCTACAGGCCTCTGTGGCTCATCATAGAGTGCTGGGCACCTACAGGCCTCTGTGGCTCATCATAGAGTGCTGGGCACCTACAGGCCTCTGTGGCTCATCATAAAGTGCTGGGTACCTACAGGCCTCTGTGGCTCGTCATAGAGTGCTGGGTACCTACAGGCCTCTGTGGCTCATCATAGAGTGCTGGGCACCTACAGGCCTCTGTGGCTCGGCATAGTGCTGGGCACCTACAGGCCTCTGTGGCCTGGCATAGTGCTGGGTACCTACAGGCCTCTGTGGCTTGGCATAGAGTGCTGGGTACCTACAGGCCTCTGTGGCTTGGCATAGAGTGCTGGGCACCTACAGGCCTCTGTGGCTTGGCATAGAGTGCTGGGCGCCTACAGGCCTCTTCAGCTCGTCATAGAGTGCCGGACACCTGTATTTACTGGTGTGGTGTTTAATGGACTCCAGATCCTGGTCTCTTTGGAGGCTTTGCTGTTTCTTGCATGGCGGGTGGTTTTGTGGGGGGGGGGGGGTGCTGATGTTTTCTACCGCAATAAGTGGGAGGAAGGGGAGGGGAGGGTTGATGTTTTTTGCTGGAATGTGTGAGGATGGGGAGGGGGAGCTGATGCTTTCTGCTGGAATGTGAGTGAAATGGGAGGGGGGCTGATGCTTTCTACTGGACTATGGGAGGAAGGGGAGGGGGGCTGATGCTTTCTACTGGAATGTGGGAGGAAGGGGAGTGGGGCTGATGTTTTCTACTGGACTATGGGAGGAAGGGGAGGGGGGCTGATGCTTTCTACTGGAATGTGGGAGGAAGGGGAGTGGGTCTGATGTTTTCTACTGGACTGTGGGAGGAAGGGGAGGGGGGCTGATGTTTTCTACTGGACTGTGGGAGGAAGGGGAGGGGGGCTGATGCTTTCTACTGGACTGTGGGAGGAAGGGGAGTGGGGCTGATGTTTTCTACTGGAATGTGGGAGGAAGGGGAGTGGGGCTGATGTTTTCTACTGGACTGTGGGAGGAAGGGGAGGGGGGCTGATGTTTTCTACTGGACTGTGGGAGGAAGGGGAGTGGGGCTGATGTTTTCTACTGGACTGTGGGAGGAAGGGGAGGGGGGCTGATGCTTTCTACTGGAATGTGGGAGGAAGGGGAGTGGGGCGATTGTTTTCTACTGGAATGTGGGAGGAAGGGGAGGGGGGCTGATGTTTTCTACTGGAATATGGGAGGAAGGGGAGGGCGAGGGTTGATGTATTTTGCCAGAATAAGTGGGAGAAAGGGGGGGAGAGCTATGCTTTCTGCTGCTGTGTGTGTATGAGAGGAGGGCTGAGGGGAGCTTTGGGTCCCTAACATTTTCCTGTCATTCATTCTTTGGGGTTTTTATTCTGTTTTGTGGATGTCTGCATAGAGTACGAATTTCAGGTTGTATACTGTACACATTTGCTGATTGAAATGGAACCAGTCAACATCAATTAAAGGAGGAAGTTGGGATTTTTTAGAAAGGATGTTATCTTTCAGGGAAGACCAGATCAGATGGCTAGTCAACCTGAACTGCTAACTCTGTCTCTCTCTTTTCAGAGGCTGCCTGATCTGCTAAATATTTCCAGCATATTTTCTTCTGTTCAATGAAAGTAAGAGATGAATCTTGATCTCAACAAGTTGCAGTTAAAGGAGAACTTTCAACTATTTACTCTTGTGAAGGCCTCAGTGGCACTGACATCCGAGAATGTGACCATTTTCTGAGGAGAACGTCCGTACACTGACCGCTCTGTGAATGAAGTCTCTGGTGACTTGAGGATCATGAATCTGATTGTTTGATATCTATAAATATTTTAAATAGGATGTAAAATGTTATGACATGGATTCAGGAGATAAATACGACTTCCCCCACTAACAGGTGTGGTGCCAATACTGTACACAGTGCTATTCTCAGAGCTGTGACAGCACTGGCTTTTAAAATGATGAAAGCAAAGCCCTTAGCACGTTCACTTCACTGAGTGTCATCTCCCCCCATGGTGTGAGGAGTTGAATCTAGTGCGTTTGATTGCAATGACACACTTTTAATATATTAATCCAGCTCTCTTGTTTTTCTCCACGTTCCAATCTGCAGATACTTTTCCATTCACGTGGAATATGGAGGATGACCTAAAGTGCTTTTAGCAGCATAAGAAGCTGAAATGAAAATTACTAATGTATGAATATAGAGGCTGTTTCATTTTTCTCAATGCTTAGCAAAATATAATTTATGGATGAAATTTAATTGCACTGTTGGTAATTTATTTTAAACACATGGTGTTTTCTCATTGTGTGATGGTGCGTGGCCTAGTGGTTAAGGCTTTGGGCTGGCGATCTGAAGGTCGTTAGTTCGAGCCTCAGCCGAGGCAACGTGTGTGTTTGGACTGTTGTATTCTAACAAGACTGTGGGCTGCAGTTCGATGATCACATTGTGGCCTCCTCCACATTGGAGAAACCAAATGTAGCCTGGGTGATTATTCCTTCTTCTTCTTGTTTTATGGTTGTTGGCACCCAGCTTAATGATGTGTTGCCACCATCTTCTGCTTCGGAGTGTGGATCAGGCGATAGACTTACATTCTAAATTGGGTGAATACTTTGTGAAGTGGCTGTGTTCAGTCCACAGAAGTGACCTTGACTGTTCTGTTGTCTGCCAGTTGAATTCACCATCCCTCTCTCACTCTGATCTCAGACTGAGGCCTGTTTCAATAAACCACATTGCAGCCTTGAGGAACAGCGCTGTATCTTTCATCTGGGCACATTGCAGGCTTGAGGAACAGCGCTGTATCTTTCATCTGGGCACATTGCAGCCTTGAGGAACAGCGCTGTATCTTCCATCTGGGCACATTGCAGGCTTGAGGAACAGCACTGTATCTTCCATCTGGGCACATTGCAGGCTTGAGGAACAGCGCTGTATCTTTCATCTGGGCACATTGCAGGCTTGAGGAACAGCGCTGTATCTTCCATCTGGGCACATTGCAGGCTTGAGGAACAGCACTGTATCTTCCATCTGGTCACATTGCAGGCTTGAGGAACAGCACTGTATCTTCCATCTGGGCACATTGCAGGCTTGAGGAACAGCGCTGTATCTTCCATCTGGGCACATTGCAGGCTTGAGGAACAGCGCTGTATCTTCCATCTGGGCACATTGCAGGCTTGAGGAACAGCGCTGTATCTTCCATCTGGGCACATTGCAGGCTTGAGGAACAGCGCTGTATCTTTCATCTGGGCACATTGCAGCATTGAGGAACAGCGCTGTATCTTCCATCTGGGCACATTGCAGCCTTGAGGAACAGCGCTGTATCTTTCATCTGGGCACATTGCAGCATTGAGGAACAGCGCTGTATCTTTCATCTGGGCACATTGCAGGCTTGAGGAACAGCGCTGTAACTTTCATCTGGGCACATTGCAGGCTTGAGGAACAGAGCTGTATCTTCCATCTGGGCACATTGCAGGCTTGAGGAACAGCGCTGTATCTTTCATCTGGGCACATTGCAGGCTTGAGGAACAGCGCTGTATCTTTCATCTGGGCACATTGCAGGCTTGAGGAACAGTGCTGTATCCTTCATCTGGGCACATTGCAGGCTTGAGGAACAGCGCTGTATCTTTCATCTGGGCACATTGCAGGCTTGAGGAACAGAGCTGTATCTTCCATCTGGGCACATTGCAGGCTTGAGGAACAGCGCTGTATCTTCCATCTGGGCACATTGCAGGCTTGAGGAACAGCGCTGTATCTTCCATCTGGGCACATTGCAGGCTTGAGGAACAGCGCTGTATCTTTCATCTGGGCACATTGCAGGCTTGAGGAACAGCGCTGTATCTTTCATCTGGGCACATTGCAGGCTTGAGGAACAGCGCTGTATCTTCCATCTGGGCACATTGCAGGCTTGAGGAACAGCGCTGTATCTTTCATCTGGGCACATTGCAGGCTTGAGGAACAGCGCTGTATCTTCCATCTGGGCACATTGCAGCCTTGAGGAACAACGCTGTATCTTCCATCTGGGCACATTGCAGGCTTGAGGAACAGCACTGTATCTTCCATCTGGGCACATTGCAGGCTTGAGGAACAGCGCTGTATCTTTCATCTGGGCACATTGCAGGCTTGAGGAACAGCGCTGTATCTTCCATCTGGGCACATTGCAGGCTTGAGGAACAGCGCTGTATCTTCCATCTGGGCACATTGCAGGCTTGAGGAACAGCGCTGTATCTTTCATCTGGGCACATTGCAGGCTTGAGGAACAGCGCTGTATCTTTCATCTGGGCACATTGCAGGCTTGAGGAACAGCGCTGTATCTTTCATCTGGGCACATTGCAGGCTTGAGGAACAGCGCTGTATCTTCCATCTGGGCACATTGCAGGCTTGAGGAACAGCGCTGTATCTTTCATCTGGGCACATTGCAGGCTTGAGGAACAGAGCTGTATCTTCCATCTGGGCACATTGCAGGCTTGAGGAACAGCGCTGTATCTTCCATCTGGGCACGTTGCAGGCTTGAGGAACAGTGCTGTATCCTTCATCTGGGCACATTGCAGGCTTGAGGAACAGCGCTGTATCTTTCATCTGGGCACATTGCAGCCTTGAGGAACAGCGCTGTATCTTCCATCTGGGCACATTGCAGGCTTGAGGAACAGCGCTGTATCTTTCATCTGGGCACATTGCAGCCTTGAGGAACAGCGCTGTATCTTCCATCTGGGCACATTGCAGGCTTGAGGAACAGCACTGTATCTTCCATCTGGGCACATTGCAGCCTTGAGGAACAGCGCTGTATCTTCCATCTGGGCACATTGCAGGCTTGAGGAACAGCGCTGTATCTTCCATCTGGGCACATTGCAGGCTTGAGGAACAGCGCTGTATCTTTCATCTGGGCACATTGCAGGCTTGAGGAACAGAGCTGTATCTTCCATCTGGGCACATTGCAGGCTTGAGGAACAGCGCTGTATCTTTCATCTGGGCACATTGCAGGCTTGAGGAACAGAGCTGTATCTTCCATCTGGGCACATTGCAGGCTTGAGGAACAGCGCTGTATCTTTCATCTGGGCACATTGCAGGCTTGAGGAACAGCGCTGTATCTTCCATCTGGGCACATTGCAGGCTTGAGGAACAGCGCTGTATCTTTCATCTGGGCACATTGCAGGCTTGAGGAACAGCGCTGTATCTTTCATCTGGGCACATTGCAGGCTTGAGGAACAGCGCTGTATCTTCCATCTGGTCACATTGCAGGCTTGAGGAACAGCGCTGTATCTTCCATCTGGGCACATTGCAGGCTTGAGGAACAGCGCTGTATCTTCCATCTGGGCACATTGCAGGCTTGAGGAACAGCGCTGTATCTTCCATCTGGGCACATTGCAGGCTTGAGGAACAGCGCTGTATCTTCCATCTGGGCACATTGCAGGCTTGAGGAACAGCGCTGTATCTTCCATCTGGGCACATTGCAGCCTTGAGGAACAGCACTGTATCTTTCATCTGGGCACATTGCAGGCTTGAGGAACAGTGCTGTATCTTCCATCTGGGCACGTTGCAGGCTTGAGGAACAGTGCTGTATCCTTCATCTGGGCACATTGCAGGCTTGAGGAACAGCGCTGTATCTTTCATCTGGGCACATTGCAGGCTTGAGGAACAGCGCTGTATCTTTCATCTGGGCACATTGCAGCCTTGAGGAACAGCGCTGTATCTTTCATCTGGGCACATTGCAGGCTTGAGGAACAGCGCTGTATCTTCCATCTGGTCACATTGCAGGCTTGAGGAACAGCGCTGTATCTTCCATCTGGTCACATTGCAGGCTTGAGGAACAGCGCTGTATCTTCCATCTGGGCACATTGCAGGCTTGAGGAACAGCGCTGTATCTTCCATCTGGGCACATTGCAGGCTTGAGGAACAGCGCTGTATCTTCCATCTGGGCACATTGCAGGCTTGAGGAACAGCGCTGTATCTTCCATCTGGGCACATTGCAGCCTTGAGGAACAGCGCTGTATCTTTCATCTGGGCACATTGCAGCCTTGAGGAACAGCACTGTATCTTTCATCTGGGCACATTGCAGGCTTGAGGAACAGCACTGTATCTTTCATCTGGGCACATTGCAGGCTTGAGGAACAGCGCTGTATCTTTCATCTGGGCACATTGCAGCCTTGAGGAACAGCGCTGTAGCTTTCATCTGGGCACATTGCAGCCTTGAGAAACAGCGCTGTAGCTTTCATCTGGGCACATTGCAGCCTTGAGGAACAGCACTGTATCTTTCATCTGGGCACATTGCAGCCTTGAGAAACAGCGCTGTAGCTTTCATCTGGGCACATTGCAGCCTTGAGGAACAGCACTGTATCTTTCATCTGGGCACATTGCAGCCTTGAGGAACAGCGCTGTATCTTCCATCTGGGCACATTGCAGGCTTGAGGAACAGCGCTGTATCTTTCATCTGGACACATTGCAGGATTGAGGAACAGCGCTGTATCTTTCATCTGGGCACATTGCAGGCTTGAGGAACAGCGCTGTATCTTTCATCTGGGCACATTGCAGGCTTGAGGAACAGCGCTGTATCTTTCATCTGGGCACATTGCAGGCTTGAGGAACAGCGCTGTATCTTCCATCTGGGCACATTGCAGGCTTGAGGAACAGCGCTGTATCTTTCATCTGGGCACATTGCAGGCTTGAGGAACAGTGCTGTATCCTTCATCTGGGCACATTGCAGGCTTGAGGAACAGCGCTGTATCTTCCATCTGGGCACATTGCAGGCTTGAGGAACAGCGCTGTATCTTCCATCTGGGCACATTGCAGGCTTGAGGAACAGCACTGTATCTTCCATCTGGGCACATTGCAGGCTTGAGGAACAGCGCTGTATCTTTCATCTGGGCACATTGCAGGCTTGAGGAACAGCGCTGTATCTTTCATCTGGGCACATTGCAGGCTTGAGGAACAGCACTGAATCTTCCATCTGGGCACATTGCAGGCTTGAGGAACAGCGCTGTATCTTCCATCTGGGCACATTGCAGGCTTGAGGAACAGCGCTGTATCTTTCATCTGGGCACATTGCAGGCTTGAGGAACAGCGCTGTATCTTTCATCTGGGCACATTGCAGGCTTGAGGAACAGCGCTGTATCTTTCATCTGGGCACATTGCAGGCTTGAGGAACAGCACTGTATCTTCCATCTGGGCACATTGCAGGCTTGAGGAACAGCGCTGTATCTTCCATCTGGGCACATTGCAGGCTTGAGGAACAGAGCTGTATCCTTCATCTGGGCACATTGCAGCCTTGAGGAACAGCGCTGTATCTTTCATCTGGGCACATTGCAGCCTTGAGGAACAGCGCTGTATCTTTCATCTGGGCACATTGCAGCCTTGAGGAACAGCACTGTATCTTCCATCTGGGCACGTTGCAGGCTTGAGGAACAGCGCTGTATCTTCCATCTGGGCACGTTGCAGGCTTGAGGAACAGCGCTGTATCTTCCATCTGGGCACATTGCAGGCTTGAGGAACAGCGCTGTATCTTCCATCTGGGCACATTGCAGGCTTGAGGAACAGCGCTGTATCTTCCATCTGGGCACATTGCAGGCTTGAGGAACAGCGCTGTATCTTTCATCTGGGCACATTGCAGGCTTGAGGAACAGCGCTGTATCTTTCATCTGGGCACATTGCAGGCTTGAGGAACAGTGCTGTATCCTTCATCTGGGCACATTGCAGGCTTGAGGAACAGCGCTGTATCTTCCATCTGGGCACATTGCAGGCTTGAGGAACAGCACTGTATCTTCCATCTGGGCACATTGCAGGCTTGAGGAACAGCGCTGTATCTTTCATCTGGGCACATTGCAGGCTTGAGGAACAGCGCTGTATCTTTCATCTGGGCACATTGCAGGCTTGAGGAACAGCACTGAATCTTCCATCTGGGCACATTGCAGGCTTGAGGAACAGCGCTGTATCTTCCATCTGGGCACATTGCAGGCTTGAGGAACAGCGCTGTATCTTTCATCTGGGCACATTGCAGGCTTGAGGAACAGCACTGAATCTTCCATCTGGGCACATTGCAGGCTTGAGGAACAGCGCTGTATCTTCCATCTGGGCACATTGCAGGCTTGAGGAACAGCGCTGTATCTTCCATCTGGGCACATTGCAGGCTTGAGGAACAGTGCTGTATCCTTCATCTGGGCACATTGCAGGCTTGAGGAACAGCGCTGTATCTTCCATCTGGGCACATTGCAGGCTTGAGGAACAGCACTGTATCTTCCATCTGGGCACATTGCAGGCTTGAGGAACAGCGCTGTATCTTTCATCTGGGCACATTGCAGGCTTGAGGAACAGCGCTGTATCTTTCATCTGGGCACATTGCAGGCTTGAGGAACAGCACTGAATCTTCCATCTGGGCACATTGCAGGCTTGAGGAACAGCGCTGTATCTTCCATCTGGGCACATTGCAGGCTTGAGGAACAGCGCTGTATCTTCCATCTGGGCACATTGCAGGCTTGAGGAACAGCGCTGTATCTTCCATCTGGGCACATTGCAGGCTTGAGGAACAGCGCTGTATCTTTCATCTGGGCACATTGCAGGCTTGAGGAACAGCACTGTATCTTTCATCTGGGCACATTGCAGGCTTGAGGAACAGAGCTGTATCTTTCATCTGGGCACATTGCAGGCTTGAGGAACAGCGCTGTATCTTCCATCTGGGCACATTGCAGGCTTGAGGAACAGCGCTGTATCTTTCATCTGGGCACATTGCAGCCTTGAGGAACAGAGCTGTATCTTCCATCTGGGCACATTGCAGGCTTGAGGAACAGCATTGTATCTTTCATCTGGGCACATTGCAGGCTTGAGGAACAGCGCTGTATCTTTCATCTGGGCACATTGCAGGCTTGAGGAACAGCACTGTATCTTTCATCTGGGCACATTGCAGGCTTGAGGAACAGCGCTGTATGTTTCATCTGGGCACATTGCAGGCTTGAGGAACAGCGCTGTATCTTTCATCTGGGCACATTGCAGGCTTGAGGAACAGCGCTGTATCTTCCATCTGGGCACATTGCAGGCTTGAGGAACAGCGCTGTATCTTTCATCTGGGCACATTGCAGGCTTGAGGAACAGCGCTGTATCTTTCATCTGGGCACATTGCAGGCTTGAGGAACAGCACTGTATCTTTCATCTGGGCACATTGCAGGCTTGAGGAACAGCGCTGTATCTTCCATCTGGGCACATTGCAGGCTTGAGGAACAGCGCTGTATCTTCCATCTGGGCACATTGCAGGCTTGAGGAACAGCACTGTATCTTCCATCTGGGCACATTGCAGGCTTGAGGAACAGCGCTGTATCTTTCATCTGGGCACATTGCAGGCTTGAGGAACAGCGCTGTATCTTCCATCTGGGCACATTGCAGGCTTGAGGAACAGCGCTGTATCTTTCATCTGGGCTCATTGCAGGCTTGAGGAACAGCGCTGTATCTTTCATCTGGGCACATTGCAGCCTTGAGGAACAGCACTGTATCTTCCATCTGTGCACATTGCAGCCTTTGGACTCAACATAGCATTCTCCACTCCAACCTTGCTTCTGCCTAATCATTTTGACTCAGTTTTATTTTTCCGATGTGTATATTCTGGTCTGCTGGACACATCCCATGTCCTTGCTATTTCCAATGTATTACAAAACCCAGGAAGCATAATGGGCCCTGTCCGCTGAATGCTACAGTTACTAATTTTGTCTCACCCCATCGGAGATATTCGTTTGTTCTACCCATCTCTGCTTGCTTTCTTTGCTTCTGGACACTAACTAGTTTTCTCTTCCCCAGCTCTCACAAAGGATCTTGGCCTTGAAATGTCAGCTGTTGCTGTTTCTGCATTTGCTGCATGACTTGTTGAGTGTTACCCACATTTTCTGTTTTTTTTTCAGTCTGCAGTTTTTTTGGTTTTCAGGAAAAGTTGGATTATCTGAATGCACAGCACCAGTGAGGATATTGCCTGACACGTGTGGTGGGAGGACAAATGCTAACTTCTTGGTAGAGGATATGACTTTCAACCTGTGCAAAACTACAGATAGTCTTGACGGATTGGTTGGACTCTGTTGTATGGATTTTCAGTGGGCTCTAGACCCAATGTAGAGCAAGTGGTACAGTTAATACCCCACAGCTCCACTGACCTGACCTCCAGTGCTGTCTGAGTTGAGCTTGCATATTTGAGTTGAGCTCCATGGGAGCTCCGGTTTCCTCCCACATCACAAAGATGTGCAGGTTTGCAATTTAATTGGCCACTGTGAATTGCCCCCTTTGTGGCCAAATGGTAGAATCTAGGGGATTGGTGGTTGGCTTTGGAACTGTGGGGAAATTAAAGTGTGATTAGCGTTAAATTAGAAGAAAATTATTTGGTGATTAATGCATGCCCAATGACTCATGTCCATGATATAGGACTCTGTGCTTCTCTGATCCTCTCCCTACCGTGCTAAGCATCTACTGGAAAAGAGCTGCCTGCTTCCTGATGGTGTGATGGGCATTCACTTCTTGGCCAGTTTACTAATTTCAGCAACTGCCACTTGTAAGATCACAAACAGATCTAAGTAAACCTCCAACTAATACTTTGTTTAACTTCTGGTTGTAAATGTGGGTTGGTCTTTAGTTATATAAAATGTAAATGGCAAGCTGTCATCAGCTTGAAGTGAAAAACACAGATTTGCAAACAAGCTCTGTTTATAGCACAGACGTTCTGTCTGTGAGAAGCCAAAGTAAGCTGATTCTAAGTTGTTTAGTTCAAGAAAGCTTGCAAATCCAGATAGATGAAGTCACTTAGCATATCAATAACTGATGTGTTAATAGTTGGAGGTTTTATGTACTCAGGGAAGTTAGCTTTACAGGTGGGTACCATGGACTGTAGTAGTTAGCATAATACAGCTACAGCTGAGTGCATTCTGGAGTTTGTTGTTCAGTTCCGGTGCTGATCTGTAACTCCTCCCAGTGGGATGTGTCGTTGTTTCCTGAGTGCTCTGGTTTCCTCTTTCAATCCACAGCTGTACTGGGTGGGTGAATTTGTCATTGCAAATTGCCCAAGATTAGGTTAGAGTTATTGCGGTCCTGGGGTCATTGGGACAGCATGGCTTGAGGGGCTGAAGGGTCTACCCCATGCTATAAAAATAAATAATAATTAAATAATTGAGATTTATGTTACAAGATGCTTTTAGATCGTTTGTGTTCAAAGGATATCTGAGCAAATATACAAGTGGGAAGTTACTCAAGTAGGAGAGAAATGTTATAAATGTAGAGACAGTTCAAGCTCATTAGGAATGAGGGAAGGAGCATCAAGAAGCCAAGGAAGAAACACGGGGTGAACGAGAATCCATTCCTCTGCCATTGATTTCTGCGACAGATGACTGGCTCATTTGCAACTCGGGGGTTCGTCTTTTTTTTGTTTATAGGAATTGTTCCTGTGTTTTGGAAATCCCTTGTGCTTCGTGTTTTAGAAATGGTTCGTAATTTGGAAATGTTTAAATCAGAAATCCTCTGAGTTTAAAATGTGTTTTAAGATTGTTGCTTGGACTTAAACATGAATCCCTGAAAATAAATGAACTGTTTATATGATTTTATTAGCTGATAGGGAGGAGGGACCCACCACTCAACTCATCATGGAGAATAAACAGGGAAGTGAACTAGTCTTTGAAGATTGGGTAGTTACAGTGTAATCTCCCTTTCCTGAGAGGACCCGTGGCTATTTATATCTGATTGGGCTTAAGCTCTTTGTTTGAGTTTACAACTTCACAGTTAGCAAACTCAATACAATCAAATCGTTTCAGTAACATCTCTGTTGACACAAAAACCAAATTGCTCATGTTGGTGACTGACCCACCGCTGCCTCAGGTTATTAGGATCTGATGAATTCCATGGAAGCTGAAAGCTGCTCTCTCGCCTGCTGTCTTTCTGGGTCATATAAATCTATGATAACAATATGCCTATCATTTCCAGATTTGAAGTGATGCTCTAATAGTTTCACACAACCTCCTATGAGACCTGGGAGACGAATTCTTCCAGGCATCTCGTCAACGCATACATAGGTCAGAAAATGCAAAAATATGTTGTGTGCTTCTGCACTTGCCTTCTCTGAGACACTTCTCTCTCAATATCCCCCATCAGATTCCTGCAGAACTGTCCTGTTATTTGGACTCCCCTTCCTGCAGATCAAACAGCCTATTATTTTTGCCTCCTGTTGGATTGCATTCACTGCTGGCCGATGCCTCCTGTTGTACAAAGTGCCTCTAAAATGTTTACACTTAGTGGACACTTTATTAGGTAGATGAATGGATGACAGTGTGGTTTTCTGCTGCAGAAGCCCACCCACTTCATGATTTGATGTGTTGTGCATTCAAAGATGCTCTTCTGCACGCCACTGTTGTATGTCAGTCACCTTCCTGTCAGCTTGAACCAGTCTGGCCACCCTCCTCTGACCTCTCTCATTCACAAGGCTTTTTCACCCACAGCACCGCAACTCACTGGATCTTTTTTTTGTTTTCCACAGAATCTTCTGTGAACTTTCGAGACAGTTGTGCATGAAAATCACAGGTCGGCAGTTTCTGAGATACTCAAACCACCCTACCTGGCACCAACAATCATTCCATGGACAAAGTCACCTAGATCGCATTTCTTCCCCATTCTGATGTTTGGTCTGAACAACAACGGAACCTCTTGACCATGTCCGCATGCTTTTATACATAGAGTTTCTGCCACGTGATTGGCTGATGGGATCATTGCATTAATGAGCAGGTGTGGTCACTGAGTGTAGTTTGCTCTGTCTGACACTGAGACACAGAACACAGGCAGGAGCAGGTAGAACAATGCAGGACATCGTTTTCAGGACCAGAACTGTACGGCTCAAGTTGGATAAGTCAACGGAACCGGATGAGATGTACCCCAGGCTACTGTGGGAGGTGAGGGAGGAGATTGCTGAGACTCTGGCGATGATGTTTGCATCATCAACAGGGACAGGAGAGGTTCTGTAGGATTGGAGGATTGTGGTTGTTGTTCCCTTATTCAAGAAAGGGAGTAGAAATAGCCCAGGAAGTTATAGACCAGTGAGTCTTACTTCAGTGGTTGGTAAGTTGATGAAGAAAACCCTGAGAGGCAGGATTTATGAACATTTGGAGAGGTATAGTATGATTAGGAATAGTCAGTATGGCTTGGCCAAAGGCACATTGTGCTTTACAAGCCTGATGGAATTTTTTGAGGATGCGATGAAACACATTGATAAAGATAGAGCCGTTGATGTCATGTTTATGGATTTCAGCAAAGCATTTGATAAGGTACCCCATAAATGGCTTATTGAGAAAGTAAGGAGGCATGGGATCCAAGGGACATTGCTTTGTGGATCCAGAACTGGCTTGCCCACAGAAGGCAAAGAGTGGCTGTAAACGGGTCATATTCTGCATGGAGGTCAGTGACCAGTGGTGTGCCTCAGGGATCTGTTCTGGGACCCTTACTCTTCGTGATTTTTATAAATGACCTGGATGAGGAATTGGAGGGATGGGTTAGTAAATTTGCTGATGACACAAAGGTTGGGGGTGTAGTGGATAGTCTGGAGAGCTGTCCGAGGTTACAGCGGGACATTGATAAGATGCCAAACTGGGCTGAGAAGTGGTAGATGGAGTTCAACCTAGATAAGTATGAGCTGGTTCATTTTGGTAGGTCAAAATGATGACAGAATATAGTATTAATGCTAAGATTCTTTGCAGTGTGGAGGATCACAGGAATCTTGGGGTCCAAGTCCATCGGACTCTCAAAGCTTCTGCACAGGTAGACTCTGTGGTTAAGAAGGCATAAGGTGCATTGACCTTCATCAATCGTGGGATTGAGTTTAGGAGCAGAGAGGTAATGTTGCAGCTATATAGGACCCTGGTCAGACCCCACAGAGTATTGTGCTCAGTTCTGGTTGCCTCACTGCAGGAAGGATATGGAAGCCATAGAAAGGGTGCAGAGGAGATTTACAAGGATGTTGCTTGGATTGGGGAGCAGCCTTATGAGATTAGGTAGAGTAAACTCGGCCTTTTCTCCTTGGAGAGACGAAGGTTGAGAGGTGACCTGATAGAGGTGTATAAGATGATGAGAGGCATTGAGCGTGTGGATAGTCAGAGGCTTTTTCCCAGGGCTGAAATGGCTTGCAAGAGAGGGCACAGTTTTAAGGTGCTTGGAAGTAGGTACAGAGGAGATGTCAGTGGTAATTTTTTTACTCAGAGAGTGGTGAGTGTGTGGAATGATTTGTCGGCGACAGTGGTGGAGGTGGATACAATAGGGTCTTTCATGAGACTCCTGGGTAGATACATAGAGCTTGGAAAAACAGAGGGCTATAGGTAACCCTAGGTAACTTCTAAGTTAAGGACATGTTTGGCACAGACTTGTGGGCTGAAGGGCCTGTATTGTGCTGTAGGTTTTTCTATGTTTCTATGTCTCAATCATTGATACTGCAGGTTTACTCTCCCTTCCTCCCTGCAAGTTTCAATCCAACACCACTCCGTATGAGCTACAGCAGTGTTGGCCGGTTCCCTTCGAGGGACGAAGCCCGGATATCACAGCTGCCTGGCTGAGTACGTGAAGATGAACCGGGTAATTTCTGTGCAGTGCCCCAGTTTCATGTACGAAGAAAAACGTGTTTATATTTCCTCACAAAGATCATGACTGACGATGACGACCTTTTGGTAATATTTAGTTCTGCATGTATTGGTTTCAAGGCAAAGGAGTTTCTGTGCCACAAAGTCTCTCAAGCCTGCAGAGTGAATATGGTGACTGTCCTGGTTATTCACAAGGGTACAAAGATCACCACAGACATCCCTGCACTTCGGTGCTGCTCTGTACTG
This sequence comes from Hypanus sabinus, assembly GCF_030144855.1. NCBI lineage: Eukaryota > Metazoa > Chordata > Chondrichthyes > Myliobatiformes > Dasyatidae > Hypanus > Hypanus sabinus. The sequence goes on from NC_082711.1 coordinate 142,009,018, forward strand.
CTGAAAAACAGATGCTGTCATCCCGTTCCAACACATTCACAGAATTTTAACTCTCCATCAGCAGCAAAGGAAACCATTGTTTCGATGTATTTCAGCCTTCCCCTACGTACAGAGCATCGCAAACAAATATTTACTCAGGGCATCTGGAATGTTTCCTGTGAATGTAACGAGAAAAAGTGATTCTTGCCCCAGGATGGAAATGCAACCTCCAGCAGGAGGGAGTGCAGGTTAATCTGCTGCTCCCAGGGACTCCGTGTGATGTTTTCATTCTCAGCAAATCAAACGTGAAATGAAGGAACGATGGCCTTTAAGGTGTGAGCTGCCTGATAGCCCCTCTTCTTAACTTCTGTGTCCAACAAGGAATTAATGCGATAAAGCCACTGAATAGAGCCAGCTTATTCAAAGAGGTGCCCAGGAGGAATGCGCAGAACTATCCTCGGTACCAGTTGCAGCTACAGTCCCCAGCACGAGTCTGGAGGATTGGTGGTGGCTGAGGTTTACAGCAACAATCTGCAGCACACCAGGCACGAAGACTGGCAGAAGGATTTATGGCCCAGTCCCCTCGGTAAGCTCTGCAATTGTATACTGTTATTTCTGTTGGACAAATCTGCAGTCAGTGAACTGCGATTCATTTTCTCTGCTTGTTATTGATTCCGAATATATACATTCTGCAAAGACAGCACACTTATCTCCTTGGAAACAGCAATGACATTACATGTGCTCACACACACTTCAGCACAATATGCTTGTGGACAGAGATAATGACTATTTACCAAAATAACAGAATACCTGAACATTTGTTACTCCGCTGAAGGCCTCTCAGAATGAGACATTCCCTTATGAACAAAACTAGAACAGCCCTTTCTTAAGTTTCACAATCACACTGCTGGCAGTATGAGCACAAATTAAGTACAGTGCAGGGCTAGCAATTTGTCATAGCACATTTTCTGTGCACTATCTAAAAGAATTTGTGAAGCCAGGCTGCTAACAACAGTGATTTCAGACAGACTGACCTTGGTTCAGTTATTACTGATTTCTTTCCATCGTCACCTTCCTCCCGAAGTCCTCTAGTCTCCCCAGTTCTTCCTGACTCACTCCGATCATCTCCCAGGAGAATCACACCTCAGTAAAGCAGCTGGCATAATCAATGGCCCCTTTCATTCGAGGTTCAGCTATGACCTCTGGGAGGCTATCTCACGTGAAAAGTAGCAACTCTGGACTAAACTTGAATCACAGAGTGAGGCTCGGCAACTGTGAATGGGCTGGAATGCCATCACCTCCTACAAGGCAAAACCAAGCAATGTAAACAGCAACAAGGTTTCACTCCCAGCTGGACACAATGCCTCTTATGTTTGCTTTGACCAACAGAATATGGAGGCATCTTCATGAACCCTACAGCCCTCGCTGACCCTGCTGACTACTGCAGACCTGAGCTCATCAACTGGCTGGAATGTTTACAGACATCTCCATCGTCTCGCTTCAAGAGGATAAAGATATCTGTAAGCACTCCAGCCAGTTGATTAGTGGTCTGAGGTGCCCATCTGCTCCAAGCTGGTGTCAGTCATACCTGGTCCCATGAAAACCCTGTTAACCTGCCTCAGAGACGTCGTGCAGTAGCACTAAAATCCACTGAGATGATGTTGGTCATGACCTGAGGACTGACCTGTATTTGATCTATTTGCCTAGCATCACAACTGGTGAACAACATTTCACTGGCTTTTTGCTCAGCACGGGAACAGCTGGAGATCGAAAGTGCATTCATCAAGATGCTCTTCATTGACTCCAGCTCAGCATTCAACACAATTTTCCACTTGTGGTTAAGAAGGCGTGTGGTGTATTGGCCTTCATCAATAGCGGAATTGAATTTAGGAGCCGAGAGGTAATGTTGCAGCTATATAGGACCCTGGTCAGACCCCACTTGGAGTACTGTGCTCAGTTCTGGTCACCTCACTACCTGAAGGATGTGGAAGCCATAGAAAGGGTGCAGAGGATATTTACAAGGATGTTGCCTGGGTTGGGGAGCATGCCCTGTGAGAATAGGTTGAGTGAACTCGGCCTTTTCTCCTTGGAGTGACGGAGGATGAGGGCTGACCTGACAGAGATGATGAGAGGCATTGATCATGTGGATAGTCAGAGATTTTTTCCCAGGGCTGAAATGGTTGCCACAAGAGGACACAGGTTTAAGGTGCTGGGTGTAGGTACAGAGGAGATGTCAGGGGTAAGTTTTTTACTTAGAGAGTGGTGAGTGCGTGGAATGGTTTGCCAGTGACAGTGGTGGAGGCTGATACGATGGGGTCTTTTAATGGACTTTTGGATAGGTACTTGGAGCTTAGAAAAATAAAGGGCAATGGATAAGCCTAGTAATTTCTAAGGTTGGGACATGTTCGACACAACTTCGTGGGCTGAAGGACCTGTATTATGCTGTAGGTTTTCTTTCTTTTTTTTTCTTTTGCAATCTTTTTATTAATATCAACATGATAAGATTAGTACATAGATAATGGGATTACAAACTTACAAAATTAAAATGAACATAAAGGGATACACAAGCAATAAGTACAATATAGTTAAGTCTTCCCAAATAATGAATGATACAAATATCATATAAACAAAACAAAAAAACACTAGGTATATCATGTTGAAAAAAAACAGAAAAGAGAAAAAGAAAAAAATATCATTACCCTAAGAAAAACTAATCTAACAAACTAACCACTAACTAATAAAGAAAAAAAGGGAAAAAAGAAGAAAAAATGGGCTGTTTACAGTATCTATTAAAAAAAATACAAAATCATCAGTGTCCCCAACTCCGATCCTCTCAACATGTATATAATCACAACCGGAAAAACAAATAGGATTGGAACAGGGTCAAATTACATCATGTGAAAATATTGAATAAATGGCCTCCAAATCTTTTCAAATTTAATAGAAGGGTCATATACGACACTTCTAATTTTCTCTAAATTTAGACATAACATAGTTTGAGAAAACCAATGAAATACGGTAGGGGGGTTAATTTATTTCCAATTCAACAAAAGAGCTCTTCTAGCCATTAATGTAAGAAATGCAATCATCCAACAAGCAGAAGAAGATAAATGGATTGACCCCATCATTGGTAAACCAAAGATTGTAGTAATAGGATGTGGTTGTAAATCAATGTTCAATACCGTGGAAATAATATTGAAAATGTCTTTCCAATATTTTTTCAAAAGTGGACATGACCAAAACATATGAGTTAAAGAAGCTACCTCAGAATGACATCTGTCACATATAGGATTTATATGGGAATAAAAACAAGCCAATTTATCCTTGGACATATGAACCCTGTGCACAACTTTAAACTGTATCATTAAATGTTTAGCACATATAGAGGATAAATTAACTAATTGAAGAATTTTATCCCAATTCTCAATAAGGATAATAAAGTTAAGTTCTCTTTCCCAATCATTTTTAATCTTATAAAAGGCCTCTGAACATATTTTCATAATTACATTGTAAACATTTGATATTACACCTTTCTGAAAAGGATTTAGTTCTAACAATTTCTCCAAAATACCCGAAGAATCAAGATTTGGAAAGGTAGGAAGTACAGTGTTTAAGAAATTCCTAATCTGTAAATATTTTAAAAAATGAGAACTGGGCCAATTATATTTATTAGATAATTGTTCAAAAGACATAAAACAATTATCCAAAAATAGATCAGAAAATTGTAGTATTCCTTTAGTCTTCCAAGCTGAATAAGCCTGGTCCATAATAGAAGGATGAAAAAAGAAATTGGATGCAATAGGAATAGTTAAAACAAATTGATTCAACCCAAAAAATTTCCGAAATTGAAACCATATACGTAAAGTGTGTTTGACTATCGGATTGTCAATTCCTTTATGCAATTTAGAAAGAGCAAAGGGAAGAGAAGTCCCTAAAATAGAACCCAATGAAAATCCTTGTATAGATTTAGTTTCCAGATTTACCCAATGAGGGCTATGAGATAAATCCCAATTCCCTTAACCAACATTTCAAATATCGAATATTAGTTGCCCAATAATAAAATCTAAAATTAGGCAATGCCAATCCACCTTCCTTCCTTGCCTTCTGTAAATATCTTTTACCTAATCTAGGATTTTTATTCTGCCATATATATGAGGAAATTTTTGAATCAACATTGTCAAAAAAGGATTTTGGAATAAAAATTGATACCGCTTGAAATATATGTAAGAACTTGGGTAAAATAATCATCTTAATAGCATTAATCTGACCTATCAGAGAGAAAGACAATGGTGACCATTTAGTGAACAAACATTTAATCTGATCAATTAAAGGTATAAAATTAACCTTGAATAACTCCTTATGATTTTTTGTAATTTTAATCCCTAAGTATATAAAATAAGTCATTAACTAATTTAAAAGGTAAATTTCCATAAATTGGAACCTGTCTATTTAAAGGGAACAATTCACTCTTATTAATACCTGGAAAAATTACTAAACTGAGCCAACAATGATATAACTGCAGGAATGGATTTCTCAGGATCAGAAATATATAATAACAAGTCATCTGCGTATAATGATAACTTATGTATCTCCATCCTGCGAGTAATGCCAAAAATGTTAGGTGATTCTCAAATAGCAATTGCCAAAGGTTCTAAAGCCATATCAAATAATAATGGAATAAGAGGACAGCCTTGCCTGGTACCCCAAAATATATGAAAAAAGGGAGATCTTTGATTCTTTGATTATTAGTAAAAACCGAGGCTACTGGAGTATGATATATCAATTTAATCCAGGATATAAATGTCGGACTAAAATTGAACTTCTCAAGCACAGTAAATAAATATGGCCATTCAACTCTATCAAATGCTTTCTCCGCATCTAATGAAATGATACATTCTGAGGTGCTGAGTGAAGGAGTATAAACAATGTTCAATAATCTTCTAGTATTGAAAAAAGAATAGTGATTTTTAATAAAACCAGTTTGATCCTCCGAGATAATTTAAGGTAATACCTTCTCCAGCCTGGTCGCCAGTAACTTGGAAAAGATCTTGGAATCTACATTCAATAAGGATATTGGTCTATAGGATGCACAGTCAGTAGGGTCTTTATCTTTTTTCAATATTAAAGAAATGGAAGCTCTATAAAATGATTGTGGCAATTTACCTAGTTTAATTGCTTCTTCAAAAACCCTGCATAACCAAGGAGAAAGAGTAGAGGAAAAACACTTAAAAAATTCCACTGTATACCCATCTGGACCTGGTGCTTTCCCAGAATTCATAGAGGAAATAACACCTTTAATTTCTGCATCTGTAATAGGAGTTTCTAATATTAAAATTTCTTCTGATGATAATTTTGGAAAATTCAATTTCCCAAGAAAATCATGCATGGTATTATGATCATGAGAAAATTCAGAATGATACAGGGAGGTATAAAAATCTTGAAAAGGTTTGTTTATCTCATCATGGTTAACTGTCAGTTCACCATTCTGTTGACGAATCTTAATAATTTGATGTTTAACCGAAGCATTCTTCAATTGGTTAGCTATCAGTTTACCCAATTTATCACTATGTATATAAAAATCAGTTCTGGTTTTCATTAATTGATTTTCAATCGAAGATATAAATAATAAACTGTATTCCATTTGAAGCTCAACCCTTTGTTTGTAAAGCTCCTTACTAGGAGCAATCAAATATTTCTTGTCAATTTCTTTAATCTTATCAACCAATAAAAGAGTTTTCTTCTTAATACGTTTTCTCAAACCAACAGAATAAGAGATAATCTGTCCACGTATATATGCTTTAAAAGTGTCCCAAAGTGTTCCGCAGGAAATTTCATCCGTGGAATTAGTTGAAAAGAAGAAATCAATCTGTTCCTTCATAAATTTAATGAAATCTGGATCTTGCAGTAAGGCATAATCAAATCTCCATTGCTTAGTACTAGAAGCTGTATCCATTAATTTAATAGAAAGTTTCATTGAAGCATGATCAAAGATGGCTATAATGTCATAATTACAACCAGTTACAGATGGAATAAAACAGGAGTCAATGAAAAAATAGTCAATTCTTGAGTAAGAATGATAAACATGTGAGAAAAATGTAAACTCTTTGTCCTTAGGATGCAGAAATCTCCAAATATCGAAAATTCCATTATCAGTCATAAAAGAATTGATGTAAATGGCCGACTTATTTGGTAGTCCGAATGGATATAGATCTATCCAGCAAAGGATTTAAACAGTGAAGTCACCACCCATTATTAACATATATTCATTTAGATTAGGTAGAGAAGTAAATAAAGACTTAAAGAAATCAGGATAATCCACATTTGGAGCATAAGCATTAACCATAGCAACCTTCTTATTAAAAAGTAACCCAGTAATTAACAAAAATCTACCACTCGGATCCGAAATAATTTCGTGTTGAACAAATGTAATAGAGGAGTTAATAAAAATGGAAACTCCTTTTACTTTGGCATTCAAATTCGAATGGTACTGTTGACCCTTCCAAAACCTTAAAAAAATGTTGATTACCCTCTTTCCTCTCATGAGTTTCTTGTACAAAAATAATATGTGCATTCAGTCTTTGGAATACTTTGAAAATCTTTTTTCCATTTAATTGGATGGTTTAAGCCATTAGTATTGCAAGAGACAAAATTAATGGCCTGAGCCATATTTCTAAAATCACCCTTTGGTATATAAAGAGTTAACCAAAGTATGAACTCATGCACCCAGAAGAGGAACAAAAAGTAAGGGGAGCACCCGGAAATAATGACATGGCGGACATTTTAGTAGTTTGAAATCAGCCCAAATGAAAAAACTAGAAAAACTAATAAAAAGAGCAATAGAATTAGAAAGGAGTCTTCCACCCACCACCCACGAAAAAAAGACTCTCCTGAGCCTAAAGGAGGCCAGGAAAAGAAAGTGTGACACTAAAACTATCCCCATGTCTCTAGAAGGATACTCCAAATATATAAAGGAGGTAAAAAAAGATCCACCCAAAATCTAAAAAACTAATTAACACTATACTAAAACAGACTTCTTAATATAATTGCTGGTAAAAAAAAAACAAAAAGAATATAAACAGTGGTAACTTATAAATAGGGTTAAAACCCAAACAAATAAAAGTTAGGATTTGATAAGAAAGGCATTATAGGAAGAAGATGACAAAAAAAATGATGAAATCAAAAAAAAAGCAAGAAATATTTTAGAAAAGAAACCGCCATCTTAGTTACACAAAAAATTAAAAAGATATATATCAAAACCTTAAAAAAAATTCACCTTCAAAGGATTAATAAGAATGACCAAAAATAAAATACAATGGTTAAAGTAAGTAAATTGAAAAGATTAGTATGTCGATAAAGAAAAACTTTAATTGGAATATAAAATGTAGAATAAACCTACACCAGTAGCCAGAAACAAAATCTGGTTTTAGAAACAAAAATTATCTTGTAATGATCAAAACCATACATTTATTAGAAATGAGAATCCAAAGCAGTGGGATAATTCTTATCCAGAAAGCTTCGAGCATCAGATATAGAGAGAAAAACACGCTGTGGTGCATTTGAAGGCGAGATTCTAAGTTTCGCAGGGTATAAAAGTGTTGGTTTTAGGTTTCTCTCATAACATTCGGACATCAAAGGTTTAAAAGCGAGCCATGCCTTCATCACTTCTGGGCTGAAATCCTCCACAAGCTGGAATTGGAATTCTCTCAATTTAACCATCCCTAAACACCAATCCAAACGAACAAGGTGCTCTTTAACATGCACATAATGAAATTGCACAATTACAACAGGTGGTTTAGATGAAGAACTTGGTGATCAGTGCATAATTCTATGGGTACGATCAAGTAACGGAGGACTGTCTGGGAATACAGAAGGGAATGCATCCTTTAAAAGTTGAGCGAAATACTTCAAGGGGTCCCCTTGTTCGATACCTTCCGGGAGACCAAGTATGCATAAGTTCTGTCTTCTAGACCGATTTTCAAAATCGACACTCTTGGTTTTAAGTATTTCCAACTGTTTAATCGCCGAAGATAATTTCTGCTCCAGTTTCTTGATTTTCAAGTCTCGCTTCCGAGCGTCCTCTTGCAGAGTTGCGATTAGAGTTTGATGCTGTTTAACTTCATGATCAATCTTATCCTGAGAATCCTGGAAAGCCTTTAAATCTGCTTTGAAATTTTGTTATTGTTCTTCAAAGTTTTCATTTAAGAGCTCCAATATTGCATCATAAGTCAATACAGTACACTTAGGATCAGTCATTTTTTCCTTCCATTGCCGTTAGAATCTTTCCCAGGGTCTCGCCCTTTAGATCTTAAAGTCATTTCAGTACTCATTTCTTCAAAATTCACAGTACAGTCTTAAAGATAAGTCCAAAAAAGTAGCAAGAATCTTCTGGTGTAGGTAAAAATAAGTTAAATAAGGGTGATCATACGTTAAAAAAGTAAAGGTTATGGAGCAAATCTAAAACAGTGCTCACTCCATGAGCGTCTCCTGGTGACCTGTGTTGTAGGTTTTCTATGTTTCAAAACTCATCAATAAGCTCCCAGACCTGGGCCTTGATACCTCCTTCAGAAGCTGAATCCTCAGTATCCTCTCTTGTGGATTCCATTTGGTATGGATTGGAAATATCAGCTTCCCCACAATCACCATCAGCACTGGTGCAGCATAAGGCTGTGTGCTTAGTTCCTGCCGTACTCACTTGATGCCTCTGACTGTATGGTTAAGCACAGCTGCAAAGCTATATGTAAGTTTGCTGATTTCACCACAAGAGCCTTTTTTGTTCATCACTATTGTTGGCTGAATCAAAGGTGGAGAAGAATCAGCATATAGGAGGGAGATTGAAAATCTGGTTGAGAGGTACCACAGCAACAACCTCTCACACAGTACAATTATACCAAAGAACTGATTATTGACTGCAGCAGGAAGAATCTGGGGGTTCATAAGCCCCATTAGGGGATTGGAGGTGGAGGAAGTCAATAGCTTTAAATTCCTTGGTGTTAACATATCAGAGGACATATTCCATCACAAGGAAGGCACAACAGCGCCTCTACTTTCTTAGAAGTTTGCATAGATTTGGCATGGGACCAAAAACTTTGGCAAACTGGTTTGTGGGAGCACAAATGTCCAGGAGCAAATAAAGACTCCAGATAGTGGTGGGTACAGCCCAGTCCATCACATGCAAAGCTCTCCCAACCTTTGAGTACATCTACAAGGAGCACTGCCACAAGAAAGCAGCATCTGTCGTCAAAGACCCCTCCATCCTGGCTATGGTCTGTTCTCACTACTACCATCAGGCAGGAGGTACAGAGCCTTAGGTCCCACTTCACCAGGTTCAGGAACATATAATGCTCTACAACCATCTACAGGATCCTGAACCAGTGTGGACAACTTCACTCTCCACAACCCGAACTGATTCTACAAACTACACTCATTTTCACCCAGTCTTTACAACTCATGTTCTCAGTACTATTTTTCTCTGTCAGTTTAATGTACGGTTTTCATAGATTCTGCTGTATTTCTTTATTTTTTTCCTGCAACTGCCTGCAAGAAAATAAATGTCATGGTAGTGTATGGTACTTTGATAATGAATTTACTTTGAGCTTTGAATGAGGAATCATTCACTCTCCTATCCCCTTTCATCAGGCAGAGGATACAAACCCGAGAATATATACCATCAGCTTCAAGAACAGCTTCTATCCCACTTTTGAAGACTCTTGTACAATAAAGATGAACGTGGGACTTCTCACTCTACTTCACCATGGTCCTTGTACGTTATTGTGTCGACCTACTCAGCTTTTTCTCTGTAACTGCATCACTTTATTCTGCGTTCTGTTATTGTTGTGACTTTGTGCTACCTCGATGTGCTTGTGTTTGGAATGATCTGTCAGGATGACATACAAAACTACGATTTTCCCTGAATCTCAGCAGAAGTTATAACAATCAGTCGATTACCAGTTATCTCCCTGTTTAACTCTCCAGCCTCTGCTCACACACAGTTTTCTGACCATCTTCTTCTTGATCATCTCCCCTTTGGATCAAGCTGACCTGCTTCCTTCTCCGTCTTTCCCACTTCCACTCCCATTAACTGCTAGCAAGCTTGCTCCGCACCATCCGCGATCATCCACCCTCCCGCATGCTTTCTCTGTGGAAAGACACAGAGCAAAGGTCATGATCTGATTTCTCACACAGGCACACAGCATACAAGGCCTTGGAAGAAGTGCAGCACCAGTGCTCTTTGAATAAAATCATCCATGCTTGTTGGGAAAGACTGATTGGGATGAAGTATGGTGAACCCAGGAGCACCAAATCACTCATAATTAAGTATATGATTATTTTAATATGTGATTGAGCGTTGGTTCTGCTGGGAGCTCAGTGTGAATCAGGAGCAATGGTCTCCTTCACGGAGGAGAAGGAAGCTTCTGCTTCAACGTATTGTTTCCCAGAGCACCGTTGATAATGAGATTTCTACTCTCATATCTGTGAAACATCATGTCCAGATCTCATGCTAAATTGTTGAATGTTTAAATGTGTATTCAGTGTGTTAGTGACTGTCACGGTACCACTTGATAGATGTGGGGTGGAATCCGTTCTTTCAGAGGACACAGAAACTTGGAGATAATGGACTAGCTCAGGAAGTCCCTACCTGTCCACCCCACCAGGAAGCTCCTTCTGAGGGAGGGCGAGTCCACAGGTCACATCCTCAGTCACCTCAAATGTCACAAACTCAGTGCGTAAACAAGTTATCCTTGATGCCAAGACACTGCCAATGAAGAACACAGATTCCTTTCCACAGATGCTTCCCAACCTGCTGAGTTCTTCTAGCATTCTGGGAAAGATAATGTTTAACAATGACTGAATTACAATGAGATGCTGACCAGGTGGAGCAGAAATGTTATCTGGGCTCTGAAGTTGCACTGGCAGTATTGACCACAAGAGCAAATGAAATTGAGTAGATGTTAAATCCATATCTGGGCATTGAATGGGCAGCTTCCTGGGACTCAGCGATGAAGGTAAACTTGCAGAAGGAACATTCAGGATCAAGAATTACATGTGAAGGTTGGAAAGAGGGGAACAGAGAGAAGGCAACATCACCCATCTCTGAGGGACCCTAAAGCTACCTGTCAATAAGAGTCTTTTGCTAAATATAGAAGTCTGTAAGAAATAATTTCTCAATCTTTTACAGTTTTTAGTGACTGGTGTTTATTTTGTCTTGTCCAAGATCTATTCCAGTTTCTCAATGATGTGATTCAGTCTGTGCACAAAGATCGTGAAAAGTCGGAAGTAGCTTGCTGCTCGTTTGTTGAAACCTCCACCATGTTAACAGGAAGCTCAAACAACAGATCACACATCTGTATCTACATCAGCTCTGAGTTAAAGACTGAATCATCAAAATCCTCATCAGAGTCTTCAAAAGCTCAGTGACTGTGCTGCCTCCAGGATCTCCACAATCCACCAGGTAGAGCCTGTCCAGCTACAGAGTTATCTCCAGAATCTCCACAATCCACCAGGTGGGGCCTGTCCAGCTACAGAGTTATCTCCAGGATCTCCACAATCCACCAGGTGTGGCCTGTCCAGCTACAGAGTTATCTCCAGGATCTCCACAATCCACCAGGTGGGGCCTGTCCAGCTACAGAGTTATCTCCAGGATCTCCACAATCCACCAGGTGGGGCCTGTCCAGCTACAGAGTTATCTCCAGGGTCTCCACAATCCACCAGTTGGAGCCTGTCCAGCTACAGAGTTATCTCCAGGATCTCCACAATCCACCAGGTGGGGCCTGTCCAGCTACAGAGTTATCTCCAGAATCTCCACAATCCACCAGGTGGGGCCTGTCCAGCTACAGAGTTATCTCCAGGATCTCCACAATCCACCAGGTGTGGCCTGTCCAGCTACAGAGTTATCTCCAGGATCTCCACAATCCACCAGGTGGGGCCTGTCCAGCTACAGAGTTATCTCCAGGATCTCCACAATCCACCAGGTGGGGCCTGTCCAGCTACAGAGTTATCTCCAGGGTCTCCACAATCCACCAGTTGGAGCCTGTCCAGCTACAGAGTTATCTCCAGGATCTCCACAATCCACCAGGTGGGGCCTGTCCAGCTACAGAGTTATCTCCAGGATCTCCACAATCCACCAGTTGGGGCCTGTCCAGCTACAGAATCTCCACAATTCACCAGGTGGAGCCTGTCCAGCTACAGAGTTATCTCCAGGATCTCCACAATCCACCAGGTAGAGCCTGTCCAGCTACAGTTATCTCCAGGATCTCCACAATCCACCAGGTGGAGCCTGTCCAGGTGACATATCCTGTGATTATGAAATTAAGAAAGATCAAGACTACAGTGATAGTCAAGGCTGTAGAATTGTTAAAGGTCCGGCTCAGAAAGGTTTAAATGTTGCCAGACCAAAGCATCTGCAGCATAAGAGATTGGATGTAGGTTAGTTAATTAGACATGCACACTTAATGAATTCAGATTCACAGAGTGGCAGATGATCACAAATTCATTTTCTGCTTAATGACCTCAGTATTGAACAAGGAAGAGTTGTGTCCTGTTTGAGGCTGTATTTGTTGCTATTGGTAGCCTTCCACTTCACGTCTGAGTGTGTTTGCGAGAGTGGCTAAAATGTTTTAATGAAACAGCCAGTGTGACTGAATAGCCATGGATGTGCATGAGGTTCAGAGACGTGTGCATGGAAGGGCCGGAGAAGTGTTTAGCTAACAGTGCTTGTGTTGAGAGTTGGCATTAACAATATTTCATGTGACCTTAACATGACACACAAGATCAATAAACTTCTTCCAATGCTGTGACCAGTTCCAGGGAATCTCACTCCTGATGTGGATCATATCTTCCTAATGCTCCTCCACTACAGTTATGGGATTCCAAGACTCCAAGGGTACAGGATCTCCTTGTACCTGTTGTCTGATGTCAAGATCAGCACGGCTGAACGCAGGGGCTTGTCCGGTCTGTCGGTAAGGCTCACACACTGTACAGCTGTAACTCCAAACAATGTTTCAGAAGCCATGCAATGACTTCCAGCAGCTGCAGCTGTTGGGTTGTGGACAATCTCCCTGCTGAGCTAACATCGGTTGGTACTGCTGGAACAAGAGGTGGTTATTCCAATTAAAGGAGCATGTGTTCCAAACTTGTCCAGTGGTGTCAGATCTGTGCATCAGACCAGCTTCACTCATATCTGCACCTTTAAAAAAGCAAATTCCACATGAATGACCATCTGAGGAATGTTAGGGAAGGGCTGATACCGTTAGTTACCGGCCAAACCAATGAGTTTTTATTAACCTCTGTCTAATCCCCATGGAATCCTGAACAAGAGTGAAACAAAATCCAGCTTCATTGCATGAAATATTTACAGTATTGAAATGAATTTCATTTATCTTGAGCTGCTATAAAATTCATTGTTAAGAGAACCTAATATATTATTGATCACTTTATTATTCTCTGTATTTTACGTGTTTAGTTTAATAGACAAATGTCGACCTAGATCATTCAAAAGGTAAAATGTTGCACAGAAGTCATCTCAATTATGAAAGGTAACAGTACAAATGTTATCGATGAACATAAGGCCTGTTAACACAAGGTCACCCGTCTATTTTACAACTCTCTGTATTTACAATTTCTAGTCAGGACATGGATCAAGTTTTACATCATATATGAAGGCTATATGTTCAACAGTACAGCTCCTTTAATGCTGGAGTGTCAGGTCAGATGATGCACTCAGTTCCTGAGGGGATCTGAGATAAGCAATAAAGTGCTCATTAATAACAGAGTATTTAAATCCTGATAAACAAAAGACAAAATAGGATGTATTCAAATGCTCAAAGAAATGAGGTCACACTAATTCCCAAGACATTCAATCGAGAAATATCCCCATAATTCAATAAATTTTGAGTCAACTGCTAAAGGCCAGAGGATAGATTGTGTGTCTCCAACATTATTAAAGATCAGGAATGGGATCCTGAGTATTACAAGCCCAATACTGAGCACTGAACACAAAAGATCCTGCAGATGCTGGAAATCTTGAGCATACACACAAGATGTCAAAGGAATTCAGCAAGTCAGGCAGCACCTATGGAGGGGAATAAACAGCCGGTGTTTTAGGACGAGATCTATCATCAGGACAAACCAAATTTGTTTTTCCATAGGGTTCATATCTGTCAGACTTGAGCAAACAGGCACCTCCCAGTCTCCAACCAGCTAACAAGAGTCACCTGCCACTCATCTCCAACTCATCACCTGCAGCCTATTTAAACCCTGCCCTCATCCACCTTCAGTTTTCACTCATCAAGCTGGCCAGCCTCAAACAGTTGTCCCTAGCTTTCAGTTACCGTGTTGCCTTGTCAAGTTAAGTATCTGTTCTCTTTTCTTTTGTGGCCCCTGTTGTAACTTTGCAGTGTATTATTGAAGTTATTGCTCACTGCTGAAATTTCCTCTGCTGCCCTGCTTTTGGGTCAAACCTCCTCTGCACTTTCAGATAGGATGAGTGAACTAACAATTGACTCAGCAGAGGATGTTAGCCTAAAGGAAGATGCCTACAGGAGCACATAATTCCTAAGCAACAGAAAATCATGCTCGCCATTCTCGACCAGCTCTCCGTCTCGATACAGCAACCCCCTGCCAGTCAACCTCCTCCCTTGGAGTCCTGGATTCTGGTGCCCAAATGCCTCTACAGATCCTCAAGCTGATGCTACAACATCCTGATCCTACTTTGGTGCTTTGTAAAAGAATTTAGAGTAACAGATTTCTGTTTTCTGCCGGTGACCATATTTGTTATGATTTGCTGTGGTCACTGTCAGCTTTGGTTAAATTGAAAGCCAACTGCTTATGACAGGCACCAGCAACCTGCCCAAGTCACCTCCCCATCTCATGTGTCACAGCAGGGTGTCCATCCCTCCCTGTAGGGCCCATGGTGCCTCAGTCATCATGTAAGCCTGTCCTGGGCTCGACATTGCAAATGGTTTGCTTTCTATACACTGATAACCATCTCGAAAATCTCTGATCAACTGGTGGAGAGATATTATTCCAAATGTCATGCACACAGATGCTGGAAATTCATGCAGATATTAGACAGTCTCTGGATCTGACAGAGACAAACTGCACAGGCACTTTCTTTCTGCTTATCTGGACTCCAGTAATGGAAATAATAAGTCTTGTTAATACTATTGTTGTAATTCTTAAGGATGTACACCCTCCCCCAAGGAACCTTAACTAAACCTTTTCAACTTAGATTTTAGAACCTATGCTCACGTTACTGTGTAACGTTGGAATAGAGATGGTTTGTGTAGCTCACTGGTGCCGATCCATCAAAGACGAGAAATAGAAGATTGAGGATCACTTTATACTTCATTCAGTAATCCAATATATTGTTGTTTTGAAGGACTTGAGAAATGCTGTTGCAAATCTTTAAAAGGTTGAGGCCTGTAATTTTCTTCCGCTTGACAGCACAAAATCGGGTCAACGACTGATGCAGAGGAGCCTCAGTCTGTGCCAAGTTTACAAGGAATGGTACAAAGAGAGATTACTTTTTAGAAGTGTACTGGTGGTTTCTCAGTGGCAATGTGCCAAGTAAGTTGAATGATGCTTCGTTCTGTCAAAGTTATTATAGCATGTAATTGATAATTTTCTGGGGCTGTGTTTGTGGTAGCCTATCTCTCCTGTGCCAGATGGCTCCTTCAGATGTGGAAACAAACATCGGCTGAGGTCACCAATCGTAATTGCTTGATCAAGATTGGAATATCTATTTCAGGGCACACAGCATCCTAGGATTCTTTTGCATTTATGGCAGAGTATATTGAGTTTGCAGAAGCTGCTGGTTCGAGTCACTTCCCTCGGAGGGGCCGCTGGTTCAAGTCACTTCCCTCGGAGGAGACACTGGTTCGAGTTGCTGCCCTCGGATGGGCCGCTGGTTCAAGTCACTTCCCTCGGAGGAGACACTGTTCGAGTCACTTCCCTCAGAGGGGCCGCTGGGTCCAAATGCTCTCGGAGATATTATTGAAATTCTGAAGTTTATGGATCGGACTGTAGTTCATTTTGTCCTCCTTCAGTTCTTTGTGTTTTTCATGTTCTTGCCCATTCTTTCCTGTTGCCAATTGGCGGGCTGGGGGTTTGGGTGATCTGTTGGTCTTTAGTGAGGGAGGGGTTGGGGTGTTTGGGATTTGCAAGTTCTTGTTTCTTTTTCTTTATGTGTTGGGGGATTGATGTCTTTCTTTCAACTACTTCTGTGGTTTTCTGACTTCTATGGCTATCTGAAGAAGACAAATCTCAGAGTTATATTCTACATCCAGACTTTGATAGTAAAATGAACCTTTGTACCTTTAAATGGCTCAATCTCTATCCTGAGGCTGGAACCCCTGTTCTGATCTTCCTCACCACCGGCCATTGGGAATAATTGTATCTGAAACTTCTACACATTTATGTGACACTTTATTTGTGGTCTTTCAGGAGTATTAACAACAAGAACTCACTTGGTTTCTTGTGCTGATGCTCATCTCCAGTATTATTGCTACCTGTTATCATGTGAGGCAGCTTTACGTCCATGTCATTCAAACCTCCCAGACGATGCTTATATTCTATCTAATTGTCTGAGTCCATTACTTTCCTTAAATGTACTTGCTTCTTTTAATTCCCATCAACGTTCTGCTAGCTTTTATATTGACCATGACCTCCTAGTCCACAGCTGTCAGAGATCAACCTTGCATAGACTGTCCCAAGCACATAATATCCCACAATGTCTGTGCATATCAGAACAGGCTGATCTGTGTTTGGGTTCAGGAAGAAGTTCTCAGGGCTGGAAAACTGTATCAGCTGTGTTCCCACACCAGCACTAACCAGATATCCAAATGTCAGCACGACCTCACTCCATGCTGACCAGTCCTCTTTGTTCCCAATTCTTCTACTTCACTCTTTTTCCTTCCCTCGATTGTCTGTGTCCTTCACCCCATTTTTCTGATTTTCTTGAGATCTCCTCTCTCATTGACCCTAGATTCCTTCGGGAAAGTTACTAGAATTATCCTTTCTGAAGGCGGAAGAAAATATATGCCGACTGGTTCTGCCGTCTTCATTCCTCATTATAAGTTTATTTCTTTCTTATTGTAAAGTTCCAACTTTTTTATCATTAACCTTTCTCACTTCACATATCTAGAGAAGCCTTTACAGTCAGTTTGATGTTCCCTGCATCCTCACTCTGTTTACTCCTTTAACCCATTTCCTGCTTCTCACTCAGTCAGTAATTTACAGGGTGGGATGCATTTCTATGAATGGAGACCTCTGTTTTTAACACTGTAATGGTGTCTCTCAAGATTGGCTGGCATTCTGAGCCCCATCACCCTTACCAACTAAGGCCAGCAGATGGACTGAATGGATTGGAGCTACAGTCAGAGTCTGAGTGTCTCACACTTTCCATTTTACACACCAAGAGGACTTTTGAGTTCTGAATCCATGACATGGCCAGGTATAAAATGGGAATGAAAAATATTCTGATCTCTCATGATATCGACATACTCAATCAACTATCGCAAACTCATACCACCCATACTGGTTATAGAAATCCAGGTCAGCTGGATGAGCTGTGTCCTAATACAGTCTGTAGCCCTGACTGTCCTGGCTGGAGCACCCACAAGACCATTGATCAAGGACCTAATGGACTCTTAACTGAGCCACATTGGCCTTTTGCTATGTGTGCAGCAACCATTGGGCAGTGGGATGTAGGGGCATTTTGTGGGCAAACAACAGCAAAGTTGGCATTAAGGGTGCCAGAGAAAATGTAAAAATATTGTTGTTAGTCAATAAGATCAGGCTTTGTGAAATCTTTGTGTCTCCGGGAGTATTGTTGTATTAGCTAGTAAGGTGCAGTTGGAGCTGATATGGACGTCAATCTGAACCTCAAAGCAGTAGTAGTTTCTTGGAAGATGGAACTGCTGTGCGATATTTGACTTCCTTGTAACCGTTATCAGAGGGGAAGTAAGATTGCTCAGCTGTCAATTATCTTTGATTACTGACAAACAATCTGCTGGAGAAGCTCAGTGGATTGAAGAACATTTGTGGGAGGAAAGGAGTTATTGAAGTTTCATGTTGGAAGCCTGCGTACTGGTTTGCTAAGTTTCATGTCGTGTATACCCTCAGTATCCTCTCTCCACAAAACTGAAAAGCCATGTTTTTCAAAAAAACGTTTCCTTCCTGTGTCACTTCATTGTAAAGCAATCGGTTTCTGCACAGAGAGAACCTTAGTTAATGCTTCAGATCCAGGACCTTTCATAAGAACTGGGAGAAGTTCAGAAAGAAATGGTTTAAAGCTATAGTGAAGGAGGATGGCTGGAGAGAACAGCAGTGAAAGGTCTGTGACGCGGTGGAGATGAAGAAGGATTGCCCAAGTCGATATTCCAACATTTCACACATCT
Source organism: Hypanus sabinus (assembly GCF_030144855.1). Taxonomy (NCBI): domain Eukaryota; kingdom Metazoa; phylum Chordata; class Chondrichthyes; order Myliobatiformes; family Dasyatidae; genus Hypanus; species Hypanus sabinus. Next base: position 142,027,392 of record NC_082711.1, read on the forward strand.
CTTTATTTGCACATTGTAACTATATCTTTCTTGTAAAATCTCTAACGTTATAATTCCCCACGTAGTACTCCATCTTCCACCTGTCTTACCCGGCCCGATGTTTATTTTTTGCAGGCTCGATGTGCTCTCTTCAGTTTTCCACCTACGTTTGCATCACAGCAAGTTTGACACATCCTGTCATCTTCTTATTGTTAAACGTTTACAAATCATAATCATTGGAAGCTCCAGTACTGATCACTGCGATATCCTACAGGCACCACTCCACCAGACTGAGAAACACTGATTTCTGTTTTCTTAACAATTTTTCAAATGTAATCCTTCCCTGTGTGACTGTCGTGATGTAACAGTCCAGCAGAGTGGAAGGTGGTAAATGTAAAACTTCCATTTAATACAAGTGGGAGAGTAAAAGAGAGGATGAGAATATGAGAGCAAGGTTGTAATGCTGAAGCTTTATAAGGCATTGGTCAGACCACACTTAAAGCATTGTGAACAGCAGGGGCCCCTTATCTAAGAAAAGGTGAGCTGACATTGGAGAGAGTCCACAGGAAATTTACAAAACTGATTTTGGGAATGAAAGAGTTAACATGTGAGAAGCATTTGATGGCTCTAGGCCTGTACCCGCTGGAGTTTAGAAGAATGATGTAGGAATCTCATTGAAACCTGTCGAATATTGAAAAGTCTTCTTACAGTAGATGTGGAGAAGATGTTTCCTATAGTGGGCAAGTCTAGGACAGGAGGGCATCGCCACAAAACTGAGGGACAGCCATTTAGAACAGGAATAAAGAGGAATTTCTTTACCCAGAGGGTGGTGAATCTGGAGGCTATTGTCATGGTTGGCTGTGGAGGCCAAGTCATTGGGTATATTTAAACTGGAGGTTGATAGGTTCTTCGTTAGTCAGGGAATCCAAGGTTATGGGGAGAAGGCAGGAGAATGGATTTGAGTGGGGTCATGTATCAGCCATGGACCAGACTCGATGGGCTGAATGACCTCATTTGGCTCCTGTATCTTATGGTCTTATGATCTTCAGAGCCAGTGCAGTGGATGGTGTACTCAGGAAGAGGTAGATATGGAGTCAGAGCAGGTCAATAACATAAATGTCCAGTTATCAGACCAATATGCAGAACCCTGGACTATTCTTCTTGGGACTGAATCTGCCTGGTACATGAGAAATGTACATCCAAGAGATTAAACAAAATTTGGATTGAAATATCACTTTTAAAAGATTTTATTTTGTTTCTGATTTTTTTCCTTCTCTGTAATGATTCTCCTGTTCCTGGCTTTGCTGGAGTGGGAATCTCAGCAGGAATTCCGCAAAGTACGAAGAGGTATGGTGACAGAGGCCTCCTTTATGCCTACAGAATTGTCAGGCAAAATTCCCCTCAAGGAAGACATGCTGACCTGCCTATTTTATCACGTGCCTCCAGGTACCCTGAAGCTTCATGCTTAATAATGGACTCGAAGATCTTGCCAGACGTTGAAGTCAGGCTAACTGGCCTGTAATTTCTTATCTTTTGCCTCCCTCCCTCCTTAGAGAGTGGAGTGACATTTGAAATTTTCCAGTCCTCTGGAACCATTCCAGAATCTAGTTATTCTTGAAAGATCATTACTAATGCCTCTATAATCTCTTCAGCTACCTCTTTCCGAACCATGGGGTGTACTCCATGTGACCAATCTATCTTCAAGCCTTTCAGATTTCCAAGCACCTTCTCATTAGTAACAGCAAAAACATTTACTTCTGCCCCATGACACTATCGAATCACTGGCACGCAGTTGGTATCTTCCATAATGAAGATACATACAAAATCCTTATTCAATTCATCCACCATTTCTGTGTTCCCCATCACTACCTCTCCAGAGATATTGTACAGAGGTCCAATGTCCACTCTCGCCTCTGTTTTGCTCTTTATATATCTGAAAAACTTTTGATATTGTCTTTTATATTAGGCTAGGTTATCTTGCTATTTCATTTTTTCTCTCATTATTATTTTTAGTTTCCTTTTGTTTTTTAAAAAACTTTCCCAATCCTCTTGTCTCATTTGAACAACTCCCTCCTTGTCCAACACAGGTGTCAATGTGCCACAAACACAAACCCACTTCTGTCACCCAATCTTTGAGCCATGCACTTCACTCTCTGATCATATTAACACTATGCACGCAGCTCGGGTAACAATCCAGAGATCACTACCTTCTTGGTTCTGCATTTTTATTTAGTCACTAGCTGTTCAAATTCCCTCAACAGAACCTCTTTCTTTCTCCTTTCTATATTGTTGGTACTCATTTGGACCACAACAATCGGATTTTTCCCCTCACAGTCCAAATTCATCTGCAGGCCAGATGAGATGTCTTGAACCCTGGCATCAGGCAGACAACAGAGTCATCAATCCTGAAACTGGGAATTGCATCTATTCCTTTGACTATGTGAGCCCGAATTCCTATTGCGTTTCTCTTCTCTCCCCCTGCGTGAGCTGTTCCCTGCACCACGGTGACACTTTCCAGTTGCTCATCCTTACAGCTCCCATTCTCGTTCTCACAGGGAGCAACAATCTCTGACATGTTGGGTAAGCTCAAGGCTTGAGGCTTCTCCAGCACCATCTCTTGAATTCCCCTACCTGCCTCACTCACATTTACACCCTCCAGTCCCTGGCCACAGACCAGATTTGAAGTCGTTAATCTAATGGGTGTGGCTACCTTTTGAACAGGATTCAGTAGTTTTGTTTGCCAGCTGCCTGGTGTACAGAGAAACAAAAGTTACTCTCCACGTGGAGACGTTCTGGGCCATGTACTGTACAATACCACTGGTAATTTCACTAGATTGCTGGACAGAATAACTAATTGCCTAAAGCTTATATTGGAAAAGCATTTTTCAGCTGGCTTGGGTGGTTAGTGCATTGCGGAACTAGAGCGAGCAGCCCACAGGCATGTGTGGAGCTGAGCCGTGCTGGGGGATGTGAGTTGCAGAGGCCTCTAGAGCAGAGATGGAGAAGTCAGGGCACTAAATGAACATCGAACAGGGATTCGGCTCCGAGCACAGGGAGAGGCAGGAGCCAGGATCAGCAACAATGCTTTCCCAAGCACAATAGTCTGTCAGTGTCACCGTTGTGAATTTCCTGAGGACTAGGCTGAGATTGAGAGTAGAAGATTGAAGAATATAGCGATGTAGTTCTGTTTTTTCCTGGATTCCTTCCTTCAAACATTGAACACCTGCTTCCAGGTGCCAAAATGCAGTGGTGAATGATTGCTGATTTGTACAAGCTGAGGTGAGTCGGGTCTGGTGAGCAAACACTTTGTTCCTTTCCTCAGCAATCGCTAACTGACGAGGTATGTTTTCATCGGTTTGTTTTGATGTCAATGATGTCAGGTGACCTTGTAACATTTGCCCCCCCCCCAAACAGACACTCACTTCCACAACCTCAGAACGTTCTTGCAGAAGGCGTGTGCCCAAATTTCACTTGGCTCTAATTCAAGTGCTCCATGTGCTTTGGCTACAACTTTGCTGATTAGATTATCCTGTGGCACTTTATCCTGTGCTCCACCATTCAATATTTGCCCCAGGGTGACGTTTTTCATTCCTATGCTGTTTCAGACAAGCAAATTTTTTGACATAATCTGTTTGGCAAGTTGTGTCATGATTGACATTGAAAAGCATCGTACCATCTCCAATAATCATTGTGCCACTCATCTACAATGTCATCGTAATGAAATCAACGCATGGTTCTTACCTCTGTTCTTGCCGCACAACAGTCCACATCACTTGGACAGGAAATCTGTAAGTTCCAGTGCCTCCCCTGCTGAAGTAATGGAAGTTTTCTGTAATACACTTCCAACTCTCGCGAAATAATCAGAGTTCCTTCTGTACGCTGTGGAGAGATCCACCTGCCCTTGGTGATCCCTGGTTTGATTTTGGTGAAATCCTTGCAGAGAGAAATAGGTAACCGAAGAGACTGAGCTACAGATCCTTCACTGAATCGGGGAGGTACATAGTTCCAAAGCTGCATTTAACAAGTGACAGTGGCCTCTCTCTACAGCTTCCCAGCTCCTGAGTTCTATCATTGCTTTGGTACAGTTGGAATGTGTGCTATAAACTTTTTGTTAATCCTGTTACAGAGGATGTGTGTCCGTAAGATCCAACAGGCTGGATCCAACTCTGTGGGCGGATGCTTTGTACTGAGTGTTTCTCTCTTTCTCACATGCTGACATGCACAAGGTGTGGAAAGCAAGGACTCGAGGACTTTGGGAGCAGCACACCTGAAGGAAAGTTACTGAGCTCGTGGTGCCGGCATGAGCAGCAACTCATATCCAACAAACTCCGACCTGCTGATTGTCTGGCTGCAGAGCTTGTACCTCTGGGAAGTGACTCTGTGAAACTGCACGTTCGGTAGCGTGCCCTGGCACTGCTGAGTCTGCTGTGAATGAGCTGAGAGAACTGCTGAGAAAGTCTCAGCAAGAGCAACAAAATATAGATAGTAATCCAGCCGAAGGTGTAAAAACATTCGTCACTGCATTTCTCTCTGGGAAACTTTAATGAGACAAATTGATTGGGTTTAATGATTCCATGCAGTGAAATCCTTCTTGAGCAATTCCTTTTGCTGATGAATGCATCTTTGCATTAATTTTATAAGGTCAAGGACATTAGCATCTTTTGGCTTGTAATACAAACAATCCTTTTTAAAGTAAGGAAATGAATCTTTTTTTCCATATACCAGACTACTTGGGAAATGGTAAGATTATTACTGGAATACATTTGCTTCTCATAGTCAGGCCCAGGGAAGTTCTTTGCAATTTTTTTCTGTAGGTGGTGATCATAGATTGGAGAAGCAACTGCTGGTGGGGTGTTCAGCTGAAGAAAGGCTCATGTTGTGCAATAAGGGCCTCGGACAATGAAGTCATGACAGGGACAGGCCATCATTTCCTCATTTAGGTAAAACCACTGGAGTGGTCCCCAGAGGAATCTATAGTCAATGAGTTTTGTGTGAAAACACCGGGGAAGGGCTCCTGCCTCTGCCTGCGGTATTCTGAACCCTCTCAGCAGTCGCCATTTCCTGTACGTAAGGTGGGCTTCAGACACAGGAGATGCCCCCAGATAATCTCCGGAGTGGCTGCCAGGTGATGACAAAGGATCCCAAAGGATCCCTGGAGAGTATAGCAGTCAGCGTTGAACATAAACACTCTGATAGGGGAAGGAGAAGGTTACTTGGCTCCTCAGGCCTGTTCCCCCATTCAATATGATTAACAATGTCTGTTCCAGGCCTACTCTTCTCCTCTGTGCCAATTCCCCATAGACCTCAATTGCCTGATTTTTCAAAAATATATCTGCTTCCTTTTTAAATACCTCCAGGGATCCCACCTCCACAACCCTTCAGGTTAGAGAATTCTAGAGGATCATAACCCTCTGCAGAATTATTCCTGAATGCCTTTAAAAGACTTCTCTAAAATTATGCAACTGTGTCCCCACAATCTCCCATGAGTGGAATCATCTACTCTATCGTGCTCCTTAAGCTTTTTATTCTTTTTAGTGAAATTTCACCTTATCCGACTGATCTTCAGGAAATACAGATCTAATGCCTTCAGCTTCTGTGATCAAGAAAACCTCCCCCCCCCCATTCCGTTGAAAACTCATCTTCCACAGCCATACTCCTCCTCTTGGTCCTTTGACAACTGCTACTGAGGCACTCAACATGATTGGCTCGTACCGTCTCAGAAGCTTTTCCTGTGGCACTTTATCAAAAGCCTTTGGAAGTCCATGTACACCACATTGTCCCATCAAGTTTCCCCTTAGCAAATGCGTATTAGTTTGCTTTAATTAATCTATTTATATCCAAGTGACTACTAGTCCTATTCTAGATTAATGGTTCCTAATGGGTTTCCACCGCTGAGGATAATCAGTGCCCTGCAGTCACTGGTTTATCCTTTTTCACTTTTTTTTTGAATAGCAGAGAAAGATGTTTGACTTTTGAGTCCTTTGGCAACATGCCCACATTCAGAGATCAGGGCAAAGTTATAATTAGTGTTCCCACAAATTCTTCTCATACTTCCCTCATCCTCCAAGGATGTATCCCATCTGGCACTGCTGGTTTCTCCACTTTAAATTCAATGTTTCCAATAGCTCAGTATGATCAGCTTTTAGTTCACATTTCTGAACGATCTCTTCTTTACCCACACGTGCACGTGGAAGATCTACCTGGAGGAGGTCTCATGCCTCTGTCATCATGGAGATCTGGGAACTCTTCCAGAAACATAGCTCTCTAGAGGGTGGAACTATGGGGAAAGGATCTACTGACATTAACCCTTCCCCTTCTGTTGGTGTCCTACTTTTTTCCCTCTTTTATGCTATGGCAAGCTCATCATGGCGTAACAAACGGGGCAAATTTTCTCCATGCCCTCTTTCAATATTTTTACTAGAAATTGATTTTTTGCAATTTTAAAAGGAAGGTTAGTATTAATTGATGACAAATTATTCAAAGGAAAATGTTCACTCTTAAATAAATTCAACTTGTATCTTGAAAACTGGCTAAAACAAGAAAGTACAGAAATCACAGGAGGTATTGAAGTCTCGACATTAGAAATAAAAAAAGCAATAGATTATCAGCATGAAGCGAAATGTCCCTCTCCCTAAAATACCAGTAATATCATTAGATTCTTGAAAAGCAATAGCTAAGGGTTCGAAGGCCAAATCAAAGAGCAAAGGGCTCAAGGAACAACTTTGTCTAGTTCCATGTTAAAGTTTAAAATGCTTGGAGTTAGATACAGTAATCAATTGAATAAAATTGGGCCCAAAATTAAATTTTTCTAAAGTTTTAAATAAATAATTCCATTCAACCCAATCAAAAGCCTTCTCAGCATCCAAAGAAATCACATATTCTGATACCTCCTTAGAAGGGGAATAAATAGGGTTTAATAAATGACAAATATTAAAGTAGGAATATCAATTGTTAATAAATCCATCTGATCATCAGAAATGATAGGAGGTAAAATATTTTCAATTCTATGGGCCAGAACTTTAGATAGGATTTTTCTATCAACATTAAGTAAAGAAATTGGTCTGTATTAAGAGCATTCAGTTGGGTTCTTATTCTTTTTGAGAATAAGTGATATAGAAGCTTCATAAAAAGATTGTGGTAACCTACCCAAATTAAAGGATTTTCAAAAAAAACTACACATAAATGAGGTATAAGCAGTGAGGAAAAAGCCTTATAAAATTCTGCAGAAAATCCACCAAGACCCGGAGCCTTCCCCAAGTGCAAGGATCGTATAGTTTCGGCAAATTCCTCATAAGAAATAGGTTGATCCAACTGTTTTTGATTATCAACAGAAAGTGCAGGAATGTTTAATTGATCTAAAAATTATTCATTACAGTGTTATCTTTAGGAAGGTCAGAAATATAAAGTTTAGAATAAAATTCTTTAAAAATACCATTTATTTCTAAATGGTCAGTTGCCCTATCACCATTGGCTTTACAAATTTCTTTAATTTGCCATTTAGCTATAAAGGTTTTTAATTGGTTAGCCAATAATTTACCTGTTTTGTCTGCAAAGATATAAAATTGACTTTTATCTTTTAAAAATTGAATTTCAATTGAATATGTTAAAAGAAGCTCATATTTAGTTTGAATTTCAACACACCTTTTATATAAAGCAGGATCTGGAACCAAGGCATATTTTTGATCTAATTGTTTTAACTAATCAGCTAACTCAATTCTCTCTTTGTTAGCTTTTTTCTTGACACTTGCAGTATAGGAAATAATTTGACCTCTAATAAAAGCCTTAAAGGCATCCCATCTAATAAGATTAGACGTCTCTTCCAAAGTACACGCTTCAAAAAAAAGAATAATTTGTCTTTCCAGAAGTTTTAAGAAATCTTTATCAGATAACAAAGTTAAATTAAAATGCCAAGATCTGTTTATTTGAGGAAGACCAGGGAGATTTAAAGATAAGCACTGGAGCATGATCTGAAACAGCAATTTCTTTGTATTCACAGGAGCAAACTAAAGGAATCATTTGGCTATCAATAAAAAAGTAATCAATCCTGGAATACATATGATGGACATGAGAAAAAAACGAGTACTGCCTATCTAGTGGATGTAAGAAACACCATATATCAACAATATCGCATTTCATTAAAAAATACCATAAACAAAGCTGATTATTAAATGTCACTGTTTTAAAGGATGACCTATCTAAAATTGGATCTAAACAACAATCAAAATCTCCCATCACTAATGAGTAAAGCCTCAAATCTGGCAAAAACGAAAAAAAAAAGCACTCAAAAAAATCCTAAATCATCTGTATTCGGAGCATACAGATTGGAAAATACCATTAATTTGTTATCTAATTTTCCTGACAAAATACCCATTAGTATCAGAACCTACTTTATGTTGGACAAAGGGAACTTTATTATCCATAAAAATCGAAACTCCTCTAGACTTAGCCTGAAAAGAGGAGTAAAAATGTAGTCCTTTCCACCTACTGAAAAGATGTAAGTTATCACATATACGTACATGTGTTTCTTGTAAAAAAGTAATTGGGGCCTTAAGTTTTTTAATATAGGCAAAAATCTTATTCTGTTTCACAGGGTGATTTAATCCTTTCATGTTAAGACTGAGTAAGTTAATAGTATGACCCATTATTAATACTATTTAATAGAGAAATTAAAGTAATAACCAGTAAAACAAATATTAAAACCAAACAATAAGCCTTGAAATATGGTAACCAAGCAACAGATTTGGCTAACATCCCAAAATAGCTCCCAGTAAAAGACAACCCCCCACTCCTGAAGTCACAAGGTCAGCCAAAAGAAACTGGGCAGCTACAACTAATGACATCACTCTCCCAAACAACCTGTTGATTGACTGCTAATTAATTCCAAGGTCAACTGTATTCCAAGCTAGACTAAATAACAGCCAAAAAAGGCTTAGCCCTCATAACAAGAACAAAAAAGGATTCATTATTACAGTCTCAAAACAATAGAAGGAAAAATACCCAAACTAACCATATTGATAAAAAAAAACCTCGAGACAAGCGTATGAAATAATAAAAAAGTTATCAAAATTCATAGCATATAATCACACTCAGTATTAACTCACTAAAATCCTATTCTCTAAGTAAAGCATTTAAATCAGAGAAGTAAGAGAAGCAATTATTCATAGTCCGAGATACTAAACAGTCAATCTGTTATCTTTAAAAAATCCCTGGCTTCTTCACTCGAGTGAAACCATTCTTTAGAACCTCTTGCAGAGTGATTCTGAGATGAGCAGGATAATGAAGAGACAGCTTTAAACCTTTATTAAAAAGTTCCGATATAACCTTTTTGAATTTAGCATGCTCATTTATGACCTCTGGTGAAAAACCCTCGACAATCCTGATCTTCTGACCCTTGTAGTCAATCATTCCTCTTTGACAAGATTCATGAATTAAATGATCCTTTGTTTGAAATTCATGAAAACAAATTATAACTGAGCTGGGCTTGGCTCCCAGTGGTGGTCTCAGGACTGGCAATCTATGAGCTCGATCAATCAGACGGTAAGATTTTAGGAAATAATTGTACCAAAAAGCTTGCAAAGAATTCAGTAGGCTGATCACCTTCCATTAACTCTTCAAGACCCAGAATTCATAGATTATTTCTTCTGCTTCTGTTTTCTAAATTGATAATCTTCTGTCTTAATTTCTCATTAGATTTAAATTGCTTTTCACAAAGCTTTTGCAGGTCATCCATTCTTGCATCCAAAATCATCAGAGTTTCTTCATTCTCTTCTATTCGTTTACCATACTTGGTTAAGGTATTTTGAATAGAATCCAATTTTGTGTCCATTAGTTTAAATTCAGATTTAAGTTGTTGGAACTCGTCGGAAGATTCTTTTCTGTGTTTTCAAAGCAAATCCATTAGAGAAACCAAAGAAGCAAGAGCATCTTTTTTTTTTAGTACCTTTGGCACTCCTCGTATTCATAGTAAAAAATATCATGTTTAAAAATGAGGTTTCAAAACAGATTGGAAACAGTGAAGTAAGTAAGAAAGGAGTGACTGCAAGAATCTGTTACTCCATTCACAACCAGCAGGGACTCCATCTCCATGCTCTGAAATCATTATGAGCCTGTTGTAAATCTTGCAGCTCCCTCCAAAGTGGCTCCAGGTTCAGTTCACACATTCACGTCACCCAAGTCTGTGCAACATAGCAAAGGGACCTCTCCTAACACTGGTAGCTGACTGCAGTCACAGAATAGTTTTGATAGACAGTGAAGAGCCCTCCTTTCAACCAGGATTACCACCTGTTACTTAAGTCAGAATATCTTCAGCATTCACAATGTTTAAGAAAACCTGGCAGAGAATAAAAGTTATACCTACAAATTAAAAGTTTTATTTGAAAATATTAAAACAATAGCACTTATGCACAACCAAAAAGAAAATTTAACCCAACTAAATTAAATTAACTAAAGAGATCTTTATGCTGTTGTCTGGAGAGAAGCTGTTTTGCATCAATTTCAATGCCACATAGTCCCAGTGATCCGGTACAAACCTGCCATACTGCCTTCGGGGTCCATGTGGACATTACATGTTCTCTGTGAGCACATGTTGCTCAGGGTTCTCTCACATCCCAAGAACCTGCTGGTACTTTAATTGGCTGCTGTAAATTCCCCTTAATGTCAATGGGTGGCTGACAAATCAGAGTACAGTTGCTATGCACAGTAGAGAAAATAGATTAGAGGGCATTATCCTTTGTTTCCATCACATTCGGTCTCAATATGAGGCTTTTCTTCCTGGGATATCTGAGATGTTCTCTTTCAAAGGACAGGGTTTCCCTTCCTGCACCATTGAAGCTGCCCTCACTGGCATCCCCTCCATTTCCTGACGTCCACCCTCATGCCATCTACCTGCTACCTCAACAAGGATAGAATTCCTCATTCTCATCTACCACCAATAAGCCTTCACATCCAACACATCATCCTTCGCAACCTCCGCCATCTTCAACGGGATACTACCACCAAACACATCTTTACCTCACTCCAGCTCCATGTTTTCCACAGGGATCACTTCCTCCATGATTCCCTTGTCTATGTGTCCCTCCCCACCAATCTCCCTCCAGACACATATCTCTGCAGGCAACAGGCAGAGGCTAAAGAGCAAAGCACCAGAGATTACGACAACGAAGGTGTGGTCGCAGGGGGCAGGGGGCGGCCATGGTGTTGCTTCAAATCGGTGGGCTGGCACACGTTCAAGGACTCATCTGAATGGATGCATCATAGTTGCCGCAGACTTTGTTGAAACAGTTGTAGATGAGTGTGTCCTCACAAAATCATTCAGAGTCTCCCTCATCCAAAAGCTCTGGAAGAACCATGGGGCCAGATCAGAGGCCATCAAGTCTGGTGAAGAAAGTTACAAGCGGTCCAGGTAGAATCTCTGGAAAGCCACCTCACGGGCAAAGTGGCAATTCGGACTAAACTTGAATCAATAAAGGACACTTTTGCTAAGATGGTGGCATGTTGGCATGCAGCGGCCCCTCAAGAGCCAACCAAAAGTGCTTTTCTCTTTCCTAACTGTGGTTTTTATGATTGCAAGGCAATTCTATGTCAAGAACCTCGGGTACTGAAGGGCTATTCCATCAGTGAGCTGCTCGTGGATCGGAGCAGTTGGACTGGTGTCGAAGGGGCCGGCTGGGATATCAGGGATGAAGCCAGCCGGGGTGTCAGGAAAGGAGCTGGCCAGGATGTTGGAGGCGCCAGTTTGGGCATGGAGGAGTCGGTTGGAACATCAGTGATGAATACAGCTGGGATGTTGGGAAAGGAACTGGCTGGGCTGTCGGAGGGCCGGTTTGGGTTCGGAGGAGTAGACCTGGCTGCACACTGCTGCCGCTACTCAGAAGCATCAGTTGGTGTGTGACGGTGACGAGCAACATAACTGTGGGAGATTGTCTCTGACATTTCACTTGCAAGGCTCTGTTGGACAGTGATAATTTAAGTTGCTGCAGGCCTGTTACCCTTGTCTGGTGGTGCAGCAGGAAGCTGTGTGGCCTCAGTTGTAGTGAGAACTAGGCCTCAAGCCGTGGGCTTGCCTGCTGTAGACCAGGTGAGGAAATGTTGGCGATTGCTCTCGGCAGGGCCTGGCTCCTCCCGTTGGTGCTGCCCTCTTGTGTTCAAGAAGTGGAATGACAGGCTGGATTGTGTGCAACTGCGCACTACCAGGAGACTGTCCCATCAACTGCAGGACACGTCACTAAGAGTCTTGGACTATATATATAAATAAGTTAGCTTTTTCATGAATGTGCTACTGTTCTTGCTATTTTATTTATTTTTGCACTTTGTCCCCAGAGGAACACCGTTTCATTCATTGTATCTATTATGGTTGAATGATAATTAAGCTTGTTTTGATTTGATGCTCGACAGTTTTGGCTGGGCTTGAATGCTATCACCTCTTGCTTCAGCAATGTGAGGTGTCCACCTGCTTCAAGCAGACTTCACATATACTGGAGCCGAAGAAGAAGGTAGTAACCTGCCTCAGTGACTGTTGCCCAGTAGCACTTCCATTCACAACTATGAAATGTTTATCAGCTCTTGCCTGAGAAGTGACTTGGATCTGCTCCAATTTGCTGACTGGAGCAATAGGTCCACAACAAAGGCCACTTCATTGGCTCTTCACTCAACCCTGGAACAATAAAGATGCACACATCAGGATGCTCCTTATTAACTACAGCTCAGCATTCAATACTATCATCCCTTCAGAACTAGTCAATAAGCTTCAAGTCCTTGACCTCGATACCTCCTTGTGCAATTGGATCCTCAATTTCCTCACTTGTAGACCCCAGTCAGTTCGGATTGGCAACAACATCTCCTCCATGATCTCTATCAGCACAGATGTACCACTGGCTGTGTGATTTACCCCCTGTTCTACTCACTTTACACTAATGACTGTGTGGCTAGGCTCAGCTCCAAAGGCATATTCAGATTTGCTGATGACTCCACTGTCAGAGGCTGAATCAAAAGTGGTGATAAATCAGCATATAGGAGGGAGACTGAAAACCTATTTGAGCAGTGCCACAATAACACCCTCTTGCTCAATGTCAGCAAGACCAAGGAGATGATTAATGACCAGGAGGAGGAAACCAGAGGTCCATGAGACAGTCCTTATTGGAGGACGAGAGTTGGAGATAGTCAGCGACTTTAAACTCCTTGGTGTTATTATTTCAGATAATCTGTCTGGCCCTAACTCATAACTGCGATATCAACAAAAACATGCAGCACCTCTACTTCCTTTGGAGTGTCGCAAAGGTTCAGCATGACATCTAAAACTTTGAGAAACTTCTATCAATGTGTGGTGGAGAGTATATTGACTGGCTATATCATAGCCTGGTATGGAAACACCAATGCCCTTGAATGGAAAATCCTTCAAACTGTTCTGGATACGGCCCAGTCCATTGCTGTAAAGCCCTCCTGCCATTGAGCCTATCTACACCAAGTGTTGTAGCTGGAAAGCAGCATCCATTATCAGGGAACCCCACCACCCAGGTCATGTTCTCTTCTCGCTCGTGCCATCAGGAAGAAAGTACAGGAGCCACCAAGTTCAGGAACAGTTACAGCTATTATCCCTCAACTATCAGGTGCTTGAACCAAGGGGGATAACTTCCCACGACTTATGGACTCACTTTCAAGGACCCTTCATCCCATGTTCTCATTATTTATTGTTATTATTTTTTTCTTTTTGTTCTTGCACAGTTTGTTGTCATTTGCACACTGGTTGAACACCCAAGTTGATGGGTCTTTCACTGATTCTGATACAATTGCTATTCTATTATAGATTTATTGAGTAAACCCATAAGAAAATGAATCTCAGGGCTGTATACAGTGACAAATATGTACTTTGATTATAAATTTACAAACGTTTGTACTTGAACTTTGAAATGCTACACCTGTCCATTTACCTCCTCTCTTACCGTCACTCAGTGCCTTGAACAGTCCTTCCAGGTGAGTCAACACTTCACCTGCAAATCTGTCGGGGTTGTCTATTGTGTCCAGTGCTCCCTTTGCAGCTTTCTCTATTTTAGTGAGACCCGTTTGCAAACAGAGGAATTTTCTAGTGGCAAACCATTTTAATTCCATTCTCCATTTCCATTCTGGTATGTCCATCAATGGCCTCCTCTTTGACCATGATAAGGCCCCCTCAGGGTTGAGGAGCAAGACTTCATATTCCATTTCAGCAGCCTACAACTTGAAGGCCTGAACATCAATTTCTACTAGAATTTTGTTTCCTACCTCTTTCCTCATTTTCTGTTCCCCACTCAGGCCTCTTACCTCTTCTCCTCACCTGCCTATCACCTACCCCTGATGCCTTTCCTCCTTCCCTTTCTCCCACGGTCCACTCTCCTCTCCTATCAGATTCCTTCCTCTCCAGCCCTTTACCTTTCCCACCCATCACCTCCCCCTGGTGTCCCTCCTCCTTCCCTTTCTCCCACGGTCCACTCTCCTGTCCTATCAGATTCCTTCCTCTCCAGCCCTTTACACTTTGCACCCACCTGGCTTCACCTATCACCTTCTAGTTTGTCCTCCTTCCCCCCCTCCTTACTTTATCCTGACGTCTTCCCCCATTCTTTCCTGAAGAAGGGTTTGGACCCAAAACATCGACAGTTTGTTCATTTCCTTAGATGTTGCCTGACCTATTGAGTTCCTCCACTGTTTTGTGTGTGTTAATATAGGGAAATATAAGGGAGAATGGGATTTCAGTGAATAGCAGCATAGACTCCATGGGCTGAAAGGCCTCATTTTATGTCATAGGCGAATTCAGCAATATGAGAAAGTAGCTGTGTCCAGGCACAGAAGTGACCGGAAAAATTCTCAACCAGAAGTTATATATATTGTGAGGTCTGCAGTTGCTCCACTGGCCACGAGGGGAATCCATAATGTAGAGCAGGGCAACCAGCAAACAGGAGGCACCATTTCCAGCTTAAGCCCGACTTCAGAACTACTGGAAAAAGTTGTGAGCAAGTCTAAGAGAAAGAGTGATTGCTGTGCAGGAGATCAGCCACTCTGCTGTTTAGAGTCATGGAATCATAGAGCTGCATGGGACAGAAACAGGCCCTTCAGCCCATTGTCTCAATGCTGGCCATCAGGTAACCGTCTATACCAATCCTAGATGCCAGCATTTAGTTCATCATCTTCCAGCCTTGTAGATGCAAGTGCTCATGTGAAAAACTGGCTGAATGTTGTGAGGGTCTTTGCCTTTAAGATGTGGCCAAATTGTTTCTGAAACTGAACAAACCAAATTTACAAGGGAGGTAGAAGGAAACCCACACTCCTGAAAGAATGTTCTTATTGATGCAAGATACTAATACCAAAATTGGAATGGTGGATTCTAAAATTGATAAACTGACAAATGTTAATGAAAAGTTTGAAAGAACTGTATCCTTTGACCAGGAATCTTTGAGGAATCCGGAATCTCAATATCAACCGCTTAAAATGGATATTAATAAAATCAGAAGACAACAGGAGACAATGCATCAAGTGATTAAAGAGCAGGAATTAAAGTTCTCTACAATGGAAAAGAGAATTGCTGAGGTTTCGTCGGAATTATCAAGAATTAAGAAGAAAACGATCGATCTGGAAAGTAGAAGCTGAAGGATGAATTTACGTATACGTATATTTGCTTGAAAATATGGAAACCGGTTAGCCATTAAATTTTTTTACGAGTATGTTATACTCACATTTTAGCGAGATACTTGAGACCTCTTCATTAATAAGGCTCACCGAATCTCCCACAACAAGCCTTCGGTTGAGATGAAACCGCATGCGGTGATTCTGTGTTTACATTATTTTGCTACTAAAGAAGCAATTCTTCGAGATGCCAGGAAGCAGGGAAGTTAACTTACGACGGTGTGGAGTTTTGTATAGGTGAAGATTTTGCCCCTGAAGTTTATGCAGAAAGAATTAAATATCAGGAAGTGATGGCAGAATTGTATAGGAAAAACTGATGTCCATCTTTGCATTATCCTGCCCGGTTGATAATTTTTCTGTCGGACTCTCGTCCTAAACGTCTTGATTCTCCTGAGGAGGCTCGGAAGTTTCTCAACGAGTTTAAGTCGGTCGCGTAAGCAACTCCTACATTGCCATTTTGCAAGCAACTCCAACATTTAATCCTTAGCTGACAATCGTGTGTAGTTGAATTGTTTAAAGTTTAACCTATGTTCTATGTCTGCATAGCCATCGCTTTGATTCTTGTATTTTTTTTAAGATTTGTATGAATTTAACATAAATCACAACATATTATTTGCTTGAATCTTGTTTTTTCTGAATATATGATCAATTTTTACTAAATGAATTTAAGATGGCTGCTGTTAATTACATGCTAACATCTATTAGTCATAATATTGAATCCAATCTTTAGCTGAGAGTCATCCACAGCTGAATCGTTGAAAGTTCAATTTACGTTTTTTGTTGGTCCAGACATTGTCTGTGGTGTTTTTTTTTCCTTCTGCTTTCTTTTAGGATCTGTAAGAGTTTAATATCAGTTGTATCATATTACTTGGTTACATTTTCCTTTTTTGAATATAAGATCAATGTTTATTAAATTAATTTAAGATAGCCACTATTAACTATGTTTTAATCTCTGTAAGACATAATATTATAATATTCAGAATTTTTCAATCTTTTTTCTACGTACCTGATGTTGTGTCTTGAGTTAGTGGTGTTAGTATATAACTTTTTTTTTAACAGAGTCTGTCTTTTAGAGACATAGGGATTAGGGTGTGTAGTTTAGCATGCTGTCCGCCTATTGGATGTTTCTTTTTTTGGCTTTGGGGGAGGGGTGGGTCTGTCAGTTTAGGCTTTTTCGATTGGGTAGTCCTGAGAGGTTTTCTTGTCAATCATGTTGTTTTTTTCTTTCTGATCAAATCCATTCGGTTCCTCCCTGCAGGTTTGGTTTGTCGCAGTGCACTAATTCATTTTATAAATCCCTAAATTAAAGTTTCAGTTTAGATGTTAATAAAATTAATATAATCTCCTGGAACCTGAACAGCTTGAATCAACTTATTAAACATAGAATGGTCTTTAAGAAATTGAGAACATTTCAAGTTGATATCACTTTTGCACAAGAGACCCACATCCGTAGGGAAAATGAAAATAATTTTTTAAATTTTGGAAGGGTTCTCAGTATCACTCTTTGTCAATATCAAAAAACGGAGGAGTGTCTATTTTTATTAATTTTAAAGTATCTTTTGTACATTTTAACACTGTTACTGATTCGATTGAAAGATGCTTAATTGTTATTGGTTTGTTATGTGATCAAAAGGTGGCACTGGTGTGTATGTATGCACCTAATGTAGATAGTCCTGAATTTTTTAAGAGGTTATTTTCTGCACTGCCAAATTTAAATGAATGTAAGTTGATTATGGGCGGTGATTTTAACTGCTGTCTAAACCCTTTGATTGATAGGTCATCAACCAATCCGTGCCTTCCTAATAAGGCTGCGTCCTGTTAGACATTTGGAGATTTCTCCATCATAAAGATAACGATTTTTCTTTCTTTTCACAAGTACATAATAAATATTCAAGAATTGATTACTTTCTGTTAGGTATGCGATTGGCGTCTTTTGTTGCTGATTGTGCGTATGACGCTATTTCACTGTTGGATCATGCACCCATGGAACTCACTCTGAAGCTTTCTGATAACTCACGGAAGGCAGCTCAATGGAGAGTCAATGCCGCATTGCTCCATGGTTCAACATTTCTAAGGTTTATAAAAGAGAAAATCTCTTTATTTTTTGAATTAAATACAACTGAGGGTATATCAAATTTGGTTATTTGGGATATGATGAAAACTTTTCTTAGGGGACATATAATTTTATAGTCAGCAGTTTTAAGAAGGAAAGCTAAAGTGAAGCTTTTAGCGATTACTAAGAGGATTAAAGAAATAGATAACATTTATTCAGTATTACCTACTGAAGATTTATACAAGGAAAGGGTGAAACTTCAAATGTAGCATGACTTGCTATTGACTTATCCCATTGAGCAGCAACTTTTGAAATCGAAAAGTCAATTTTATATACATGGAGATAAATTGGGTAGACTTAGCTGCTCAACTCACAGCAACTATGGCTAAAAGGCAGATTTTGAAAGTACAAAGATCTGACAGAACTGAAACTTCTGATCGTCAGGAAATTAATAAGGTTTTTTTTGGACTTTTTTTACTCTAATCTTTATAAATTTGATTTTCCAGACAAAGCTACTTCTATGAATGAATTTCTGCAAAGATTGAATATACCCCAAGTTCCTAACCAAGATATGAATACTTTAGATGCACCCATTAATTGAGGGGAAATAGTAAGAGTTATATCTTATTTTCAATCAGGTAAAGCTCCGGGACTGGATGGATTTATGGTAGAATTTTTTGAGACATTTACGGATATTCTTACACCTCATCTATGCCAAATTTTCACTGAAGCTATATCTTCTGGGACCCTCCCGAAAACTTTTTATGAGACATCTGTTTCATTAATTCCTAAAAAAGGAAAGATTTATTTGAATGTGCCTCTTACAGACCAATTTCGTGATTCTAAAATTCTTTCTAAAATTTTGGCAAACAGGCTTGAGAATATTTAGCTAGGTTATTTCTAAGGATCAAACTTGATTTACAAAGAATAGAAATTCATATTTTAATATTCAGAGATTACTGAATATCATTAATTCCTCTCCCTCTAAAGAATTTGAATGTGTTGTTTCTCTCGATTCAGAGAAAGCCTTTGATAGGGTAGAATGGCCCTACTTATTTCAGGTTTTAGAAAGATTTAATTTTGGTCCATGCTTTATTTCTTGGATTAAGTTGATTTATCAATCCCCTTTGGTGGCAGTTATAACTAATAATCAAAAAGCTTCTTATTTTAGGTTATATAGAAGTACCCGGCAGGGTTCCCCTCTTGTTATTCAACCTGGCTTTAGAACCTCTTGCTATTGCTCTTCGGGACTCCAATGAGGTTTTAGGTATTAAGAGAGGAGATGAAGTGCATAAGGTTCTGTTGTATGCAGATAACTTGCTAATTTATATTTCAGATCTATTCCTGCTTTGTTATCTATATTTTCTGAACTTAGTAGTTCTTCTGGATATAAATTCAATTTGCATAAAAGTGAGTTATTTCCTATTAATAATTATTTTGATCAATATTACCAATTTCCTTTTAGTATTGCTAAAAACAACTTTACTTATCTTGGTATTAAACTTACCAAAAATTTTAACAACCTGTATAAATATAACTTTCTTCCATTAATTGAGTATACGCAGCAAGTAATATCTCAATGGTCTCCGATAACATTATCATCAATTGGCCATATTAATGCTATTAAAATGATAGTGTTACCAGAGTTTTTATATGTATTCCAAGCAATCCCCTCCTTTGTTCCTAAACTGTTTTTTTGATAGAATGGACTCTAAAATTTTATCTCTTATTTGGAATAATAAAAATCCTAGATTGAGTAAACCTTTATTGCAGAAATTAAATAAGTATGGTGGTATGGCTTTGCAAAACTTTAGTTTGTACTTCTGGGCAATTAACATTCATTATATCTCTTTTCTGATTCATTTTTCAGATATACATGATTGTCCCTTATGGGTGGATTTGGAGAATAACTCAGTGAAGGGGTATTCTTGGGCCTTTTTATTAGGAGCTCCTCTTCCTTTTTTGCTTTCTAAGATCAGTAGTGGAGATTTTAATCCTATTATTAAACATATATTAAGAATTTGGTTTCAGTTTCGTAGATACTTTGACTTTAATAATTTTGTTCTTACTAGTAAAATCCATCTTAATTAAGTTTTGGATTTGATCAGTAAGTTTTTCCTTGTTCTATTTGCTTTCCCGTTGGTCCATGGAATCAATGCTCCCATTTACATTAATCCAATACTTATTCCATTTCATTCTCCACATATCCTTCTTGACTCTGCCCTGGATTCTATCATTTACCTACACAATATGGGCAACGTAGTGGATAATCAACCTCATGGTCCACAAGTCTCTGTGATGTGGGAGTAAAACAGATCACCTGGAGGAAACACGCACAGTCAGAGGGAGAACATGTGAACTCTATTCAGACAGAAACAGAGGTAAGGTTTGACCTTGGGCCATAGGAACTGTGAGGTAGCAACTCACCCAATGGAAACTCTGTCCCATCCTAAAATGTTTCCTTTATAATAACAACATAAAAAATATAAGAAATAAGAATGGGAGAAAACCCAAGGACTCTTGAATTTGCTCCACCATTCAGTAAAGCTCATCCCAGCCCTCAGCTTCCTCTTCCTGCCATCTCACCATAGTCCTGTAAACCCCATACATCCTGGCATCCCCAACTTTCTTGGAAAAGAAATACAAAGGCTTGTAACCCTTAGAGAGAAAAGAATTTCCTCTTCACCTCCATCTTAACTGACCCATCCTCACAATTGAGCACGTCTACATGGAGTGCTGTTGCAGGAAAGCAGCATCCACATTCTGGGACCCACCATCCTGGCCACACTCTCTTCTCACTGCTGCCATCAGGAACCCGAGCACTCACATCATCAGATTGAGGAACAGATATTACCCCTTAACAATTAGGCTCCCGAACTAGAGGGGAAACTTCACTTAACTTCACTTGCCCCATTTTGAAATTGTTTTCTTTCAATGACTTTTCATCTCTTGTTCTTGATATTTATTATTATTATTATTAATAATAAAATATAAGAAATAAGAAATAATAATAATAATTCTTTTATCTCTTTTTAAAATTTGCACAGTTTGCTGTCTTCTGAAAATTGGTTGTTGTCAATCCTGTTGGGCACAGTCTTTCATTGATTCTATTGTGTTTCTTGTCTTTACTGTGATTTCCCGCAAGAAAATGAATCTCAGGGTTGCATATAATGACATATATGTACTTCCATAATAAATTTGCTTTGAACTTTTCTCTCGAGCCTGTGGGCTGTTCTGGACTTTACCAGAAGGAGAAGCAGCCTCAGGGCATCTCACCAGTCTAACCCCTTCGGAAACTCACACATCAGTCAGATTAACTCTGCTTTATCAGTCCCATGGCAAAACTATCAGGGGCATTCGGCTGGTGTGCAGACAAGCTGAGTGGACTGAGAAAGTGAAAAGTACATCACGACCTCATTTAAACTATCAAGTCAACAATATGCCTATTAAATAAAATTATACAGAAATGACAAAACAAGAGGAGATTACTGCTCCATCACACCCATATTAAAGCAGGTGTTTTAACTACATCTTTCCACCACAATCATATTTCCTTGCTCTTTCATAACATAAGAACAAGAATCAGGAGCTGAAATAAGCCACAAGGTCCCTTTAACTCGCTTCACCATTCAATAAGCCTCTGACTTATTTGATCTTTGAGCTTATTTTCTCCTTGAAGTGCCTTAATAGACTTCCTTTTGAAAGATTCAGCCAATCCCCTTGAAGTCAGTTTTCGGTTGCCCTTGTGCCAACAGTGAGTGGTTTATCAGAAAGTGATAGGGTTACCGTTCCAGGCAAGGCTCTATCAA
Organism: Hypanus sabinus; assembly: GCF_030144855.1. NCBI lineage: Eukaryota > Metazoa > Chordata > Chondrichthyes > Myliobatiformes > Dasyatidae > Hypanus > Hypanus sabinus. The sequence continues at coordinate 142,048,884 of NC_082711.1, forward strand.
TAGTACAGATTTGAAAATGTTATTGCGCAAGAAAACATTCTATGTCGTTTACTCTTAGCTGTGGATGAATTTAGGAGCTTCCTGCTTTATAATCTCTGTTCATTTGCTCAGAGAAGTGGATCCCTAATGAGCAAACGAATCATCATGGAAGCAGAGTGAATGCCCGAGTGTGAATCTCCATCTGTTGCTTGTTAATGCTGGTGACTGAGATTACTTTCTACAAGGCAGATTATTGTCTGATGTGAATTAGCTAGGCATTTTATCCAGTAAAGACTCGGCGATGTGCACATCTAAGGTCCTCTTCAAAACATGGAGCAGGATTGGGATGCAGGATTAAATGAAGTGGTCTTCGCGGAAGAAGAAACAAAATCCAATGAAGCCATACAGTAGACTTTCTGAGAGTTTGATTCAATGTCACACATTGAGTAAAAGGGTGAAGTTATATTCCTGACAGACCTCCATCAGACATTTGCCTGGATTCACACCCCATGAATTTGTCAATGAATGTCACGATGCCTGTGGGAATGAGAATATTCCATCAGGATATTGGAACTGGATTCATCCCTTGAGCTTATTATTCTGCTAATTAATTTTCATACCTATTCTGCATCTTCGAGTCATCGAATCCCTCCAACTTCCAAAGTATTCCAAAATATTCCTGCCTGACAAAAATCCATGATTACTTTCAAATCATCTCCAGAGCTGTTTTAGCAGAGAAGGTTCCATATTGACACCAAAGCTTGAGCTGTTACCTTTTCTTGTCCGGCACTCATGGCCAGATTTTCTACTGAAGCAAGTTCCTGAATCTTCTTTTCTTCATATGAGTTCAACCATTAATATTTTTATTTAAATCAAAGCATCACAGAGTCTCAGGGTCACAGGGTCACAGTCATAGAGTCATACAGACAGAGACCCTTCATTCCAGCATGTCCAGGCCAACCAAGATGTCTATCTAAACTAGATCCATTTGCCTACATCTGGTCCATATTCTTCTAGGCCTCTTCTATATGTATGTGTGCAAGTATCTTTTAAACCATGTAACTGTCCCTGTCTCTACAAATTCCTCTGGCAGCTTGTTCCATAAACCAACGACCCTCTGCATGAAAATGTTATTTCTTGTGTCCCTCTTAAATCTTTTCCTCTTGCCTGAAGCTGATTCCCTCTAGTTTCAGACTCCTTTATCCCAGGGGTGCAACAGTGACCTTCTGCCCTATGCCCCCTATGATTTTATGCAACTCCATAAGTTCACCCTTTAGCCTCCTATCCTACGAGGGAGTCCCAGCCTATCCAGACTCTCCTTATAACTCAATCTTTCTGGACCCGGTATTATCCCACTGAATCTTCTCTGCATTCTTTCCTATTTAATGTCTTCTTTCCTCAAGCTGTGATCCAAATGGTGCCAAGTACTCTTTGTAGTCTCACCAGTGACCCTATTCAGTCATAATGTGTAACCTATCAAACAACATGTCATGAAGCATCTGAGTCTTGAGTAAGCACATCTTTCAGATAGACATGAAATTCCTTTCATGGTCTGTTTCCCTTTCCTGAAGCACAGTGCCCAGAAGGAATGAATTATTCTGCTTGGGCTTTGAGCAGAACCCTGATCAGTTGTACCAGAATTTCCAGTCATTTACATTCTTCATGTGATATAGGTCAGCATTCCATTGTCCTTTAGATTCTGTTGTGAACTTATCCAGTAGCTTATAGATACTTTCTAAAATAACTCTTAGCTTCTCAGTTTCTTTGGTCAAAGTGAATGAGCTCATATTTCCCTCTTTGAACTGCATCTGCCATATTTCTGTCTATCCGTTTATCAAGTCCATTTGCATCTTGCTATGCTCATCTGCACCACTAACTGACATTTCCTCTTCCTCTTCCTCCCCTCTTCCTTCCTCCCCTTTCTTTTCCCTCCTCCTCCTCCTCCCCTCCTCCTCCTCTCCTCCTCTGATCCTCTCCTCATCCTCCTCCTCCTCCTTGTCCTCCTCTCCCTCCTCTTCCCTCCTCTTCCTCCTCTCCTCCTCATCCACCTCCTCTCCTCCTCCCCCTCTTCTTCGCTCCTCTTCCTCTCCTTCTCCTCCCTCCCCACTATGACTATTCTCCTACCCCCCCCCCTCACTACACCTTTACACCACCACTGCTACCACGTGGGGAAACATCAAACCCTTGCACAGCCTGGGGCAGAGGGTGACCAATGGGATGGGTAATTAAAACCAATTCCTTTGGTTTCATCAGGAATCTTAAATTCATTTATAATTACAATGAAAAGCTGTGTCTCTCACCCAATTCATTTATAATTACAATGAAAACCTGTGTCTCTAATACAATTTCTGGGGGGGACACCAGTTATGAACAGCTGCCAGATTGAGCGTATTCGCATAGACCGACATCCTGTTTCCTGCCACAGAATCATTTCCAGGATCGAACCAACAAAGGCCAAGGAACAGCCCATCTCTAACTATGAACTCCTGACTTATAACACACAAATGAGCTCCCATAATGTCATAAAATTCAAAAGTCCGGTGTCAGTACATGTTTGTTCCTATGAACGGCAGAACTTAGTTTCTTCTCTCCCTCCCCCTTTAAGTAATTTTTCATTCTTATTGGGCTTGTGTACTTCTGAATCTGTTGAGGTATGGAGGCATGGCTATCATATCGAGTGATCTCTATGTATTTTACACAACTGATGGACAAAACTGACTTATGAATGTCTGTGAACATGGAGCTCACTCATTACCCAGGGATGGCGTTTGGATCCTTCCATTCAATCTCTTCTCATATTTGTTGGTCATTTGTATTTTCCTCTGATTCCCTTTGCATCGGGAAATCATCCACATCACCGTGTTCAGAAACAACCACTTTTCAACAACCATCAGCTTCTTGAGCGGACCTGTATGATCCTAACCCTTTCTCAGCAATGGCGCATGATGGGCCACCACTTGGACCACCAGGGACTTGTCTCTGACTGTGTCTCTGATCTACTGCATTCATGCCTGTTTCACTCCATATTTTTTCCTCACTATCTTGCATAATTCATGTATAAATTTCTGTTCTATACATTGTCTGTAACCACTGTGATTGCGAGTTTCTCATAGTATCTATACTATCTATCTTCTGTAGAATATAATCATTTCAACTTGGTTTTAAATTATTTAATTAAACTGTGACGGCTTTATGAGTTGAGTTTATGAATTGAGTTTTATGATAAAGACGCAATCAGCACCTGCTTCACTTTCAAATACTTTCTCGAGTTTGTCCCTGATGTCATCTCACAGCAGCCTACCTCGACCATCCTGACCGCTAGTCCTAACCAACAAGAGGAGTGTCGCTTCCTGACTCAGAGATAACAAAGGCTCTATAAGCAGATGGCATGCTGCTGAGATCTTAAAACTTCATGTTAAAGACTGAAGTCACATTGTCCATAAGTGGAAAGAGGAGGGCATTCCAGGGGTACTCGATGTGCTGTTATTGTGACCATCTTTGAGAATGGAAACAAATCTTTGATAACTCCAGAAGGGTCTTGGTGCTGTCTGAAATAGGGAAAACCATTGCCTGGGTCCTCCTCAGCTGCATCCCCTCACCTGTTCTGTGAATCACACTGTGCATTACATTCATAGAGTGGACCGTATGACAACTCTGAGAAAAATGCAGAGAGCAGCCCCAACCACTATACAAGAGCTCTCTTAGTTTACTAAATCCGTTGACTCCTGTCAATAGGAGGAGGATTGGACCACACTCTCCAGATTCAACTGCCCACTGAAATTCATCTCCATCTTATGAATTATATTGATATTGGTTTATTAGTCACCCATCACTCATCCGCATACCAGGGGCAATTCACAGCAGCAAACTAACCGTAAGTTCATTGGACCATAATCCATAAGACACAGGAGCATAATTAGGCCTTTAGGCCCATTGAGTCTGCTCCACCATTCCATCATGGCTGATTCATTATCGCTCTGAATCCCATTCTCCTCCCTTCTCCCCATAACCTTTGATGCCTTTACTAATCAAGAACCTATCAATGTTCACTTTAAATACATCCAATGACTTGGTCTCTACAGCCACCTTTGGCAATGAATTCCACAGATTCACCACCCTCTGGCTAAAGAAAGACCTCCTTATCTCTTAAACTATTAACACTCATTCCTTTGGGATATGAGAGGAAGTTCAAGCTCAGGTTTAATTATCATTCAACCATACATGAATATAGCCAAACAAAAAAGTGTTTCTCGAGGGCTAAGGAACAAAACACATTACCCACAGCACACAGCACAGAGCACAAATAGCACATACCGTTACAACTTCAGATAAAAACAAGCAGTCACAAAGAAAAAGAAATATATAGCCAAAAGCCCTGAGTGGCATGACTATAGATTGTCCCAGTTCTGTTTGTTCTTCCTACGAGCAAACACTGGAGAGCAGCACCAACAGGAGAGGTGACCCCCTAACCCAGTACAGGATGCAGCACACCCAGCAGGGCCTCTGCTCCCTCCCACACCACCTCGGGTCTCCTTGCCAGGCGGCTGCAACAGGTGATCCCATGGTCTCGGCCTAGTCCTCGCCACAACAAGGCAACGCAGCTTTACCGTCATCGGTCTCACCAATGAGCCAGTGAACCAGACCCGCAGTATTCTCCGTTACCAATGTCCAACAGGGTCTTGAGATCACAAGGAAAACTTCCAAGATAATCACTCACACACTGTCTCGGCACAACGGTATGCAACAAGTCTGGATGGCAACACGACAATGCTACAGGATACGTCCAGCTCTGTCGCTATTGAGGAACTGGCTGATGGGTTAGTCCTGCAGCTCTTGATGTTCTCACTATCCAACAGTGACCTGCGATGGTCCAAGATGAAGAAATACACCACTGAATGGGCCTGGTATGGTCACTGTGTCCGAGTGCAATGCCATCTTATCAGAGGCAACTGGAGGGAACTTGGAGCGTCAGGGTAAAATCCACACGATAATGGGGAGAATGTGAAAACCCCACACAACTAGCACCGGAGGCCAGAATTGAACTTGGTGCTGGAGGGGGAGACAGCAGCACTGCGGATTCTGCTTCAGTGTCACCGTAAACACCGACAAAACAAGACATTAAACCGTAATGACTGGTAATCCGTTAACAATGTAAAGATCATCACTGCTTCCACCCTGATGAAGGGTCTCAGCCCGAAAAGTCAACTGTTTCTTCCTCTACATAGATCAGCAGGTCATAACCTGGGGTCAGTGGACCCCTAGGGAGGGACCTGGATAGATTCCAGGGGTTCGTGAACTTGGATGGGAAAAATTGACATCTTTATTTTAGCATTTCCTTCAATTAAAATGTAGGTAACAAACCACAGTATATGAGCTGTACCTGTGACTTTGTCAACAATAAAGAAACACATGTATTACTATGTCACAAATTTATTATTTAATATTTTGATAACTATATTTTCAAAATAATTGGTCAAATTTATATATTTAAAAACAATTTTCTGAGAAGGAGTCCATTGGTTTAACCCGATGCCAAAGGGTCCATCGGCTTCACCCGATGCCAAAGGGTCCATCGGCTTCTCCCGATGCCAAATGGTCCATCGGCTTCTCCCGATGCCAAAGGGTCCATCGGCTTCACCCGATGCCAAAGGGTCCATCGGCTTCTCCCGATGCCAAATGGTCTATCGGCTTCTCCCGATGCCAAAGGGTCCATCGGCTTCTCCCGATGTCAAAGGGTCCATCAATTTCACCCAATGCCAAAGGGTCCATCGGCTTCTCCCGATGCCAAATGGTCCATCGGTTTCACCCGATGCCAAAGGGTCCATCGGTTTCACCCGATGCCAAAGGGTCCATCGGCTTCACCCGATGCCAAAGGGTCCATCGGCTTCACCCGATGCCAAAGGGTCCATCGGCTTCTCCCAATGCCAAATGGTCCATCGGCTTCTCCCGATGCCAAAGGGTCTATCGGCTTCTCCCGATGCCAAAGGGTCCATCGGCTTCTCCCGATGCCAAATGGTCCATCGGTTTCACCCAATGCCAAGGAGTTCTGTGGCATAATAAAGGTTATGAACCCCTTACATAGCTGCTGCCACACCTGCGGAGATCCTTCAGTATTTTGTGTGTGCTACTCTGTATTTCTAGCATCTGCAGAACTCATTGTGCTTATCATTACAACACACACAAAATGCTGGTGGAACACAGCAGGCCAGGCAGCATCTATAAGGAGAAGCATTGTCGACGTTTCAGGCCAAGACCCTTCATCAGGACTAACTGAAAGGAAAGATACTAAGAGATTTGAAAGTAGTTGGGGAAGGGGGAAATGCAAAATGATAGGAGAAGACCAGAGGGGGTGGGATGAAGCCAAGAGCTGGAAAGGTGATTGGTGAAAGTGATACATGGCTGGAGAAGGGAAAGGATCATGGGACGGGAGGCTCACTATGCGACTCCCTTGTCCACTCGTCTCCCCCATCCCTTCCCGCCGATATCCCTCTTGGCACTTATTCTTGTATGCTGAACAAGTGCTACACCTGCCTTTACACTTCCTCCCTCACCACCATTCAGGGCCCCAGGCAGTCCTTCCAGGTGAGGCGACACTTCACCTGTGAGTCAGTTGGTATGTTATACTGCGTCCGGTGCTCCCGATATGGTCTTTTATATATTGGTGAGACCCGACACAGACTGGGAGACCGTTTCGCTGAACACCTACGCTCGGTCCGTCAGAGAAAGCAGGATCTCCCAGTGGTCACACATTTTAATTCCATGTCCCATTCCCATTCTGATATGTCTATCCATGGCCTCCTCTACTGTCAAGATGAAGCCACACTCAGGTTGGAGGAACAACACCTTATATTCCGTCTGGGTAGCCTCCAACCTGATGGCATGAACATTGACTTCTCTAACTTCCGTTAATGCCCTTCCTCCCCTTCTTACCCCATCCCTGACATATTTAGTTGTTTGTTTTTTTCTCTCTCTCTACCCATCACTCTGCCTGTTCTCCATCTCCCTCTGGTGCTCCCCCCCACCTTCTTTCTCCCGAGGCCTCCCATCCCATGATCCTTTCCCTTCTCCAGCTCTGTATCACTTTCGCCAATCACCTTTCCAGCTCTTAGCTTCATCCCACTCCCTCCAGTCTTCTCCTATCATTTCAGATTCCCCCTCCCCACCACTACTTTCAAATCTCATAGTATCTTTCCTTTCAGTTAGTCCTAACGAAGGGTCTCGGCCCGAAACATCGACAGTGCTTCTTATAGATGCTGCCTGACCTGCTATGTTCCACCAGCATTTTGTGTGCGTTGTTTGAATTTCCAGCTTCTGCAGATTTCCTCGTGTTTATCATTACTTCAGTTTTGGTTTGTGCTCCGTATGCATAAATTAACAAAGATCAACATGTATCCTATTTAAATGTGCACATTTATTTACCGTCAATGAATATGGAAATATATGTTTCTCATTGATAAACAACAGCACCTTATCACTATACTGGGCTACAATACAAATTGTGGCTTTTAAATTATTTAAAATTTTTAACTTCATGTTGCATAACAAAAAAATCAAAGGTATTTTAACAGAATTAAATCTTCTCTGCCTATTTTCCTAATTAATTGGGAAAACGCATGGTTCCAGCTGATAATAGTTGTAATGGGCTCCTGGCAATGATGCAACTGTAATTCCAGCAGGAAACCAATTTGTAAATGGTGGGCTGGTGTTGTACTTACACTGGGTCATTCGTGTGGGTCATAGAACATTGAAACCAACTTCCACATCTCCCCTCTCATAAAACACATCAGCATCTGTGTGGGACCCAGTGAGGAGGAGACTGCACTCTCCCAGGGGACGCTGACAAATAAGCTGTGGACCATTCCAACCCTGGTGATACACTCAGTGACTGAGCCAGACCAGACTCCTGAAAGGTACAGAGATAACACCTGCCAGGTCGTCCGTACCCTGAGGGAATTTTCCATTTCTTTAAAACATATCCTGATTAACTGGTTTAAGCAGCTTTGTACTTCTATGATATTGATTTTAAATGCTGCTGCTTAAATTTTCAACATCTTACACTGAAAATATCGTATAGAAATTACATGGAAACGGGACTTTTGGCCCTAAAATTAGTGCGAGAAAAAAATGAACTTCCCTTAACTCAGTCTTATCATCATCCCATGGTGTGCAAGAGAGTTTTGCTAACGTTATAATGCTGATGAAATTCAGTCACACAACAGCAGTGTTTTTTTTTACAGAGAACTCTCAACACAAATAAATGAGATGATTTGATGGTGTTCCTCAGGAGACCAATATTGCCCATGGTTCTTGGAGAAATCTTTATTTTTTAGATAGTGTCGTGCATCTTTTTTTTATTTCGCTGAACAGACAAAGAGGTCTGTCATGTAATATTTCACCTGAAAAAATGCCAGAGTTCAGCACCCCCTCGGGGGCAAGGAATCAATAACATGAGTGGCCTAGACTGGGAAATCTGGAGACTTTTTAAGGTGAAGTTCATTCATTCTGACTAATTTGGAAAATCTATTAGTTGCTTTTCTAATTCTGCTAAGTAATTATCTGGCTACCACAAGAGCTTGGTATTCGGATGAAGGGTCATTGATATGAAATATTAATTCTGATTCCTCTTTACAAGTAGTTCCTGGTCCGTTGAGCATTTCCAGCTTTCTCTGTTCTCACTGGAAAGCTCTGTACACGGGAGTAACTATTGAAGCAAACGTGAAGCCGATGTCTTGGTGCTGGGTATGGGGGCTCGCATGGCATTTCCATTTCTTTATCAATTGACTGCAAAGTACCAGCAAAGGGGAAAGTCAGTCACATTTTCCTGTGGTGTTGACCACTTCTGTTTAGATTTTCTGCAAATGGAAACAGGGTGTTTTTTTCAGGTTAGTGCTTGGAAAATTAGACGATCGGAACCCCAATTCTATTGCAGTTGCTCAGTTTGCTTTCTTCAGGAACTCTGGAAACTCACCGGTATCGGACCCTTGCAGGAGGGGAACCTGACTGCACAGGAGTCTGAGGCTGGTAGCAAGGATGGGGGGACAATTTGCTCCCTGGATCTGAAAGAACAAGGCTGAAGGACAATGTTGCTGGTGATGGTCACCTATCACAGTGGTGCTGGCAGACTGACAACATTAGGGCTGTTACCCACTGACAGCTCAGAAAATACAAACTGAAACTTTTATGTCCCATCAAGATAGTGATGTCTGACCTTCACCAATTTTGCATTAAATCTGCTGTAAAAATTGGCCTGTTTAGTCTTCTGTCAGCTACATCAATGTCTTCAACACAAAGTCTTTAACAGCAACCATGTCTCTATCAGAATAAGATGTCCGTTTTTGACATACTCAGACAGGAAGCTGTACAGAAAGACTGGTACTTTCTGCACCTCAGTGTATTAAATACACCTCAACATTGCTGTTTCTGACCACCACATACCTCATTGAATATAGTTTACATGGTTTAACTTTCTGTGGCCCGACACTTGCCCTGAGGACAATTATCTAACGCTGGGTTAGCCGGGGAGGTTTGGTGTTGTTGATACAGCAACAATACAACGTTCGGACATGCCATGCATCACTAAGTGGCATAATAGTGTGAGACGTGAATTCAAGCCTGGATTATCTTGTGATCCTTTCTTTATCAATCTTTTTATTAAGTTTCAAATAGATAAACATAGCAATGATAGTGATACAAAGAGATCGGGATTACATTAATAACGGTTAACGTATACAGACACAGACTCTGAGTAACATGTGTAATCTAAGCCTCCCAATCTCTTAGTAACTAAACATGAAAAAGATTCAAAGAAAAAATATTTTTACAAGAAAAAAATCCCCTAAACTAACAAAAAAACACCAAAATAAAAACAAAACAAAACAAAAGCTGGGCTGCCTTGCTTCATCGGTTAAAATCGTTATTTGTCATTAACTCCGCTCCTCTATACATGAACAAAAAGTTATTGAGAAGGATTCGGAAAAGGTCAGCTTACATCATATGAAAATGTTGAATAAATGGTCTCCAAGTTTCTTGAAATTTAACCGAAGGGTTGATAGTGCCACTCCTAATTTTTTCCAAGTTTAAACATGCTATAGTTTAGGAAAACCATTGAAATGTAGTAGGGGGATTAGTATATTTCTATTTAAGTAAAATGGATCTTCTGGCTATTAATGTAACAAATCCAATCAAATGACAAACTGAAGGGGATAATTGACTACAGTCCATCACTGGTAATCCAAAAATTGCAGTAATAGGATGAGGTTGTAAATCAATACGCAAAACTGCTGAAATAGCATCAAAAATATTTTCCCAACATTTTTCCAAAAGAGGACAAGACCAGAACATATGTGTCAAGGAAGCTACCTCAGACTTACATCTGTCACAGACAGAATTTATATGACAATAAAAACGAGCTAACTTATCCTTGGACATATGGGCCCTATGAACTACCTTAAATTGTATCAAGGCATGTCTAGCACACATTGAAGAAGTTAACTAGTTGGGAAATTTTCTCCCATTATTTTGTGATCCAGAGATCTGCATGAGTACAGCACACTGTGCACACACACAGCCTCAGAACCAATGCAACATGGTTTCTAACACTTTGTCCTAAACTCATTCAAGTTGGTCACTTTAGAGTTTTCTCTCCCTAGATTGTTGGGGGCAGTGCTGGAAATGATTCTTCAATTTAACTAGAAGTCCAAGATTCTAGTACCACTAATTTCTAGATGACCAATCAAAACTAGGTTGTGATAGAACATACTTATTACATTATTATATCAAAGACAGACTCTTTCCCAGTGGCTCATTTAGCTCTAACTATAAAAACAAGGTACAGGCTCACTTGTCAGTGTTCCACCAGCCTTTTGACATGGCTTGCATCATTACAAGTGTCTCTGCTTTTCTTCAACTTTATACTTATTCTCAGAAGAACAGACACCTCAGTGTTACAGCTTCTGTGTGAAAATTCTCCATATTTAACTATCTCTCCTCATCTCCTTCTTCCCAGGCTCATTCCATTGTCTCAGCCTCAAACTTCAGAGTCACTATTCCGTCAGAAAGTTCATACTCCCCTAGCTTCACATTTCTAAACCTCTCCTCAGATCTCTTCTCTCAGGCGACTGATACAGATCTTCCTGACTCTTCACTTGTTCATACTGGGGATCTTCACATGCTCTCAGATTCCACACCTTAGGGGAATAACTTCTGAAGAAAAGCAAAGGGGAATTAACTTATTTTTGCAAAAGAACACTAAGACAACAAGTAGTACAAATCTTCAGAATAACTTTAACCCAGAAATGGTTCTATGATTTAATTATGAAATGTAGCAGATTACATCAAGGATTGAGATTAGAATATGATTTTCTCCACAAGGCAGAACATAGAACGGTGAAGTACAGCACAGGAATAGGTCCTTTGGCCTCGGACGTTATAATAAATTAATTAAACTAGTGATTAAGACCATAAGACTATAGGAGCAGAATTAGGCCATCTGGCCCATCAAGTCTGCTCCGCCATTCAATCGTGGCTGATCATTTTTTTTCTCCTCCTCAACCCCAGTTCCTGGCCTTCTCCCTGTAACACTTGATGCCATGTCCAGTCAAGAACCCATCAATCTCTGCCTTAAATACACCCCACGACCTGCATGTGGCAGAAAATTCCACAAATCACCACCCTTTGGCTAAGGAAATTTCTCCACATCTCTGTTTTGAGAAGGCACCTCTCTATCCTGAGGCTGTGCTCTCTTGTCCTAGACTGTCCCACCGTGGGAAACATCCTTTCCACATCTCCTCTGTCTACGCCCTTCAACATTCAAAAGGATCCCCCCTCATCCTTCTGAATTCCAGCGAGTACAGACCCAGAGCCTCATATGATAACTCTTTCATTCCTAACTAAACTAAACTAATTCCAACTGCCTGCACAATATCCTTATCCCTCCATTCTCTGGACGTTCATTTGCCAGTCTAAGGGCCTTTATTATATTTGCCCCCTCAACCACACCAGGCACCCACCACCACCACCACAACTTGCCCCACACACTTACTTTGAACTTTAAATGCGTGCCCTCGAATATTATACATGTTGGCTTTGGGCAAGAGATACCAGCTGTTTATCGATGCATCTCGCAATCTTACAGACATCATCAAGTCTCCACTCAGCCTTTGCCGGTCCAGTCAAGACAATCTGCGGCGACCCATTTCCTGGCACATCCGAACCGGCTCACAATTAGAGAGCCTACGGGGGTTTGCGAGCACAGAGCTTTGGAGCCTCTGCGCCATGGGGGGCAGGTTGAGGGAGGCTTAAAAGTGAGGCTGAAGATTTCGAATAAAGTTTTTCCTTCGACTGCAGTTACCGACTCCGTGTCATAATTTTAGCGCTGCATGTAGCACACCGCTACAAATCCATGTTTATCCAACCTCTCCTTATATCACATGACCTCTAATCCAGGCAACATCCTGGGGAACATCGTCAGAACCCTCTCGAAAGTCTCCACATCCTTCCTGTGATAGGAATGAGGTGGTGGAGGGTGAGGTGGGGTGAGGACAGAACCGAATGCAATACTCCAGATGTGGCGTAACTGGAGCTTCGTAAATCTGCTGTTCCCAACTTTTGAACTCAATTCCTCAACTAATGAAGAGAAGTTTACCCTTTGCCTTCTTTACCACTTTATCAGCCGGTGCAGCTGCTTTCAGGGAGCTACAGACCTGGATGATATTTCCAAGACTTTTGACCAAAAATATTGCATGTAAACCATGAGACTAAGGGCAATAAATATTAAGTATTTTACTGTTTGCTTGAAGATCATAGGGAATGAAGACACAGTAAATTGGATGAGTGTGAATTAGAACTGGGAAAATATTGAATTGGTTTCCCATTTTCTTGGATCCCTGTGCTTCCCTTGATAATCTTTCCCATGAGGAATGCTATAGTGGAAGAATCTTGCTGTAATAAAGTTCAAATGATCCTTTTGGTTGACTCTGGTATTCACTCATATTTACTGCAACTTCTGGAGATTTCCCAGACTGCCAGGATTTTGACTCATTTGGGTATTCTAACTAGATACTGGATGCCATGGTTCTGTAGCTGTTAGTGGGATGCAACTGCAGCGCGGGGCGTCGAAGTTCAGAGTTCAAATACAGCATCACCTGTAAGGAGTCTGTACGTCTTCCCCATGGAATGGGTGGGTTTTCTTCGGGTGCTCCGGTTTCCTCTCCCATTCCAAAGATACACAGGGTACTGGTTGGTAGGTTAATTTGTCATTGTAAATTGTCCCACGATGAGGCTGGGGTTAAATCGGGGTTTGCTGGTTGGTACAACTGGAAGGGCTGATTCTGCGCTGTATCTCAGCAAACGAATCTATAAAAATAAAGTTATGTCAATTCCAAAATTCCAAATCCTGAATATTTATAGGTACTCAAAATGTTAATTGTCATCAGGAGAAGATAAGATGTTTGCTTCTTGTCGAGCATTCGAACAGAAGCTCCAAAGTCCTCATCTCTGGGAGAGAATAGATACACCACGATGGGCTACATCTGGGGGTGGTTTGAAAGTCTGGCCCAGGACAGAGGACTCTGGCAAGCTGCTCTCAGTGGCTGATGCTGCAGTAGGGGTGATGGGTTTAACTAACTAACCTTGAATGATCAGACACTTATTGGGAAGAAATGTTGTGGATGGGAACTTTGTACATTGATTTCCCCAGCATTTCCGAATAAATACCAGGTAACCTGCAATGGAATTGGTGATGGCCTAATGTGTGAGCTCAAGGAAACAAAGAGTCCCAAAGTTCTTGGTCAGAAATGAACACTGGAGGCATTCTGATGAAACTACAGAAATTCAAAAATTCCCACTCTGACCTCTCACATTAATGAGGCATTTTCACCCACAGAACTATTGCTCACTGGATGTTTTTAGTTTTTCACACTATTCCCTGTAAATTACAGGGAATTTGGTTGTGAAAATCCCAGGAGATCAGAAGTTTCTGAGATACTCAAACCACCCCATCTGGCACCAACAATCACTCCCTAGTCAGTCACTGAAATCACATTTCTTTGCCATCCTGAAGTTTGTTTTGAAGACAACTGAACCTCTTGACCATGTCTGCAAGCTTTTATTCATTGAGTTGCTGCCACGTGATTGGTTGTTGAGCTATTTGCATTAATGAGCAGGTGTAGAGGTGTGCCTAATAAAGGGGCTACTGGTTTGTGAAAGGAGTGACTACTATGGAAAGGTGAACTCTACCCTCAGCATTTATTGTTGCAGAGAATACATTCTATCTGTGAGACTGAATGCTTGTTCATCTCGATCCAAGGATGGACTGATCCCCTTCCATTTTAAATGTTGGTTAAAGAGTATACCATTCTTTATGATAGGAACTCTCGCTGGCAGGACTATCAAGTGTTAATTACTAGCTAGTCACCCATTCAACAACGCTCAGCTTTGATCTTGTCCGGACCACCCAGGTCCAGATCTCACCGCACCCTTCACCTGGCCAAAGGATTGTCACGCAGTTGGCCCATTCACTCTCGGCATTTCTCGTTGACCTTGCTGACTGATTTATTTGTAGCACAATCTCCAGCTATTGGAAAAACTTCTGTTAATGCTGCCTAAGGATTTGACCATTGAAAATTACAAAAATATTCATTTTCCACCTCCATTCCAAAGATTTATCTCACAATACAGATGTTTGTAAAAAAAAAATCTATATAAAATTTCACTTGTGTGTTTATTGTGTTATTGTTTAGATAGTTGAAGATTCCTTGGATACTTCACCAGTTCTCCATCAACCCACTGACTCTAATATTCACGCTCCCAATACTGTATTCAGTCTTAAAGGGCTTTGCCATTCACAGTATCTGGTCCCACAAATATTTGTGTCTTAATGTTACCAAGCAATAATGTAGCTGTGTCAGAACCATGTGAAACAGCTGCATCAAATTCTCAGTAGGTTCCACTCGATCTTAAAGGTGAATTCATCAATATTATTCATCAATATTTCTTTAATATTGAAAAATGATTGATCAACCTTTAATATGTGGCACAGTTGTGCATCCTTTCCTCATAAGCTGATTTATTTTTTGCTCTTTGGTTTGCCAATTAATCCCTTAACTTCAATCAGAGTCACTTCTTTCCAAGTGTAATTTCTACCTTCTGTACGAGGCTCTTTCCACAGTTCACTGTTCATGAGCCTGTTTACTGATTAACACCAACTCTTCTGCATTATGATGACCTCAGTGAAAGGAAAGCTCCCCTATCACTATGAATCTCTTGGATGCAGAGCAACTGATTGGAGCTGTTTATGGAGAAGGCCTCATACAAATAAAATACCCTTTATGACCTCAGGCTGCCACCCGAACATTTTGAAACCATTGAAAAAGATATAAAATTCTCACACAACAGAATGACTGCCCTTCTGCACACTGTGCAATACCAGAGCTAAATTAGATCAATATGGTGCTGCTTAACAGATAAATGTTATCGAGGCTGTAAGAAGAACTCACCATATATCCATGACTTAATCAGGTAGATAACATGTCATTCGGAGCAGGAATGAAGATTTGACATCAATTAGAGCCAAAAACTCATCATTGTTTGAATCCCCAATCTTTTATGGAGCCAAACTAGATGTCCTTGATCAACTTGATCCTGTTCCTTTATAGAAACTCCTCCCAACAATCAGACACACTGATACTAAACTCAGATACTGTCCCATGAAAAGGTTTATATCAAAATATTATACTCAAAGATATATTGGAATTTACATCAAGTATTGGTAAGTTGTGTATTGAATTCATATTGACAGAAGGCTTAAAATGATAGACACTCAAATATGTTTATCTTGCTGAATTTCTTTCCCTCTTTAATAGGGAGTTGATATTTTTCCCTTATTAATAAGATTGTACATATGGAATTACAAACAAATAGGGATCAAGAAAAAGAAACAAACTTAGTTCAAAATGTTTTTCTGTACAGAATGCAAGATAATTTTAAGATGATAAATATATTCACGCTCTTTTATCTGGAGCACATTCTAACTTACACTGTGTTTCCATGAAGAACCTACCTTGTGAATTATGACATTCACTCCGGAAATGGCGCCCTCTCCTGGATCCATGTGTAATTACACAGCATGGGAGTGGACCCTTCATGGATTGGGGTTGACCATGGATGTTGCATCCTAGGTCTCTGTCCAATCCAGAATGCGAGCCGGGGCAGTATGATATGGAGAGCAAGCTGCTGCCCATTCGGCAGGCTCCCCCTCTCCACACAGCTGATTAAAAAGTTCAAAGTATATTTATTATCAGAGTACGTTCATGTCACCACTTGGAATCTTAAGATTCTTTTTCCTGTGGGCATACTGAACAAATCTATCAAACAGTAACTGTAAACAGGATTAACGAGCAACAGACTGTGCAAATGCAAATATAAATAAGTAGCAATAAATAACAAGTCCTTAAAGAGTCCTTAACACCAGAAATAGAATGAGTTATCTTTTTTTATTCAAGAGCCTGATGGTCGAGAGTTAGTAACTATTCATGAACCTGGTGCAAGTCCTGGGGCACTTGTACCTTCTACCTGATGGCAGCAACAAGAAAAGAGCATGGCCAGGGTGGTGAGGATCTTTGATAGTGAATGCTGCTTTCCTATGTCTCATGTAGATGTGCTCAATGGTCGGGAGGGCTTTAGCCAAGATGTACTGGGCCGAATTGGTTAACTTTTGTAGGATTTTCCACTCAAAGGCATTGGTGTTCCCATACCAGGCCGTAATCCAGCACAATTTCCACCACACCTCTATAGAAGTTTGTCAAGGTTTCTGATGACATGCCGAATCTCTGCAGGTTCCTGAGGAAGCAGAGGTGCTGTTGTGTTTTCTGTGCCAATTGCATTGATATGATGTGTCTAGGACAGGTCCTCTGAGATAGTGAGACCCAGAAATTTACAACTATCGACCCTCTCCACCTCTGATCCTCCAATGATTACTGGCTGATGGACCTCTGGCTTCCCCCTCCTGAAGTCTACAATCAGTTCCTTGGTCTTGCTGACATTGAGTGAGAGTTGGCCTTATTACACCACTCAGCCAAAGTTTCAATCTTCAGATTGTAAAATTTTCTATGAATCCAAAGGTAGAGCAGAAAGTGAAACAGTTTAGCACCAGCAGTGGCCAGTCGCATTGAACTCAATGTAGACTGCCTTAAGTTCTCCAGCTCTAGACTTCTCCTCGGAGTTTCCTCCAAAGCCCTCCCCATGAGAGGGATTAGCTGTAAGGCTTCGCAGGTTTGAAATTAGTTTCCCTTCTCCTAGATGAGCAACCAACCATGGCCGACGAGCCCCATCTCCCCAAAGCAACTGGTTCTAAGTGTCAGTAGCCCACCTTTGCCCTTCTCCTGTTCACAGAAACGGTTCTGCTGGGTTTCACATCTATGCCACACATGAAGGCCAGGAGCTGGACTATTTGAGATGCTCGATGTTGGGAGTGTTGAATAGGAGTGGGGACAGCATGATCAAGCATTGCAATTAAACCCCATTCCCCATTAACGGATTAAACTTTAAATATGAGTATCTCATTCAAAAAGTCTGGAGCAATATTTACCCTAGTGACTGGAAAAATATGTGTTTCTCAGTTTGGAACACTGATCTACAACTTATTATGTTACATCTGCTTTAAGATGGTTCAATAGATTTCATTCCCTCTGACAACAAAGCACACATCAGTGAGTGGATAGTTATACAAAAATTATTCAACAAGATCACATTCTTCATGCAGACATTTTTTTCTTTTTCTTGTAAAACTTACCATTCTCAGGGTCCATTTAGCAGCAACACTTAGCCAAATTACTATTCACTTTCAGTAAATAAAGTATCACCAATGATCAGAATCAGAATCAGTGACTGTTATTTTACTCACTGCTGTTAATGCCAACTGGAAAAGGAAAGGTAATCTTTAGAAATGCCTTAATCTTGTTCTTGAAATATTGGGGGTTTGGGGGTAGGGACATGTTAATTATCCTCTTTTGTTTCAGACAGGGGAGCCAGCAACAACGTTAATATCACTAAAGTTTGCTTAGTAGTTTCGAGGGAGAACTGAGCACTTTTAATATTAATGAGTACCACAAGCAATTCTTGCGCCACCACTTTCAGGAAGGTGGGAGGAAGACGCCAGGGTAACAGGCAAACATTTACCCAACAACATCCTCAGCTCTGCACTGCTATTAAATTAATTTTCACAGCTGTTCCATTTCCAGAAAGCAATACAAAAAGAGACAAAGCAGTAAGCGAGAAACAATATAGATGTGATGAACTTACAGCTTCTGCTTCTGAAGTAAAGAACTTGAGTTTACGTTGCAATTGACTGGATTCTCTGCCAATATCAATGCAGCTTACATCTTTGAATTACTTTTCTTTTCAGCAGAGTCCCTCTTGCTTTATGGGCAACTACAGCAGAAGCTGGCCTGTATGTTAGAAGGAGGCACGAATAGCAAATGAGATGGATATATGGTCAGTTAATTCCTGTTTGTAGATGTGATTTAGCACTTTGGTTGGATCATATTTATCTCACAGGATGTTGACAGTATCATTAATTGCAGAAAGATTATGATTTCAGTGGTGCTCAGTTCATAAAATGCTCTAAATCCTTTCCTCTTTTCATTGAGGTTGGGAAGAAGGGGGCAGTTGGGGGAGTGTTTACTAATCCCTTCATCACAAACACATCAGATCAAACTGCACACTACACCCAGATTTTGAATTTCTTTTTTTTTTGTAATTTATTTTTTTATTGAAGTTCATCATCAAGCAAACATTTCCATAAGATGTATTTCAAACATTGTACATTAATTTCATATAATCATATATATATATATATATATATATATCACAAATCATAAAGTATTAATCTGAGGTATATACTTATAGAGAAGAGTGGAAAGAAAAAGCAAGCAAAAGGAAAGAACTATGTACAAGTAGGGAGTGATCTTTTATTTTAAAACAGATTCATTGATTTGTGAGAATAAAATCAGGCCTATGAGGTATTATGCGGTTAAACCATTTTTCCCAGTATGAATCAAATTGTTCCAGCTTATGAGTAACAGATGCTGTTATCTTCTCCATTTTGTAAATGTCCATTGTAATTTCCATCCATGTATTTAAAATTGGACTCTCCTGTGATAACCATTTCCTAGTAAGAGTCTTTTTACCAGCCACCAACAGTATATTCATTAAATATTTATCTATTTTCATCCATTCTTGAGGTATGTATCCAAAATATATGGTCTTACTCTCCAAGGGTATTTCACATTTAAAGATGTCTTGTAGGACATTGTGTATCCCCCTCCAATAGTTTTTGATAACAGGGCAGTCCCAAAAAATATGATAATGATTTGCATTTTGATTTCCACAATTCCTCCAGCAAACAGGGAGGTTACTATCATAATGGGATTTCTGAGAGGGTGTAATAAAATATCTTATCAAGTTTTTCCATCCAAACTCCCTCCATTTCTGTGAACTGGTACACTTCCATTGATATCTCCATATTGTTGTCCATTCTTCCTCAGATATAATTATCCCTCCTTCCTTCTCCCATTTTGTTTTAATGTATGAAGTCGAACATGTTTTAAGATTTGACATCCCCTTATACATGCTTGAAATGATTCCAGTACCATTATCTGAATTATATGCTTTTCTAAAGAGCTCTATCAAGCATGTACTTGTCTTGGTTACATTTTTAAGCATCTTATTAACATATTTTCACATCTGTAAATGCCAATAAAATTCTTGTTTTTCTAATAAGTGTTTCTCTTTAAGCATTTCAAAACTGAACAGTGTTCCTTCTTTCATTATGTTGCAAAGAACTGTTATTCCTTTAGCTGTCCAGTCCTTAAATTTAGCTTCCAATTTATTTGGTGTAAAAGCAGAGTCATATGCACACTATTTAAGAATTGCAATATCTCCCTCTAGCTTATATTATTTTATAGTAGATTTCCATAATTTAAGAATCAACTTCACCCAAGGGTTATCAATAGTATTTATGTACCTTTGCAGGTTGTTATCAGCCGAAATTGCTTGTATGGGGATGGGAAGTACCCGCTCCTCAATGTTTTTCCATTGAGCGTCATATGATGGGTTGAACCAACATATCACAGCTCTCAACTGTGCTGCAAAATGATCATCTCTAAGAGAAGGTAAGCCCCATCCCCACTTTTCCTTTGCTAATTGCAAAGTTTTGAGATGAACGCTAGGCTTTTTACCCTGCCAAATATACCTTTATAGCATCTTGTTTCATTCATTGAATTGATTTTGATTAATCTCTAATGGTATGGTCTGAAAGAGATTTAACAGTCTGGGCAGTATATTCATTTTAATAGACTCAATCCTTGAAATGAGACTGAAAAAAGTAATCAGGTTCCATCTTGCCACATCTTCTATTGCTCTTCACAACTTCAAGGTGACTCATTTGTGGTTTGCCACTCCAGCACGTAACTTACCGAGTTCACTCCAGCTGCTGTGTACGTTTTCAGGGTTTATCTGGTGATCATTGAAACCATTTGGTAAATGACCCTGAGTCAGCAAAGGAATGATTGATATTTATGTACCTGCGAGGGCTGGACTTTCGATCTCAGTGATTATCCAGAGAAGGTTCTACCAAAGGTAAAGTTGGCCCTGTCACTAGTGTTTTATCAGGAATATTTGGCTTCGTTGAAAAAGCAGAGCTGAAGCAGTAAAATTTCTCTCTGTTTATGACATTTATGTGTAAATTCAACAAACGTCAGTGTGCTAGTTTGATAAATGAGTGGTAATGCAAATACAATTCTCCAATATTATAGTTGATAAACAGTGGCAAAAATATAGGCTAAACAATTGGATAAACAAAATCTAAAATATTTCCAATTACCAGTCATACAATGATGATGAGAAGCAATTTTTTTGAAAGCACATTCAGATGTTGTCTGGGAAAGTTGGGATATTAGAATAGTTTGAGAGGAACGTGTATTGTGCTAAACTCTCTTCTCTCACCTTTCTTGAGTTGCTTTCTGCCCCTGAAGCGATGCTTTCAGACTATGACACTGGGTTAAGCTAGTGTTTGAACAAGAGGAGGCTCTAAAATCATATTCTTTTAGAGATTATAAACTAAGGCACTCATTGTCTCTTCAGGTAGAAGAAAAATAAACCTTGAGTATGTTTTTTTAAAAAATAAAACACCACTTTTACTCCTATCAGTGGGACTACAGTTTGAGCAAGTAGTTTGCAAAATCACTGTCCAAAATGATAAAAAATCTGGTTGTAAATTAAATGATATGTAATAAGATGATATTCCTATTCTCTCTTGTGCCTGATAAGAATTCAGCCCAGGAATGAAAGGTTAAGGCATTTAATCGGATTCTGTTTGGTTTTCTTTTTAAATGATGAAACCCCAAGCTGTGATGATCTAATTGAATCTCCTTAATACAACATCAGGGTTGTGTGCCGCATCTCTCCAGTGTATTCTCATGTGTCTTTAAGATGCTTCAAGAGTTTGTTAATTCTTTGACATCTCAGTCTTTGGCAAATCTAACAGAAAGAAAGGACCATGTGGAGAAGGTCATGTAGACATAAGGCATGACAGTAGGATGTTAGCTAATCTCTCATGCAATCCATAGTTAATGAAAAACATCACAGAATCTTTATTGATTACTAGAAAACAGCTGATCCTTTTGAATGCATCTGCTGATCCACACAATGTTATGCGTGTACCTAAACTCTTTAAATCAAGGTGATTCGGCTTTAGAACCATGGCATCATCTGGAGTTAACAATTTTGGCAAGTTTTACCAACTAATTTAGCAATGATATGCTTTTCTATTTTGTAATTTTTATATACAAATGTTCACAAAGTTTGTGACTTTCATGTTCCTTCTGCTACCAGTGATGTGTTTTGTCCTGATTCTGCTCACAGCAAGTCATTACTGTATTCACTTCCACCTCATCGCGTCCTTTCCCGGCAGACGAGGAAACTGCTGAAAGCTGTTCCTGCTGAGCTGCTGTAAGTTCACCTCTGAAGTCCAGCCTCCAGGTCCTGTGGAACAACACAGACCTGCTTCCAGGGCTAAGGATGGGGGATCAATAGTGTGGGATCAATGCCTGCATCCCATCCTGATCAATAATATCTACTAGAGCACTGCTGTAGCTGAGATATGAGTTACAATATAAATTTTTTCATTTTCATTTTTAAAATCTTTTTATTGGTACATTATCTTCTACAGCTGTAAAATGATACAGAACTTCAACAAATTAATATATATATACAATTAATAAAGCTGAAGAGAAAAAAAGCTGATCGTAATATATGAAAATAAAAAAAAATTATCAATAAAGAAAAGGAAAAAAGAGAACCCCAACTAACTAAGAAAAAAAACCCACTGACTACAATAAAAGGGAAAAAAAAACCATTAGGAATCCCGGAGCAATACGTCTTACCAAGATCTACATATATATAAAGAAAAAGAATCATCAACCGCCAATTCATGTTTATATAGAATAAGATTGGAAGGAAACCATAGAGAATAATTCAAATTAACTGATAATACTTGGCAAAAGAGCCCCATCTTCTCTCAAAATTGAATCAGGGATCAAACGTTCTACTTCTCATTTATTCCAAAATGAGACATAACATTACTTGAGAAATCCATTCAATTAATGTAAGGACAGATGTATCTTTCCATTTTAATAAAATAGCCCTTCTTGCTAATAATGTAACAAATGCAATTAGATGTTGATCTGAGGATGAAATACCCTGAATATGATGTGGAACTATTCCAAATAGACAGTCAATCTATTATGTTGTAAATTAATTTTCAGAGCTTTAGAAATTATAGAAAATAAAGATTTTCAAAATGATTTTAATGAAGAACATGACCAGAACATATTTGACATAGTAGCTACTTCAGTTTTACACCTATCACAGTAGTTGGCTATACTAGGAAATAGTTTAGATAGTCTCCCCTTTGTTAAATAATAATGGTGAACAATTTTAAACTGAATTAAACAGTGATTGGCACATATAGAAGAAGAATTTACCTTTTTCGAAACTCACAACAAATCTTCATTAACAAAGATCATATTAAGTTCTCTCTCCCAATCTTGTTTAAACTTTAGTGAGAGGTTTTCTTTTTGTAGTAAGAATAAATTATAAATTGTACCAATGAAACCTCTCACTGAAGGATTCAATTTCAAAATGATATCCAACAAATCAGATTCTTGCGATTATGGAAACTTAGATAAATATTGTTTTAAAAAATGTCTAACCTGAAGATATTGCAGAAAGTGTGTATGAGTGAGAGAATATTTGTTAATTAACTCTTCAAAAGTCATCAATCGACCATCACAAAATAAATATGTAAAAGAATGGATCCCTTTATTTCTCCATAGGAGAATAATGGGATCAGTTATTGAAGGTTTAAATAAAATGTTTCGATATAAAGAACTAGACAGTTTAAATTGTTTAAAATTTAAAAAATTATATGACAATCCTACTGCTAGGGTTAAAATCAATGGATATTTATCAAATAGTCTTACCCTAGAAAGGGGCACGAGACAGGGTTGTGCATGGTCACCACTACTCTTTGCGTTATATCTGGAACCATTAGCTCAATACATCAGACAAAATGAAGATATCGGGGAATTATTATCAGAGGGATAGAGCATAAATTGGTTTGTTATGCAGATGACATTTTGATCTATCTAGGGCAACCAACATACTCTTTACCTAAATTATTGCAATACTTTGAACAATATGGTCAATTATCAGGATACAAGTTTCATATAACTATAGCTCACCAAGAGAAATTGAAAGTCGATACCCCTGGGCATGGCACACAGAGTCTTTCAAATATTTGGGCATCATTATGCCAAAAGATTTGGCAAAATTATCAGAATGTAATTATCAGCCTTTAGATAAAAAAAATTAAGGACAATGTGGCAAGATGGAGCCTGATTCCTTTTTTCAGTCTCAGTTCAAGGATTGAGTCTATTAAAATGAATATATTGCCCAGACTGTTATATCTCTTTCAGACCTTACCAATAGAGATTAATCAAAATCAATTCAATGAATGGAACAAGATGCTATCAAGGTATATTTGGCAGGGTAAAAGGCCTAGAGTTCAGCTCAAAACTTTGCAATTAGTGAAGGAAAAGGGGGGATGGGGCTTGCTTTCTCTTAGAGATTATTATTCTGCAGCACAGTTGAGAGCTGTGATATGTTGGTGCAACCCATCATATGATGCTCAATGGAAAAACATTGAGGAGCGGGTACTTCCCATCCCCATACAAGCAATTTTGGCTGATAACGACCTGCAAAGGTACATAAGTTCTATTGATAACCCATGGGTGAAATCGACTCTTAAAATACGGGAAACTACTATAAAAGAAAATAATCCAGAGGGAGATATTGCAATTCTTAAGTGGTGTGCATATGACTTGGATTTTACACCAAATAAATTGGATGCTAGATTTAAGGACTGGACAGCTAAAGCAATAACTGTTCTTTGCAACATAATGAAAGAAGGAACACTCTTCAGTTTTGAAATGATTAAAGAGAAACACTTATTAGTAAAACAAGATTTTTATCAGTATTTACAAAAGCGGCAATATATTAATAAGACACTTAAAAATGTACCCAAGGCAAATACATGCTTGATAGAGCTCTTTAGAAAAGCATATAATTCAGATAATGGTACTAGAATCATTTCAAGCATGTATAAGGGGATGTCAAATCTCAAAACACATTCGACTTCATACATTAAAATAAAATGGGAGAAGGAAGGAGGGATAATTATATCTGAGGAAGGATGAACAATAATATGGAGATATCAATGGAAGTGTACCAATTCACAGAAATGGAGGGAGTTTGGATGGAAAAACTTGATAGGATATTTTATTACACCTGCTCAGAAATCCCATTATGATAGTAACCTTCCTGTTTGCTGGAGAAATTGTGGAAATCAAAATGCATATCATTATCATATTTTTTGGGACTGCCCTGTTATCAAAAACTATTGGAGGGGGATAAACAATGCCCTACAAGACATCTTTAAATGTGAAATACTCTTGGAGAGTAAGACCATGTATTTTGGATATATACCTCAAGAATGGTTGAAAGGAGATAAATATTTAATGAATATACTGTTGGTGGCTGGTAAAAAGACTCTTACTAGGAAATGGTTATCACAGGAGAGCCCAACTTTAAATACATGGATGGAAATTACAATGGACATTTACAAAATGGAGAAGATAACAGCATCTGTTATTCATAAACTGGAATAATTTGATTCATACTGGGAAAATGGTTTAACTACATAATGCCTCATAGGCCTGATTTTATTCTCACAAATCAATGAATCTGTTGTAAAAAAAGATCACTCCCTACTTGTCCATAGTTACTTCCTTTTGCTTGTTTTTTTCTTTCCACTCTTTTCTTTAAGTATATACCCCAGATAAATACTTTGTGGAGATTTGTGATATATATGATTATATGATATATATGCACAATGTCTGAAATACATCTTATGGAAATGTTTGTTTGATGAACTTCAATAAAAAATAAATTACAAAAAAAATTGCAAAACTGAAACCAAATCCGTAAAGACTGTTTAATAACAGGGTGAAGATTTTAAATTGGAATTTTAGAGAGTTGCATAGGTAATGGAGTTCAGAATATTGAGGCTAAATGAAATTGTTTAACTGTGGCGACCCATTTCCTGGCGCATCCGAACCGACTCACAATTAGATAGCCTACGGGGGTTTGCGAGCACAGAGCTTTGGAGCCTCTGCGCCATGGGGGGCCGGTTGAGGGAGGCTTAAAAGTGAGGCTGAAGTTTTTGAATAAAGTTTTTTCCTTCGACTGCAGTTACCGACTCCGTGTCGTAATTTTAGCGCTGCGTGTAGCACACCGCTACAATTGGTGACCCCGATGGTCCAAACGATTTTTGGACCAGAAATGACCGACGCCGCCTCTGTTCATGCGGTTTCGTTGAAACTGCCAGGTTTCTGGACACAGCGACCGAACCTATGGTTCCAGCAAGCCGAAGCCCAATTCCACGTTCGCCAGATCACCTCAGAAGACACCCGCTACTACTACGTGGTGAGCTCCCTCGACCAGGACACAGCGGCCCAGGTCGTGGAGTTCGTACGGTCGCCCCCGGCAGACGGCAAGTACACGGAATTCAAAGCCCTGCTCCTCAGGACTTTCGGACTCTCACGGCGCGAGCGGGCTGCCCGTTTACTGCACCTGGATGGCTTGGGCGACAGACCTCCTTTGGCTTTAATGAATGAGATGTTGTCTCTGGCCGACGGACACACATGCCTCATGTTTGAGCAGGCATTCCTGGAGCAGCTGCCCGAGGACATACGCCTGCTGCTGTCCGACGTGGATTTCAGTGACCTCCGGAAGGTGGCAGCCCGGGCGGACTTGCTGTGGAACGCCAAAAAGGTGAGCGGGGCGTCCATCGCACAGATCTCCCAGCCACGCTCCCAGCAGCAAAGCAGTCCAGGCCCGGCCGCAGAGCCCGCCAACCCCCGGCCCAATGAACACTGGTGCTTCTACCACCAGCGGTGGGGCGCAGAAGCCCGCCGTTGTCGCCCGCCCTACAAGTTCCCGGGAAACGCCAGGGCCAGCCGCCGCTGATGGCTATGGCGGCTGGCCATCGGGATAGCCTCCTGCATGTGTGGGATAGAAGGTCGGGACGCCGGTTTTTGGTCGATACTGGGGCTGAGATCAGCGTTTTACCTCCGACGAGTTACAACACCCGCAGCAGGGCACCGGGTCCCCCCCTGAGGGCCGTGAATGGCAGCACAGTAAGGACCTATGGCACCTGTCAGGTGCAGCTGCAGTTCGGCTCCAGCCAGTTCACGTGGGACTTCACACTGGCCGCCGTAGCCCAACCGCTTCTGGGTGCGGATTTTTTGTGGGCTCACAGCCTACTGGTCAACCTGCCCAGGAAGAGACTGGTACACGCCGAGACCTTTCAGATGTTCTCCCTGGGTGAAGCCCAGTTGCCAGCCCCTCAACTCAGCTCCATCACGCTGTCCGACAACGACTTCACCAGGGTCCTGGCGGATTTCCCATCGGTTCTGGCACCGCAGTTCACAGCGGCCATGCCCAGGCACGGCGTACAGCACCACATCCCGACCCAGGGACCACCCCTCCACGCCCGCGCTCGGCGGCTTCCCCCGGACAAGCTCCGACTGGCGAAGGAGGAGTTCCAGAGAATGGAGGAATTGGGGATCATCCGGCAGTCTGACAGCCCATGGGCCTCCCCGCTGCACATGGTGCCCAAAGCGACGGGGGGCTGGAGACCGCGCGGCGACTACCGCAGGCTGAACGAGGCTACCACACCGGACTGCTACCCTGTGCCACACATTCAGGATGTTGCAGCAAACCTGCACGGCGCACGGATCTTCTCCAAGGTAGACCTAGTCCGAGGGTACCATCAAATCCCGATGCATCCTGACGACGTCCCCAAAACGGCTCTCATCACCCCTTTCAGCCTTTTCGAGTTCCTCCGCATGCCGTTCGGCCTGAAGAATGCCGCACAGACGTTCCAGCGGTTAATGGACACGGTGGGACGGGACCTGGACTTTGCGTTCATCTATTTGGATGACATCCTCATAGCCAGCGGCAGTCGTCAGGAGCATCTGTCCCACCTCCGTCAACTCTGCGCCCGACTGAGTGAGTACGGTCTTACAATCAACCCCGCCAAATGCCAGTTCGGACTCGATACCATTGACTTCCTGGGCCACAGGATTACTAAAGACGGGGCAACCCCTCTGCCAGCTAAGGTAGATGCGGTCCGCCTCTTTCCCCAACCCACCATGATCAAAGGCCTTCAGGAATTCGTAGGTATGGTCAATTTCTACCACCGCTTCCTCCCTTCAGCTGCCCGGATCATGCGCCCCCTGTTCGCCCTGATGTCGAGTCCGAGCAAGGACATTACCTGGGACGAGGAGTCCGCCGCCGCTTTCGTTCAAACGAAGGAAGCTTTGGCGGACGCCGCAATGCTAGTACATCCCAGAATGGACGCCCCTACCGCCCTCACAGTGGACGCATCAAACACGGCAGTCGGTGGGGTGCTGGAGCAACTCATCGCAGGTCGCTGGCAACCCCTGGCGTTTTTCAGCAAACACCTGCGGCCACCCGAGCTCAAGTACAGTGCTTTCGACCGGGAACTGTTGGCGCTCTACCTGGCAATCCGGCATTTCAGGTACTTCCTAGAAGGTCGGCCCTTCACCGCGTTCACGGACCACAAACCGCTTACCTTTGCATTTACGAAAGCGTCCGACCCCTGGTCGTCCCGCCAGCAACGCCACCTGTCCTACATCTCTGAATACACGACAGATGTCCGGCACGTCTCGGGTAAGGACAATGTCGTGGCGGATGCGCTCTCTCGCCCTACCATTCATGCCCTTTCCCAAGGGGTAGACTTTGAGGCACTGGCAGAGGCGCAGCAGGCGGATGAGGAGATTCCAAGTTACAGAACCACAGTCTCCGGTATGCAGCTCCAGGACCTCCCCGTGGGCCCGGGTGAGAGGACCCTACTCTGTGACGTCGCCACCGGCCAGCCCCGTCCAGTCGTCCCGACAGCATGGCGGTGCCACGTTTTCGACTCCATTCATAACTTGGTGCATCCCTCCATCCGGACAACTGTCCGGATGGTTTCCAGCAGGTTCGTTTGGCACAGACTCCGCAAACAGGTCAGTGAATGGGCCAAAACGTGCGTGCACTGCCAGACGGCCAAGGTGCAGCGGCACACCAAAGCCCCACCGCAGCAGTTCCATCCCGCCCACCGACGTCTCGACCACATTCATGTGGATATCGTGGGCCCCCTGCCAGTGTCGTGCGGAGCGCGGCATCTCCTGACTATCGTGGACCAGTTCACAAGATGGCCAGAGGCGGTCCCGCTCACCGACACCACCTCCGAATCTTGCGCCCGAGCCCTGATCGCCACCTGGATATCTCGCTTTGGTGTACCAGCCCACATTACCTCCGACAGAGGCGCCCAGTTCACCTCCAGCCTGTGGTCAGCTGTGGCTGAGCCTTTTGGGGACTCAGCTGCACCACACAACTGCCTACCACCCGCAGTCGAACGGGCTAGTGGAGCGTTTCCACCGTCACCTGAAGTCGGCCCTCATGGCCCGCCTGCGAGGAGCCAACTGGGCGGACGAGCTTCCCTGGGTCCTACTCGGCATCCGCACAGCGCCCAAGGATGACCTGCATGCCTCGTCGGCCGAGTTGGTATACGGCGCACCCCTGGTCGTCCCCAGGGAGTTCCTACCAGCCCCAAGGGGGCAAGAGGAAGAACCCGCAGCAGTCCTGGGCAGACTACACGAGAAGCTCGGTAACCTGGCCCCCATACCCACTTCACAGCACGGGCGGCACCCGACCTGCGTACCCAAAGACCTACAGAACTGTAAGTTTGTGTTTGTACGAAGGGGCGGGCATCGGCCGCTGCTGCAGCGGCCATACGAGGGGCCGTTTATGGTGCTCCGGAACAACGGGTCCACGTTCGTGCTGGACGTTGGGGGGAAAGAGGAGGTTTTCACGGTGGACCGCCTCAAACCGGCCCATGTGGACCTGGCGCCACCGGCTGAGTTTCCGGCACCTCGGCGCAGAGGCCGACCTCCCAAGCAGGTTCTGGCCCAGACTGTGGACATTGGGGGGTGTATCGCCGGTTCTGGGGGGGGGGGATTATGTGGCAACCCATTTCCTGGCGCATCCGAACCGACTCACAATTAGATAGCCTATGGGGGTTTGCGAGCACAGAGCTTTGGAGCCTCTGCGCCATGGGGGGCCGGTTGAGGGAGGCTTAAAAGTGAGGCTGAAGTTTTCGAATAAAGTTTTTTCCTTCGACTGCAGTTACCGACTCCGTGTCGTAATTTTAGCGCTGCGTGTAGCACACCGCTACATAACAGCTTTTAATTCCAAATCAACCCAAACTGGTTTTTGGCTCTTGGTGAGCCAATATAGCAGAAAACATAATTGTCTGATATTAACAGCCCGATAATGCCATCTTAAATTAGGAAATGCAAGTCCACCATCATTTTTAGATTTTTGTAAATGATACTTATTAATTCTTGGTCTCTTACTGTTCCAAATAAAAGATGTAATAAGAGAGTCAATTTGATCAAAAAGTTAAAAAAGGTATATTTTGGAAAATATATAAAAATCTAGGTAAAATCATCATTTTCACAGCATGGATACGACCTATTAAAGAACGAGTAAGTGGATTCCATCTAGAAAATAGTTGTTTCATGGAGTCCATTAAAGGAACTATATTAGCTTTATAAAGATCTTTATATTTTTTAGTAATTATAATACTGAAATATTTAAAATTATTAACAATTCAAAATGGAATATCATTATATATAAAAACAGGGACATTTAATGGAAACAAATTGCTTTTATTCAAGTTAAGTTTATATTCTGAAAATTTACCAAAATCTTTTAGTGTTTCCAAATGATTAGGAATTGATTCCTTAGGATTTGAAATAAAAACCAAAAGATCATCTGCATAAAGAGAAATCTTATGTATGGTTCCATTCATAGAAATACTATGAATATTTTAGCTTCACATAGTGTTATGGCCAAAGGCTCCAATATAAGATTAAATAACAAAGGGCTTAATGGACATCCCTGTCTATTATCCTTGTCGTGAGAGTGAAAAAAGACCTGAAATTATTAGTAATAAATATGGCAATTGGATTCTTATAAATCATTTGAATCCACCTATTGAAATTATTACCAAAACCAAATTTTTCTAATATTTTAAACAAATATGGTTACTCAACTCTATCAAATGCCTTTTCTGCATTGAGAGAGATAACACATTGAGGTTGCTCAGATAATGATGAATATATAATGTCCAATCTCCAAACATTGGAGAAAAAGTAACAGCCTTAAATAAAACCTGTTTGATCCATAGAGATGATTATAGTTAAAACATTTTCCAAGCAGTTAGCCATTATCTTAGAGAGAATTTTTGCATCCACATTTAATAGTGAAATAGGTCTATATGATGAACATTCAGTAGGATCTTTAGCTTTATTAAGGATTAAGGAGGTAGATGCTTCATAAAAAGAAGAAGGTAAGCTACTCTTTTCAAAGGATTCATGAAATATTTCCAAAAGATAAAGGGAAAGTATTCTTTCAAATTTTTTGTAAAATCCTACCAAATTACCATCAAGTCCAGGAGCTTTACTTGATTGCATTAATAGAATAGCTTTCTGAATTTCATGCTCAGTAATTGGAGCATCAAGTATCAGTTGATCTTCAACAGAAATTTGAGGAAATTTAAACATGTAAAAAAGCCTTTATTTTGGAGGAATCTGCAGGAAATTGAGATCTATAAAGATCAGAATAAAAATCTTTTGAAAAATATTATTGATGTCTTCTTGGTTACTTTTCTCCATTATTTCTGCGAATCTTTAAAGTATGTCTTTTAGCTCTGGCTGCTCTTAATTGGGAAGCTAAGAGCTTATTAATTTTATGCACAAGAATATAAAACTGACTTTTCAATTTAAGCAAATATCCTTCAATAGGATATGTTAATAATAAATTATATTGTGATTGTAATTCTTTTAAATGAAACAACATTTGGAGAGGTTGCATTGATGTTATCTAATTCTTTAATTTGTTTAGAGATTTTATCTAATTTCATTTTTGCTTGTTTCTTCAGTTTAGCTATATACAAAATAATCTGACCATGTATCTAGGCTTTTAATGTATCCCAGATTACAACTTTGAGACATTTCCTGTATTATTAAAGAGAAAAAAACCTCTTTTATCTGAGTTCCAAAAAACTCAGCAAATTCTGAACTTTGTAACAAATGTTCTGGAAAATGCCAAAATGGTCTGGTAGAAGCAACATCTTTCAGTTCAAATATTAAGTTTAAAAGAGCATGATCAGAGCTAGCAATTGCATCATGCTCACATTGCTGAACATTAAACAGAAGTCGAGGATTGACTATAAAATAGTTGATTCTCGATTATCTATTATGAACATGTGAGAAGAAAGAGTATTCTCTATCACTAGGATGCATATGCCTCCAAATTTCAATTAAGCCATAATCAATTAAAAAGGAATTAATATAAAATTAGGGAAACTTCAAAAGTCAGTGATTTTAAATTCCACAATTCCCCTTTAAATGCCTTTAGTTGTGAACTCTGTCAGCTCCATCATGGGCACTCGCCTCCCGAGCATCCTGGACATCTTCAAGAGGTGATGTCTCAAAAAGACAGCATCCATCATTTAGGTCCTCCATCACCCGGGACATGTCCCCTTCTCATCGCTACCTTCAGGGTGGAGGTACAGGAGCCTGAAGGTACACACTCGACAGTTCAGAAACAGCTTCTTCCTCTCTGCCATCAGATTTCTCAATGGACATTGATCCCATGAACAGTCCCTCATTAATTCACAGTCTTTATTATGATGTATTGCGATGTACTGCTGCCACATAACATCAAATTTCATGACCTATGCCAGGGATATTAAACCTGATACAGATTCCGATTACACGACACCTTGTATTTTCACAAGTATTTTCAGTGAGTTTGCTAGATTAGAGATATTATATTCCTTTTTATCTATTATCTAGTCATGAGTTCAATCAGAGCCATTTACTTCAAACTAACCTGAGAGGTATAATATGTGGTCTTAAGCGATATCCATGCAGTTACACATTACAGCATTTTATCAGCAAAAGTAGACATTATCTATTGCATCATGCTAAATCTTGTTCTGATGAAACGCTATGAACTATAGTTTACAATGAGTATTGCCAAGCAAGATGTAACCTTTCTCCCTTGGCAACATTCATCAATTCTCAGTAAGTTAGTCTTTGAAATAGCTGTGAAAATCCTATTACAATTTTAATTTTCAATTATCATGTTTAAAAAGTGTGTGTTGATAAGTGAATTCAACCTGTAAAAGTGTGAAGTGATTCACTTTGGAGGTGTAAAAGATGGTAAGAGGCATAGATCGAGTGGATAGGCAGAGACTTTTTCCCAGGGTGGGAGGGCTAAAATGGGGGTGCACAATTTTAACATGATTAGTGGAAACTATTGGGGGGGGGAATCAGATGTGAGATTTTTACACAGATTGAGGTTGGTTCAGGTAGCACACTGTCGGAGATGAGGTTTGAGTTGGCTGCATAGGGGACTTTTAAATGACTCATAGATGGCACTTGGATAATAGAAAAATGGAGGATTTTGTAGAAAGGAAGGGTTAGATTGATCTTAAGTAGGTTAAATGTGCAACATCATGGGCCGAAAGCCTGTACTGTAATGTTCTGGGTTCTATGTTCACTGATGCTAAGATCTAAAATAGATATAAAAATGCTGGAAATGTTCAGCAGTTCAGACAGCGTTTGTGGAAACAGAAACAGAATTGATGTTTTAGGTCTAAGACTATTCATCCTGAAAAAATAATTTGATTTATCTTCCACAGACGTTGCTTGACCTGCTGAATGTTTCCAGCATTTTTTTTGTATTTGAGCGTAACAATACACTTTTCACTGAGGGATTTTATCTGTACAGTCCAGACGAGATTTCACATGAGACTGTAATGGTATTGAGTTTGCTGACTGCAAAGTTCCAAACTCACATGAAGAACTGTAGCCCTATCAGATATGAATAGCCAAGTACTCTCACTAAAGGGAGATGTTACTGTAACTCCCCAATCTTCAAAGACTAGTTTTCTTCCCTGTTTATTCCCCATGGTAAGTACGTACTATCGAGTACAAAGTATCGTGTATCTTTCAAGGAGAAGATGCTTCCAGCAAACAAAGTAGTTTAAAACACAGTTCATTTATTTTCAGTGATACGTGTTTAAATCCAAACACAATTCTTAAAATATATTTAAAACTCATGGAGTATTCCTACTTTAATATTTCCAAATCATGAACTATTTTTAAAACACAAATCATTTCCAAAGCACAAAGCATTTTCTTAAAGATAATCCATTTCTAACATGCAAAGGATTTCCAAAACATGGACACAATTCCTATAAACTAAAAAGACATATCAATGAAGCAAATGAATGAATCATCTGTCAGAGAAATGGAAGCCAGAGGAATGGATTCTAGTTCACCCCATACTTCTTCCATGGCTTCTCGATGTTTCTTTCCCCCATTCCTAATAAGCCTGAAATGCTCATTACATTCATAAAATTTCTCTGTCACCTGGGTTCCTTCACACGCATATGATATTTCTTCAGGTACTGTTTTGCATTTAATATTTCAGCAATATTTGACTAATCTTGTAAATATATTGTTTGATTAAACATTCTTGTTTATTTAAATAATTAATTGTGGGTTATATCCATAAATATGTGAATTGCTACCATGTGATGTCTGCGCCTTGCTTAAAGCAAACTCAAAGTTAGACCAGCATTCCCGGACTCCCATGCTTCCCTTTGTATTAGATTATTGCTTTGAAGTTACAAAAATATAACATTGGCAATGAGGTACTTTTAAAATGAACCCAAGACAGCTATCAATCTGTCAAAGTGGAGCGAGACATTTGAACTAAAAAAAACACAAGGACTAGTGAGTAAAATATGCAGCCCAGCACGTGCAGACTGTCAAGATTTTTTAAAAAGCAACGCAGCATGTGTTCTTGAGAAAAGAAGACACAATTGAGTTTTTAAAAAGTCAGTAAACAGAGGAATTCACAAGTTCATAAAAACGAGTAGCAGGTGATAATAATAATTTAAAAAACAGAAATGGCTGGCTCTTTGGAAAAATTGATGTGTTTGATTACACCGAGATAACTGAAATACATATACTGAGCTAAATCAACAATATTTTGAAGCAAATGAAATAGTCAATAAGAAATAGCCAATTTTGCTGAGCTTATTGGGTTTAAATGCATATAGTTTGCTTTGAAACTTAATTTCTCCAACCAAACCAGAAGAAATTATCTTTGCTGATAATAGTAAATTAATGCAGGAACAGTTAGAACTGCTGCAATTGTTGATTTCAGAATGCTTTTGGTTTTATAAGTGGAATCACAAAGAAGAACAATCCATTTCAGCATTTGTGGCTGAACTGAAGAGATTGTCTGAGCATTGTCAGTTTGGCAATGGACTTAATGATGCGCCAAGAGATCATTCAGCTTTGTGGAACCTTACAAGAAAGCATTCAAAATGGCTCCTAACTGAAGCACAGTTTACATTAAAAGAGCAGTTGAAATAGTTGCTTCAATGGAAACCACAGACAGCAACACAATTGAGTTGTGTTGAAATGAAAGTGAGAGTGAATAAAACTGCTGCATCTAACCCGAAACGAGCCTGGCCAAACAAATTGTGTTACTGTTGTTGCAGGGGTTCACATACACCAGGCCAATGCAGATTTAAAGGCAAAAAAGTGTGCCACATTCTGTACAAAGATCAAGTCAGGCAGACAAAAATAAATGGATATACAGAGAAGAGAAAAACATAAATATTCAAGTTGCAGTTGCTAAAAGAGCACTAACCTGCATGCTTTTGATGAAAAGTATGATAATGATGGAAGCGATAGAGGATTGGGTAGCCTTGACAACAGACAAGCAATGTGGCTTACACTAGAAGTGGGTGACAAATTAATTAAAATGGAACTGGACACTGGTTTGGCTGTTTCAGTCATTCACAAAACGATTCTGAATGGCATTTCAAAGATACTAAACTGAAGCTTACAGATCTCCAACTACAAACTTATACTGGAGAAAAGATAACTCCTGTGTGGAATGCCATTTCTAATAGGGAAATACAGCACCCAGCAAGCCACATTGTATGTGGTAAGAACAGGAGGACCAGCATTGTGTGGACGTGATTGGCTGAGACAACTACAACTTGTTTGGAGATCCATCCACCATTCGTATGTGATATCCCCCACAACAGTCAACTGAAAGTAAATTAGGAAAGGGACCGGATGATGCCACAAGTGTGTCCATGCTGTACACCATGAACCACTGCCCAACAGAGGACAAACAGGTGTTGGAGCCTCTGGTTGGAAAATGTATTGGACCAAGGAAGGACCATGCTGCTCTGAGGA
The DNA here is from genome assembly GCF_030144855.1 of Hypanus sabinus. Classification (NCBI taxonomy): domain Eukaryota; kingdom Metazoa; phylum Chordata; class Chondrichthyes; order Myliobatiformes; family Dasyatidae; genus Hypanus; species Hypanus sabinus. Next base: position 142,084,907 of record NC_082711.1, read on the forward strand.
AACATGAAAGTGATGGAAGTACTGGTCCAACTACAACAGTTTTTGTAGGCAACATATCTGAGGAAGCTTCAGATAGGTTAATCAAGCAGTTACTTGATTTTAAACTGGCGGATAATACAAGGAGCTTCAGGAAAGTTGCAGGCATTTGGCTTTTGTGAGTATAAAGAGCCAGAATTTACTCAGTGTTCATTAAAGTTATTGCATGAACTTCAGAGGGAGACAAAAAAGTTGATTGTAAAAGTAAATGCAAAGACCAGAGCCCAGCTGGATGAATGGAAGGTGAAAAAGAAAGGAGTCAGTGGAAAGTTGAAAACAGAAGATTCATCAGATGAGGAAACTAAGGGCAGAGATCAGATTGTAAAGGGAGCAACAGAAGGATCAATAATAGAATACTCCAGTGAATGCACCCTCCCAAGATCAAAATGCTCAAACTAGAAGAAAAATGAAGAAGAGAAAAATTGGCTATGGCTGTCCGAACTACTTCTTGCAGTGTCATGTCCAATTCTAACCACCATGAAGGAACTGAGATCCTTTTCACAGCCACAAGTCTCAGATATCAAGCAGAGTGATCCCCCTTGTCAGCAAAGACATTATCCCACACTTTGCAAACTTCCCTTTCACACACAGATGCCTGGTGTGGCCAGTGTGGAATGGCAAAGGCACGTGGCGTATGCCCATGAGCGATGGACAGTTCCCCATGTGCCCCGTGTCCACAGTGACTGTCCTGGATGTAGTGAGCCTCACTGAGGACAATGGAGGCCCGTCCCCAAAGTGACTCTCCTGGATGTAGTGAGCCTCACTGAGGACATTGGAGGTACAGTCTGTCCCTCACAGTGACTGTCCTGGATGTCTTGAGCCTCACTGAGGACATTGGAGGTCTGTCCCTCACAGTGACTGTCCTGAATGTAGTGAGCCTCACTGAGGACATTGGAGGTACAGTCTGTCCCTCACAGTGACTGTCCTGGATGTAGTGAGCCTCACTGAGGACATTGGAGGTACGGTCTGTCCCTCACAGTTACTGTCCTGGGTGTAGTGAGCCTCACTGAGGACATTGGAGGTACGGTCCGTCCCTCACAGTGACTGTCCTGGGTATAGTGAGCCTCACTGAGGACATTGGAGGTACGGTCTGTCCCTCACAGTGACTGTCCTGGGTGTAGTGAGCCTCACTGAGGACATTGGAGGTACGGCCCGTCCCTCACAGTGACTGTCCTGGATGTAGTGAGCCTCACTGAGGACATTGGAGGTACAGTCTGTCCCTCACAGTGACTGTCCTGGATGTAGTGAGCCTCACTGAGGACATTGGAGGTCTGTCCCTCACAGTGACTGTCCTGGATGTAGTGAGCCTCACTGAGGACATTGGAGGTACAGTCTGTCCCTCACAGTGACTGTCCTGGATGTAGTGAGCCTCACTGAGGACATTGGAGGTCCGTCCCCAAAGTGACTGTCCTGGGTGTAGTGAGCCTCACTGAGGACATTGGAGGTACGGTCTGTCCCTCACAGTGACTGTCCTGGATGTAGTGAGCCTCACTGAGGACATTGGAGGTCCGTCCCTCACAGTGACTGTCCTGGGTGTAGTGAGCCTCACTGAGGACATTGGAGGTATGACCCGTCCCTCACAGTGACTGTCCTGGATGTAGTGAGCCTCACTGAGGACATTGGAGGTACAGTCTGTCCCTCACAGTGACTGTCCTGGATGTAGTGAGCCTCACTGAGGACATTGGAGGTCTGTCCCTCACAGTGACTGTCCTGGATGTAGTGAGCCTCACTGAGGACATTGGAGGTATGACCCGTCCCTCACAGTGACTGTCCTGGATGTAGTGAGCCTCACTGAGGACATTGGAGGTACGGTCTGTCCCTCACAGTGACTGTCCTGGGTGTAGTGAGCCTCACTGAGGACGTTGGAGGTACGGTCTGTCCCTCACAGTGACTGTCCTGGATGTAGTGAGCCTCACTGAGGACATTGGAGGTCCGTCCCTCACAGTGACTGTCCTGGGTGTAGTGAGCCTCACTGAGGACATTGGAGGTCCGTCCCTCACAGTGACTGTCCTGGGTGTAGTGAGCCTCACTGAGGACATTGGAGGTACGGCCCGTCCCTCACAGTGACTGTCCTGGATGTAGTGAGCCTCACTGAGGACATTGGAGGTATGACCCGTCCCTCACAGTGACTGTCCTGGGTGTAGTGAGCCTCACTGAGGACATTGGAGGTACAGTCTGTCCCTCACAGTGACTGTCCTGGGTGTAGTGAGCCTCACTGAGGACATTGGAGGTACGGTCCGTCCCTCACAGTGACTGTCCTGGATGTAGTGAGCCTCACTGAGGACATTGGAGGTACAGTCTGTCCCTCACAGTGACTGTCCTGGATGTAGTGAGCCTCACTGAGGACATTGGAGGTCTGTCCCTCACAGTGACTGTCCTGGGTGTAGTGAGCCTCACTGAGGACATTGGAGGTCCGTCCCTCACAGTGACTGTCCTGGGTGTAGTGAGCCTCACTGAGGACATTGGCGGTACGGCCCGTCCCTCACAGTGACTGTCCTGGATGTAGTGAGCCTCACTGAGGACATTGGAGGTATGACCCGTCCCCCACAGTGACTGTCCTGGATGTAGTGAGCCTCACTGAGGACATTGGAGGTCTGTCCCTCACAGTGACTGTCCTGGGTGTAGTGAGCCTCACTGAGGACATTGGAGGTACAGTCTGTCCCTCACAGTGACTGTCCTGGATGTAGTGAGCCTCACTGAGGACATTGGAGGTCTGTCCCTCACAGTGACTGTCCTGGGTGTAGTGAGCCTCACTGAGGACATTGGAGGTACGGCCCGTCCCTCACAGTGACTGTCCTGGATGTAGCGAGCCTCACTGAGGACATTGGAGGTCTGTCCCTCACAGTGACTGTCCTGGATGTAGTGAGCCTCACTGAGGACATTGGAGGTACGGCCCGTCCCTCACAGTGACTATCCTGGATGTAGTGAGCCTCACTGAGGACATTGGAGGTACAGTCTGTCCCTCACAGTAACTGTCCTGGATGTAGTGAGCCTCACTGAGGACATTGGAGGTCTGTCCCTCACAGTGACTGTCGTGGGTGTAGTGAGCCTCACTGAGGACATTGGAGGTACGGTCTGTCCCTCACAGTGACTGTCCTGGGTGTAGTGAGCCTCACTGAGAACATTGGAGGTCTGTCCCTCACAGTGACTGTCCTGGATGTAGTGAGCCTCACTGAGGACATTGGAGGTACAGTCTGTCCCTCACAGTGACTATCCTGGATGTAGTGAGCCTCACTGTGGACATTGGAGGTACAGTCTGTCCCTCACAGTGACTGTCCTGGATGTAGTGAGCCTCACTGAGGACATTGGAGGTCTGTCCCTCACAGTGACTGTCCTGGGTGTAGTGAGCCTCACTGAGGACATTGGAGGTACGGTCTGTCCCTCACAGTGACTGTCCTGGATGTAGTGAGTCTCACTGAGGACGTTGGAGGTACGGTCTGTCCCTCACAGTGACTGTCCTGGGTGTAGTGAGCCTCACTGAGGACATTGGAGGTACGGTCTGTCCCTCACAGTGACTGTCCTGGATGTAGTGAGCCTCACTGAGGACGTTGGAGGTACAGTCTGTCCCTCACAGTGACTGTCCTGGATGTAGTGAGCCTCACTGAGGACATTTGAGGTCCGTCCCTCACAGTGACTGTCCTGGGTGTAGTGAGCCTCACTGAGGACATTGGAGGTCCGTCCCTCACAGTGACTGTCCTGGATGTAGTGAGCCTCACTGAGGACATTGGAGGTCTGTCCCTCACAGTGACTGTCCTGGATGTAGTGAGCCTCTCTGAGGACATTGGAGGTACGGTCTGTCCCTCACAGTGACTGTCCTGGATGTAGTGAGCCTCACTGAGGACATTGGAGGTACAGTCTGTCCCTCACAGTGACTGTCCTGGATGTAGTGAGCCTCACTGAGGACATTGGAGGTATGACCCGTCCCTCACAGTGACTGTCCTGGATGTAGTGAGCCTCACTGAGGACATTGGAAGTACGGTCTGTCCCTCACAGTGACTGTCCTGGGTGTAGTGAGCCTCACTGAGGACATTGGAGGTACGGTCTGTCCCTCACAGTGACTGTCCTGGGTGTAGTGAGCCTCACTGAGGACATTGGAGGTACGGTCTGTCCCTCACAGTGACTGTCCTGGGTGTAGTGAGCCTCACTGAGGACATTGGAGGTACGGTCTGTCCCTCACAGTGACTGTCCTGGATGTAGTGAGCCTCACTGAGGACATTGGAGGTATGACCCGTCCCTCACAGTGACTGTCCTGGATGTAGTGAGCCTCACTGAGGACATTGGAGGTCCGTCCCTCACAGTGACTGTCCTGGGTGTAGTGAGCCTCACTGAGGACATTGGAGGTCCGTCCCTCACAGTGACTGTCCTGGGTGTAGTGAGCCTCACTGAGGACATTGGAGGTCCGTCCCTCACAGTGACTGTCCTGGATGTAGTGAGCCTCACTGAGGACATTGGAGGTCCGTCCCTCACAGTGACTGTCCTGGATGTAGTGAGCCTCACTGAGGACATTGGAGGTCCGTCCCTCACAGTGACTGTCCTGGATGTAGTGAGCCTCACTGAGGACATTGGAGGTCCGTCCCTCACAGTGACTGTCCTGAATGTAGTGAGCCTCACTGAGGACATTGGAGGTCCGTCCCTCACAGTGACTGTCCTGGATGTAGTGAGCCTCACTGAGGACATTGGAGGTATGACCCGTCCCTCACAGTGACTGTCCTGGATGTAGTGAGCCTCACTGAGGACATTGGAGGTCCGTCCCTCACAGTGACTGTCCTGGATGTAGTGAGCCTCCCTGAGGACATTGGAGGTACAGTCTGTCCCTCACAGTGACTGTCCTGGATGTAGTGAGCCTCACTGAGGACATTGGAGGTCCGTCCCTCACAGTGACTGTCCTGGATGCAGTGAGCCTCACTGAGGACATTGGAGGTACAGTCCGTCCCTCACAGTGACTGTCCTGGATGTAGTGAGCCTCACTGAGGACATTGGAGGTCCGTCCCTCACAGTGACTGTCCTGGATGTAGTGAGCCTCACTGAGGACATTGGAGGTACAGTCTGTCCCTCACAGTGACTATCCTGGATGTAGTGAGCCTCACTGTGGACATTGGAGGTACAGTCTGTCCCTCACAGTGACTGTCCTGGATGTAGTGAGCCTCACTGAGGACATTGGAGGTCTGTCCCTCACAGTGACTGTCCTGGGTGTAGTGAGCCTCACTGAGGACATTGGAGGTACGGTCTGTCCCTCACAGTGACTGTCCTGGATGTAGTGAGTCTCACTGAGGACGTTGGAGGTACGGTCTGTCCCTCACAGTGACTGTCCTGGGTGTAGTGAGCCTCACTGAGGACATTGGAGGTACGGTCTGTCCCTCACAGTGACTGTCCTGGATGTAGTGAGCCTCACTGAGGACGTTGGAGGTACAGTCTGTCCCTCACAGTGACTGTCCTGGATGTAGTGAGCCTCACTGAGGACATTTGAGGTCCGTCCCTCACAGTGACTGTCCTGGGTGTAGTGAGCCTCACTGAGGACATTGGAGGTCCGTCCCTCACAGTGACTGTCCTGGATGTAGTGAGCCTCACTGAGGACATTGGAGGTCTGTCCCTCACAGTGACTGTCCTGGATGTAGTGAGCCTCTCTGAGGACATTGGAGGTACGGTCTGTCCCTCACAGTGACTGTCCTGGATGTAGTGAGCCTCACTGAGGACATTGGAGGTACAGTCTGTCCCTCACAGTGACTGTCCTGGATGTAGTGAGCCTCACTGAGGACATTGGAGGTATGACCCGTCCCTCACAGTGACTGTCCTGGATGTAGTGAGCCTCACTGAGGACATTGGAAGTACGGTCTGTCCCTCACAGTGACTGTCCTGGGTGTAGTGAGCCTCACTGAGGACATTGGAGGTACGGTCTGTCCCTCACAGTGACTGTCCTGGGTGTAGTGAGCCTCACTGAGGACATTGGAGGTACGGTCTGTCCCTCACAGTGACTGTCCTGGGTGTAGTGAGCCTCACTGAGGACATTGGAGGTACGGTCTGTCCCTCACAGTGACTGTCCTGGATGTAGTGAGCCTCACTGAGGACATTGGAGGTATGACCCGTCCCTCACAGTGACTGTCCTGGATGTAGTGAGCCTCACTGAGGACATTGGAGGTCCGTCCCTCACAGTGACTGTCCTGGGTGTAGTGAGCCTCACTGAGGACATTGGAGGTCCGTCCCTCACAGTGACTGTCCTGGGTGTAGTGAGCCTCACTGAGGACATTGGAGGTCCGTCCCTCACAGTGACTGTCCTGGATGTAGTGAGCCTCACTGAGGACATTGGAGGTCCGTCCCTCACAGTGACTGTCCTGGATGTAGTGAGCCTCACTGAGGACATTGGAGGTCCGTCCCTCACAGTGACTGTCCTGGATGTAGTGAGCCTCACTGAGGACATTGGAGGTCCGTCCCTCACAGTGACTGTCCTGAATGTAGTGAGCCTCACTGAGGACATTGGAGGTCCGTCCCTCACAGTGACTGTCCTGGATGTAGTGAGCCTCACTGAGGACATTGGAGGTATGACCCGTCCCTCACAGTGACTGTCCTGGATGTAGTGAGCCTCACTGAGGACATTGGAGGTCCGTCCCTCACAGTGACTGTCCTGGATGTAGTGAGCCTCCCTGAGGACATTGGAGGTACAGTCTGTCCCTCACAGTGACTGTCCTGGATGTAGTGAGCCTCACTGAGGACATTGGAGGTCCGTCCCTCACAGTGACTGTCCTGGATGCAGTGAGCCTCACTGAGGACATTGGAGGTACAGTCCGTCCCTCACAGTGACTGTCCTGGATGTAGTGAGCCTCACTGAGGACATTGGAGGTCCGTCCCTCACAGTGACTGTCCTGGATGTAGTGAGCCTCACTGAGGACATTGGAGGTAGAAGGGAAAGCAATTGGGCTCTGGTGTCAGACGTGGCCAATGTTTTCTTCTCCATCCCCTGTAGTCCAGAGTCAGGGGACCAGTTTGCTTTTATCTGGAGGGTACGATCTTCTGCTGTCTCCCACAGAAGGATGTCGAAGGTCCCACCTTGTGCCACGGCCAAGGGCTGCAGGATATATGGATCAGACCACAACTGCTCTGTATCCCACTACATTGACGATGTGCTGCTACAGGGACCCTTGCAGGAGATAGTGAGGGAGCACCTGGAGAAGGTGGTCACCTCCCTGCGGGAATGGGATGATCCATTAACCCGATAAGATGCAGGACCCCAGCCAGAAGGACATATTCCTGAGCCTACTGTAACATTTGGGGCAGTGGGAGATACCAGATTGGGCCGAGCACAGGATCTCAGGCGCTGTGGTCCCCACCTCCAAAGAGGAGATGCAGTATTTTGTGGGGCTCCTGGGGTATTGGTGTAAGCATATCCCCATCTAACGGACTTACTGTGCCCCCTGTACCAGGCCTCCCGGAAGAAGGTCATGTTCCTCCCTGATACCCCGGTGAAGTTCCCACCATCGACCCCTCAGCCATACAGCGGGGTATACCCTTCGATGACCAAATCACCGAGCAGAAACAGCAGGTCTGGTTTACAGATTTCTCCAGCTGCTGGCAGAACAGTGATCAGTGGTGGAAGGCTGCTGTTCTCCCCTCTCCATCAGGGATATCGTTACCCAGGAGGGCAAGGGGGGACTTAGACATGTAGCCGAGCTGGTGGCTGGGAATGTACCTGGGAACGGGCATGTGGAGGGGGTGAAGGAACAAGGAATTGTGTCGAATCCTGAGGGGTGGCGATGACACTTGATGAGGTCAGGTTACCAGCTGGGAGCTGCCCTACCTGCCAGCAGGTTAAACCCCAGGGGTGGCAGCGGGTTCCCCCGAGGACACATCTGTAGGGGCATGCGGTCTGGTCCGGGTTAGCAGGTGGGTTACGTGGGGCTTTTGCCTCCACAGGACAAGAGACGATACGTGCTGACAATGACGGCCACATACTCAGGGGTGTCGGACTCGTGCTGACCTGGAAAGCACGATAAAAAGTTCACGGAACATCACCCACGAATGGCATCCCCTGGGAGATCCGATCAAACAATGGGTCACATTTCTCAGGGTCACAGTGCAGGGGAGGGCACAGAGCCAGCATTCTGTGGGTGTCCCACATGCCAACTGTCCACAGCTGGGAAGGCTGATCAAGCACATGAATGGGCTGCTGGAACAGCAGATTGAGTTATTGACCCCCACCCACACCTTTCAGGGGTGGCTGAGGGTGCTTTAGCAGGTGGTGGATAACCTGAACTCCCGGAGGGTCCCCAATGTCCCATTGCTTGGCAGTGTCCGACGCTTCGAAGATGGAAGAGGTGTCGTCGGAGGAGGAATCAGGGTTTGGGTGCAGCACCCACAGGTGCTGAGAGGGGGAGGTTGTGGAGTTCGGACCGGGGAATACGGGATGGGTAGTGTTACCGGGGGAATGGGGATAATCTGTCTCAGTGCTCAGCGACAAACCGGAAGGGAGTGGGTTTGTATGCCTGCGTTACAGAATTGCAAAGTGGTGGGTGCTGACTGCAGGGTGACGATAGCGGCCGGGGTGAGATCCTGCAACACGAGCGTGCAAACCACACCAACATTTCGGACTGTTGGGTCTGCATGAGGACACCACCCCCCAGTGCAGAAGGGGTGACATTGATACCGATCCCCTTGAATGAAGAACAGGACTGTTGGAGAAATGTCCAGCTTCTCGGGTTGGGGATAGCCGGGAGGGAGTAATCTGTTCCAGGCAGCCTCGCCCCAGGTTGGGATTGGCCTTACAGAACCCGAGTTCCAGTAACTCCCAGTGGAACCAGTGTCTTAGGGCTGGTACTTCCCTACTGTGTTTGTCTAATGCCAAGGTCCCGACTCGGAGAGTAATCCCTCTGCCAGCAGGGAAGGGGAGGGAGTGTCGGTGCAGACGGTACGATGGGCGCAGGTCCAACCAGTCAGTGGGACACAGAGGGTGAGCACAGACCTGGGACGACTGTGTCAACACTGAATGGTGCTGTGAAGGTGGGCACTCCCTGAATGCTAAACAGTATGTACTGGAAATGTGGTGCCCGACCCTACCCGTTGCTTCCCGTGGGTTGGTACGACAGCTGCTATCGGGGGTACGTGGCACCATACATACAGCAGCTTAATAAGCTGAACCTTGCCCATGAGGATCGGGGCAGTAAGAGGCAAATCACATTGGCTGAAGACCCTGGATGATAGCATTCCCCCTGTTTGGGGCCAGGCTGTCCCGGGAACTGATACACGTAGCCTCTACGATGGAGACGCTGGCCAATGAGACAGCCACAGTGCTCAAGCATACAGAGGATGCACTGACCGGGGTGTCAGCTGAGATGACGGTGGGCCTTGGACTACCTGCTCACAGAGAAAGGTGATGTGATAGGTCAGGGGTGCTGCACCTACATCCCCCACGTACCCACAGGAAACATTAGTGATCAGGACGAGGAAAAGGGAAGGAGAACACGATCAGGGCAGTCACAGGGTGAAGGACAAACCGGACAGATAGACAGGAGACGAGTACGAGGTGGTGTGGAGCAAACCAGACAAACGTGAAATAACCACAGCAGTGCAGGTCAGGAACTGGAGTTAATGGAGCCTTAGGAGTGGAGCTGTTACACAAAAACAGAATTCACCTAACTTCCATCCTTGCAGACTTCAACATCCCAACAAAAGGAGCCTGACAGAAACAGTAATTCCAATGTCTAGAGCAGGGTTATCAGCCTTTCTTATGCCATGGACCAATACCATTAAACAAGAGGTCCAGGGCAATTGTCCATGGGAAATTCTTCAACACTTTTTAAAGTTGTGTCAATCCACCCATAACCATGTTTGCTGCTGTGAAAGGTAAACTTGCAACAACTGGGAAAGTCTTTGCTCTTGTTTCATCTGGAGGGTTAATCCAGCCAAGGGCTTGGCATGAGTCTGCAAAGGAAACTTCTGCGAGAAGATGCCTCACTCGTCTGATTGTGTCGGTTCGGTTACTCTCATAGTATATAGAGAAATATTCTGTTAATTTGACTAGCCATTGTTGATGAATATCAAGTCCTTCCTTCAAAAGTCGTCCCTTAAAACTGTACTCGTGTTTGGGTCTTGAGTGGGTGATCCTCTGATACCAGTATGTCGGAACAACTTTCATCATCAGAAATTTCTAAATTCTGAGTGAATCGGAGGATCACATTAGTGCTATTGTGAGAGTGAGCACAGTCTGTACAGACAGTTTTACTCTAATATTGTTTGGAGCTGAATTTATTTTCTCTTATTTGTTGATGATAATACCATGCGACTGAATACACAGCAACAATTGAAGGTTTGTCTGTGTATGTAATATTGTCTATTTGGTGAGTAATTTTATTTGTGTAAGCACAAAATGTAACATTATCAATTGGTCTCCAAGAGTAAAATTTGCTATCGGCTTGGTTCCACATTTTCTGACTTGTAGTCAGTCTCTCTGAAATATAATTGAATTCATAGGACACCAGTAGTTCTGAAGTAATTGTCATTGTAAGGTATTGTTCGCACCAGGCATGAACCATTCACAACTGTTTTGTTTAAGGGCAAATAGCAAATCTGAGTTGATACAATAGTCTACGGGACTAAAATCTCTAAAAAGCTTACTGAATTTATCAGTTACAGCTGACCAGGGAGGAAAACATTTTTGTTTGATCTTAGCTTTTGCTCCAGTACATCCTTCCATCTTACCTTACTTCGCAAAAACCCGGATCGAGGGCTCTTTAGGGCATAAACCAGAAATGCAGAAAATGATCACGTTCCCTTGACATTTCACAATGGAGTGGAATAGTGGCTGGAATTGGAGAAATTAACTTTGGCAGGATGGAAATGGATTAAATGTGAACCATTGAAGAATGCTTGCTGCCTGTGGCAGGGGTTGAATGCTGTTACTTCTTACAAAGAGAAACCAAGTGACATAGGTGACAACAAGGCTTCACTTCCGGACGAGCTCAATGACTTCTATGCTCACTTTGACCGTCAAGACATGGAGGAATCTTCATGAACTCCCACAACCCCCGATGATCCTGTGATTTCAGTCTCTGAGGCCAACATAAGAGCATCCGATGGAAAACATTTACTTAGATGGGGTACCCGTTGTTCCTCTCCGCACTTTGTGCTGCATCGGGTGGCAACTTTGCTGTCTCCTTAGCGTATATCTGTTTCTTCTGAGGCCAAGTTGCTGGCTCGACGCTCAACCCAGCACGGATGGAAAGCCTGCAAGGAGCCGGCCAGATTTGAACCCGGGTCCGTTGGCTTTGAGATCTGGTGTGGATGCCACTACACCACCAGCCGGCTTAGATGGGATACCTGGCTGAGTACTAAAGACCTGTGCTGGTCAACTGGCTGGAGTGCTCACCGATATCTTTAATATCTCACATCGGCAGACTGAGGTACCCTCCTGATTCAAGCAAACTTCACTTATACTGGGGCCCAAGAAGAACGTGGTAACCTGCCTCAATGACTATCATCCAGTAGCCCTTACATCAACTGTGATGGCATATTGAAGATAGATTGAAAAACTGGCTGAGTGGTGCCACAAGAATCGCTCACTCAGTGTCAACGAGACCAAGGAGCTGATTACTGGCTTCAGGAGAAGGAAACAGGAGGTCCATAAGCCAGTCCTCCTCAGCGGTTCAGAGGTGGAGCAAGTCAGCAATTTAAAACCCTTGCTGTTATTATTTCAGAGGATCTGCCCTGGGCCCAGCATGTAGGTGCAATTACGAAGAAAGCACAGAGGTGCCTCTCCTTCCTTAGAAGTTTGAGAAGATTCAACATGGCATCTAAAACTTTGACAAACTGAGTGGTGGAGAGTATATTGACTGGCTGCATCACTGTCTGGTATGGAAACACCAATGCCCTTGAATGGACAATGCTACGAAAAGCAGTGGATATGGTTCAGTCCATCAAGGGTAAAGCTCTCCTCACCATTGAGCACACCTACATGGAGTGTTGTCGCAGGAAAGCACTTGCGTCATCAAACACCCCAGCACCAGGTGATGCTCTCTTCCCATCAGGATGAAGGTACAGGAGCCTCAAGACTCACACCACTAGGTTCAGGAACAGTTACACCCCTCAACCATCAGGTTCTAGAACCAATGGGGATACTGTCACTTAACTTCACCCAATTTCGCTCAACTTTACTTGCTCCATCAGTAAACAGTTCAAATGGTTCCGTTTATTATCAGAGAAAGTATACAGTCTACCGCCTGAAATACGTGTCTTTGCAGACATTCACGAATAACAGATCCCCAAAAGAATCCCCAAAGCCCCCTCCCCCTCTTTCCCCACTCCCGCTCCCCTCTCTCCCTCCCCCTCCCCCACGCAGGCAGCAACAAGCAACAACATAACAAACCCCCTATTCCCTCTACCACCCATTTCAGCCAAAAGCATCAGTACCCAGCAGCCACCAGGCAACAGGAAAGCACCCAGAGAGAGACCATGATCTGCAGTCAACAGAACGATTGTTTACCCGACAGTCAACACATCACAGGCTGTCTCTCTCTTTCTCTCTCTCTCTCTCTCACTAACACAGCACAGAGAGATATCACCCATTTTCACAGTGAAAGGGGAGACTGACAGTCACTGTTCTGATATTACAGTCTGCTGTATCACTTTTCCATGCATCTGCCACAGTAAAATCCTGATATTCCATCTGCAGCCATGTCTCAGTCAGCAACACCAGCGTGCAATTGGTCATTCCTAGGGCCGCACCCTGGAAGCGCCATCTTCCAAACATCATTGTGAGAATGCCGGAAAATGGTCGGCCGACGAGCTGCAGGACCGGGACCTCTTCTGTCGTAAAAAAAAAGATGCAGTTTGCAGATCAGGACCTTGGTAGAACCCCAACCACCTTGAAAAGAAAAAAGAGAGACATTAAATTACAGAGTTTTTTCTAGATGAGCTCAAAGAGGCAGACACTTAACGGCATTTTAACTCCAGCTACGAGCTCATGCTGCCACAAGCTATGGACTTACTTTCAAGGACTCTTCATCACATGTTCTCTATATCTATTGTTTATTTATTTATTTATTTATTTTCTTTGGTGATTGCACAGTTTATTGTCTTTTGCATATTGGTTGTTTGCCCGTTCTCTTGGCTGCGTTCTTTCATTGATCCTATTTTGTTTTTTGGGTTTACTGAGCATACCCACAGTAAGTGAATCTCAGGGTTGGATATGGTGAGATACATGTACTGCGATAATAAATTTACATTGTACCTTGTAAAATCTTTGCCATAAGAATGTTTAAATACTTTTTGGTCATAAAGGTAAAGTGTAATAAAATACTGTCAAATGGGAAGTCTTCATTTAAAAAAATAGGGTTTTTCTCAATGTTCTAGTCTAACAGTTTCAATGTCACGTTGCCATGAGTGGGACCATTCAATGACATAACAGTGTCTAAACTTCCTTCAAGTGCAGAGGGATCGATGGCAAAGGATTCCTTCAATATCAGGGCTGGAATCTTTCAGCTTTGTTAGGGTGTTATTAATCACATCTGCATGTGATTCTTTGTTCCCCCATCTACTACGTTCATTCCATCTGCAATGCGGTCAGAGTGACCGTTCTCATGGACAGGAACAATCACTTTGCCAGAGACAAGGATTAAGGGTTCCGCTGTATTAGTTCACATATGACCAGGAGGTAAGGGCCATTCAGTGATAATTACAATTAAAATGATTATTTCTCACAGATCCCCTTAATCTAATATTCTCTGAGTCATTAGGTTTCAGTGAAGTCTGAGCCAAATGAGACAATTTCCGTAGTAAATGTGACTTCATCTGTAATACAGCAAATGGTAAGTAAGGCAGCACTGAACAATATTACTGTAACCACAAATGTTAAAAAAGATACAGCAAAAACAACATTTCTTCCTGGAGTTTGAGTCTGTCTCACTCTGAAAGCAACAACACACAATCCTGGGTGGATTATCCCAGGGCAATGTATCCATGAGATGTTCCTCAAACGAACAGGGATTTTATTGGTTGCTTTTTGGATCTAAACGTGTGTTTTAACTTTTCCATACATCTCACCTCCCCTTGCCCCCACCTGTCGGGGTGTGGGGGCTCTGTGATCGCCCATATACCAGTCTATTGTAAGGGTTCCACTCATTCCGTTGGGTAACTCCTCCTGGGGCAGTTTGATGTTCTCCATGGGGTCAGTTTTACTTACAGTCTTGTTTCCCCTTCCAGGTTCAATTATCACAGAGCTCTCATTGATAACTTGGGTAATGTGACATGGAAGTTTCCATCTAGAACGGAAACTAGTGTTGCAATTATTTTTATGAAATTTCTTTTCTTGGACCCAGTCCCCTTATTGTTGTTTCCAAGGTGTCTTGTCAGGTTCCTTTGCTTTCTCTTAAATTCACGTAAACTCTCTCAATGCCTTGAGGAGAGCTGTATCAGGTGTAGGTGATGGTTGGCCCGAGTTAGCGACCGGGGTGTGTGTAGTCGGACATTATACATTAAGAAATAAGGTGTAACATTCTTGTGTTCTCCTGTTTTCACAATTGTCAGTTTGTTTACAGACAGTTATGGCTCAGGGACAAGTGCAGCCGACTTTGCCTCTGGAGTAGGCCAGTTTTTGCAGACATCTCCCGATGCTTCGGTCCACCGTGCCTCTCGAGTGCAGCTGGAACGGAGTGCTGAACTGCACCGGTATGTGGTTTGTTCACACGTGGCTCAAAAGCCTTGACCATCGAAGGAAGACACCCGGTCGGCATTTATGCAGGTGAGGGTGCCAGTATATGGGAATGTGGAGTTCTGGAGTGCTGTGACGGTTGTGGTCCCACTACAAGAAATCGTGGAGATTAACCACATATAAAGATCAATTGTCACAGGTACTGTGTATACTTATTAGGTTTCCAATAAGGTGGGCTGGACTGGGATGCCAGAAGTAGGCCTATATAGTCAATCTGTACCCTTGCATTGGTGCCGTTTGTCTCAGCTGGTCTAGTGACTGCTCCTTTATTACAGGTCAGACACTTTACAATGCATCGTTTACAATCACTCAATACGTATGGGCACCAGTATTACACACAGTAGCTAATTTTGGATGGGTGGCTTGTCAGCCACCATGACTGTGTCCGAGTCCTTAGAGGACGTTTTGAGTCAGTGTGTCCCACTTAAGGGCAGGAGCATTTCCTTCTTATCGTTTTTAGAGCAGCAAACCCAAACCTTACCTTCAACTTCTGCTTCATGTTTGTACCGTGTTGGAAGTCCTTCAGAATTGGGTTTTGTCGTATCCAGGAGAATGCTTGAAACTCCATCCTGGCTATTTTTTATTTGTTACTGAGTTTGTACCAGAACCCTGGCCTCCCTTAGCAAGGAAAGGTCCATCCCTTCAGCTTGTTTGTTACCATAGCTGTGTAAATAGCCTGCAGTATGTCCCAGGATGTGTGACACCTGTACTAAAGGTCTAGTCAATAATAATTCATAAATATTCTTCCACGAGGACAAATGTGGAGGCAGCTTGCCTCTGTGCATTCTCCATCCAGCAGAAGACCAGATGAGAAGATCATTTTCTACTGCAGTCCAAACATAATTAGGATCAGTACATGTCATGACCAGTTCTGTTGTATTTACTTATTTTAGACATAATTCTAGAGCTTTAGCCTCTGCAAATTGAGTGTTTGATTCCTTAAAGAATGCAATTGCAGCTCATGTGGTTCAAGTTCAGTTTTCCTTTCCTAATCAAGAGCAGGAATTATAACTGAATGAATCCTTCTTTCTGGATTTTCATTGCTGATCCATCACAGGACCTTAGTTGAGAATTGTGTTCGAAAGGATGTTGTGCTGTATTAGGTTGTAGAGAAGATGTTTCTGCTTCTTCCATGACAGGTAAGGATTGTCAGGGTCATACATCTCAGGAACGTATTCCCGCTTTAAGGCTTTGTCTTGTAAAAGTATTTGCCATTTCCCATATCTAGCTGTGGTAGCTCTCCATTCACTTGTTGGTAATTCAGTATCATTTTTCAAAGCCACAAACTCTGTTTGTGTGATAATTGGTTTGTCCCTTGCAGTGGTCTTACTGCAATAAGTGTATGGAATACCAGAGTTAGGCATCGGTCTAAGGCAGTACATTTCTGTTCTGTTGGGGTGAAATTATATGAGGCAGAGTGGACGAAAACGTGTGTTTCTTCTCCCTTCTTTTTGCAGATGGCTACAGTGGTTTTCAATGAAACTCTAATTTGCACAACGAGAGATTTTGTTAGGTCTGTTGCTCGCTGAGCTGAATTCATCAACTCCTCAAGTTCCTCATAATCTTCTAGGTAAAAACAAAAGGCTTTTCATTTTCCAGTCGACATCTGTCATATAATGGTTTTGACAATTAAGCATAGTCAGGTATGAAAGCTCCAGTATAATTCAAAAGGTCTAGAGTTGATTGTAAGGCTTTTAGTGTCTTTTGATATCCAATTTGAGCAACATTTTTTGATCTAAATTCAGGGGTTAAACTATGTCCCTGATTGGTAATCGTCATACTTGGGAAATTTATTTCTGTATGACAGAGTTGAGATTTTTATATGTAATTACATAGCCTCTGTCTGTCACTTTCCAGGAGTGGGTGTGACCAGAAGCTATTAGCCAGAGCCATACAAGATTTATACATCTTCATAAGTCAATCCTCACAGCGTGCGTTGTCATTACTGTTGACGTTTAGGCTTTGACATCTGGAGAGGTGAGATTAGGTACATATTCCTATATATCTCGGCCCAAAACGTCAGCTGTTTACTTGTCTCCATAGATGCTGCCTGGCCTGACGATCTCCTCCAGCATTTTGTGTACTACATTGATTTCCAGCATCTACAGATTTTCTCTTGTCTGTGAAGCCTATATCCTACAGTATTTATCAGATGGAGCATTTCGAGTAAAGTTGCTGCAGAAGTTCTTCTGCACAGTTTTTATTGCATTAACGTTAGCCTTTTCCTACTTCACATTTTGTTTTCTCTGAGCTACAGTGGACAGAGTGAACAGTTGGGATGGGCCTGTCCCTTTGTACATTTAGAGGGTGAAGGATGAAGCGATCCTCTTGGTGTATACTCAATTTCATAATTTTCTCCACAATATTGACGGGGCTTTGGATGTTTCCTGTGTCCCGGCCGGAGTATCTTGGTCTAAGACTTTGCTCCTCAAAGAAAGGTGTGTAAAACTAAAAGTTGTGGCCTATTCCTAGTGTCTAGATATCGAAGCTGTGGGTAACTAACTTTTCCAAATGCAGGTGGTCTCCAGGCAACTTGTTTGGTTTGTCGATTACATCTTCCCTGCTGAGGGGCTGGTGTGGGATTGTTGCTAAATAATATTTCTTTCTGAAATTATACTTTTGGTATAATGTGATCATGTTGGGTACAAACTGTGATGGTATTGGGTTTGCTGACTGCGAAGTTCTAAACTGAATCAAAGATTTTAAGCCCTATGAGTACTCTCACTAAAAGGAGATGATATTGTAACTACCTAATCTTCAAAGACTAGTTCACTTCCCTGTTTATTCTCCATGGGGAGTTAGCTGTCAGTACCCACTACTCGAGTGCTGGGTCACCTCCTCCTCCTGCTCAATAAGTTTCCTCTCCCTTTCAGCTAACAAATTTATTCAAAACATAATCCATTTATTTTCTGTGATACGTGTTTAAATCCAAACAACATTATTAAAACACATTGAAAACTCACAGAGGATTTCTAGCTTAAACATTTCCAAATCACCAACCTAGAAAATAAGGCTGGAGAAATAATAATGGAGGGCCAAGGAGGTGGCAGATAAACTAAATGAGAATTTTGCATCAACCTTCACTGTGGAAGACACTGGCAGAGTGCCAGGTGTTGAAGGGTGTGAGGGAAGAGAAGTGAGTGCAGTTACTATTACAAGGGAGAAGGTGCTCAAAAAGCTGATAGACCTAAAGGTACATGTCATCCGGACCAGATGAACTGCACCCTAGGGTTCTGAAAGAGGTAGCAGTAAAGATTGTGGAGGCATTAATAATGATCTTTCATTTTTCATTTTATTTTAAAAATCTTTTTTATTAACTATTATCGAAGATTAACAAAAAATACATTAAGGTAATCAACTCAATATGTCATTATGTACAATAAAGAATTAAATTAGCAAATAACTGATTAACAAAGCTAAGCAATATATCAATAATAAGAAGAAAAAATAAAATATTAAGAATATTTTTTGAAAGAAAGAAAAGAAAGAAAAAGAAAGAACCCCTACTAAGAAAAAAAATACCTAACTAAAAAAAAGAAAAAAAATTAATATTAATTAACTCAGATCAGATTATAGTAGTGGCCAAATGAACCCCACCTTTTCTCAAAATCAAATCAAGGATCAAAAGTTCAACTTCTGATTTTCTCCAAACTAAGTCATAACATCACCTGAGAAAGCCATTGTATCAAAGTAGGAGCAGAAGGATCTTTCCATTTCAACAATATAGTCCTTCTGGCCAATAATGTAACGAATGCAATTGCATGTTGGTCTGATAGAGAAATACCATAAATATATTGAGGGAGTATACCAAACAGAACTATCAATTTATTAGGTTGTAAATTAATTTTTAAAACTTTAGAAATTGTGGAGAAAATAGATTTCCAAAAATGTTTCAATACAGAACACGATCAAAACATATGTGTCAAAGTGGCTGTCTCGGTTTTACATCTGTCACACTGACTATCAACATTAGGAAACATTTTAGACAGTCTCTCCTTCATCAAATAATAATGATGTACAATTTTAAATTGAATTAAAGACTGGCACAGATCGAAGAAGAGTTAACCAACTTCAAAATCTGCTACTAATCCTCTGATATCAAGGTCATGTTAAGCTCTCTGTCCCAATCTTGCTTAATCTTAAATGAAGGGTAATTGTGCTGTTGTAACAAATTATGATTTTCCCAATAAAACCTTTCACTAAAGGGTTCATTTTTAAAATGATATCTAACAGGTCAGAATCCTGTATATATGGAAAGTTACTTAAATATCCTTGTAGGAAGTGTCTGACCTGAAGATATTGCAGGAGATGTTAATACAAGAGAGAGTATTTAGTTACGAATTTCTCAAGAGACATCAATCGGTCATCTTGGAAAAGATCCATAAAGGAATAAACTCCTTTATTCCTCCAAAGAATAAAAGTAGGATCACTTAATGAAGGTTTAAATAAATAATTTTGATGAATTTTAAAATAAAACATATAAATTTTTTAAGATTGAAAAAAATTACAAAACTGGAACTAAATTCATAATGACTGCTTAATCACAGGGTATAAATTCAAATTAGTAACTTTGGCCAGTTGTACGGGTAGAAAAGCTCCTAATAACGAGGTTGACTGCAACTGTTTCACAGCATTCAATTCCAAATCTGCCCAAGGAGGTCATTCATATTTATCAGCCCAATATAACCAAAAACACATACAACGTATATTAACAGCCCAATAATACAAACTTAGATTAGGCAAAGCAAGACCTCCATCCTTTTTTAATTTTTATAAATGATATTTACCAATTCTTGTTCTTTTATTATTCCAAACAAAAGATGAAATAATAGAGCCAAACTGATCAAAAAACTTCTTAGTTAAAAAAATTAGGGATATTTTGAAATATATATAAAAATTTTGGTAAAATCATCATTTTAACTGCATGAATTTGGCCGGCTAATGAAAGTGTAAGTGGATTCCATCTACAAAATAATTGCTTCATAAAATCCACTAAAGGAACCAAATTAGCTTTATCAAGGTCTTTATGATTTTTAGTAATAATAATATCTAAATATTTAAATGAGTCCATAACTCTAAAAGGAATGTCATCATATATAGAAGCCGAATCATTTAGGGGAGATAATTCACTTTTATGAAGATTTAGTTTATATCCCAAAAACTTTCCAAATTTGTTTAATAGTTTCAATAAACTAGGAATGGATTCTACAGGATTCGAAATATAAACTAAGAAATTGTCACCTTAAAGGGAGATTTTATGTATAGTCCCATTTATGAAAATTCCATGAATA
Source organism: Hypanus sabinus (assembly GCF_030144855.1). Classification (NCBI taxonomy): domain Eukaryota; kingdom Metazoa; phylum Chordata; class Chondrichthyes; order Myliobatiformes; family Dasyatidae; genus Hypanus; species Hypanus sabinus. Next base: position 142,104,926 of record NC_082711.1, read on the forward strand.
TCTTTAGCTTCACGAAGTGCAATAGCCAAGAGTTCCAACACCAAATTAAATAACAAGACACTTAACGGACATCCTTGCCTCGTACCCCGTGAAAGCCGAAATAAAGGAGATCTGCAATTATTAGTAATAACAGTAGCAATAGGGCTTTTATATATCATTCAAATCCACTTATTGAAATTAATATCTAAGCTGAATTTCTCTAAAACGTTAAATAAGTATTTCCATTCAACTCTGTCAAATGCATTTTCAGCATCAAGAGAGACAACAAATTGGGGAGTCATAGAAAAGGATAAATATATTACATTTAACAGTTGCCGACAATTAGAGAAGGAATAATGGCCCTTTATAAAACCTGTTTGCTCTCGAGAGATAATTTCAGCTAGATCATTCTCTAGCCAATTAACCATTATTTTTGAAAGAATTTTAGCATCCACATTTAATAATGAAATAAGTCATATGAAGCACAGTCAGTAGGGTCTTTAAATTAAAGAAATAGAAGCTTCATAAAGTGTGGGAGGTAACTCTCCTATCAAAAAAGAATCTTTAAGCACTTCCAACATACAAACGTGTATATGGAGAAAGCAATTTTTCAAATTTATTATAAAATCCTACAGAATAACCATGTAGTCCAGGAGCTTTACCAGACTGAATTGAAAAAATAGCTTTTTGAATTTCATTTTCAGTAATAGGAGCATCAACAGTTTGTTGATCTTCAACAGAAATTCGAGGAAAATCGATCTTTTGTAAAAAGGCATTCATTTTAGAAGAATCAACTGGAAACTGAGATTTCTAAAATTCAATGCAAAAGGCTTGAAAAATGTTATTAATATCTTCATAATTACATGTTAAACTACTGTCTCCTTTATGAATTTTTAAAATTCATCTTTTGGCTCTAGCTGCTTTTAATTGAGATGCTAATGGCTTATTACTTTTATCCCCAAACATATAAAATTGACTTTTCGATTTAAGCAAATTTCTTTCAATAGGGTAAGTTAATAATAATATTGTTATCTTGTTAATATTGTTAATATTGTGATTGGAATTCAACTCTTTGTTTGAATAAATCAATATTAGGAGAGATTACATAAATATTATCCAAGTCTTTAATTTGTTTTGAAATCTTATCTAACTCTGTTTTTGTCTGTTTTTAAGTTTAGCTAAATAGGACATTATCTGACCGCACAAAAATGCTTTAAATGTATTCCATATAATCAATTTCAACTCGTCCCTTGTATTAGTAAAAAGAAAACATTTTTTGTCTGAGTCTCAATAAATTTTACAAAGTCTGAACTTTGTAATACATTTTCTGGAAAATGCCAAGGCAAATCTGCAATAACGATATCATTCAATTCAAAAGCTAAGCTTAAAGGACATGATCCGAGAGATTGATAGCATCATGTTCACATTTCTGGACTTTGGACAAAAATCAGAGATCAGCTATAAAATAATCTATTCTCAAATATATTTTGTGAACATGTGAAAAAAAGAATAATCTCTATCATTAGGATACAAATGTCTCCAAATTTCAACCAGGCCAAAATGAATTAAAAAAGAGTTAGTAAGTGATGCAGAACAACATGGAAGCTATTGATTGGTTGAACTCTTGTCAATCAAAGGATTTAAATAACAGTTTAAATCACCATCCATTAAAAACATATATTCATTTAAATCCAGCAATAAAGCAAATACATTTTTAAAAAGAATCATCTACATTAGGTCCATATAGAATAACCAGGACTATTTTTCTGTTACAAATCGTTCCTTTAACAATTAAAAATCTACCATTAATATCTGACACAATGTCTTCTTGGATGAATAAAATATTAGATTTAATAAAAATAGATACTCCTTTTGTTTTATTTTGACAAGTAGCAGGAAATTGAAGGCCCTTCCACATTTAAAAAAATCTATTTTGATCTGCCCGTTTTGAAATGCATTTCTTGAGCAAAATTATATCAGGTTGGAATCAACTAATGATTTACAAAGTCTTGTGCTTAATAAGATGATTCCAACCACGTACGTTCCAACTTATAACATTTATCTGTTTGGTTACCATAAAAAAATATTTTATTTAACACATAAATACATGCATACCAGCGCAGGCTAATCAAAACTGGCGGTGATAAATATTACCATATACAACACATGTATGCTCCAGAACTCTGTAATGGGAAAAAAATAGAAAAGAAAACTAAAATTAATCCTACAATTAATCTTATAACTCAAAACTAACCCCAGTCCTCTCACCACCCCGAAAAGCCTGAAATTCGGTAAAAAAAGCTGAAATCTGTCCCCATAGAAGTAAAAGAAGGGAAAGACTCCACGGGCTGCCTATTTTTCAATGATAATTTTAAAAGCTTTCCTTAATTCTTCCTCTCAGTTACAAAATAAAACACACTGTCCTAAAATAGGAAAGTCCTGCAGAGAAAAAAAATGTTTATACTTAATCCTTAAAAATAAGCTGGGGAATGCGGAAATAGTCTCCAAAAACACCAAAACAATAAAATTAAACAAAGAGAAGAATGCCTATGTAATCTGTAATGAAGAAAAATCAGCGCCATTTCCCATTTAGCTTACACTCCCAATGAAAAACTGTTTTTAGAAAAAAAACTAAGTATCTATCTGGTAAGCCCTCCCATCTATGTATATATAAGAAAAAGTCCTTATGAACTATGAAAACTATCACTTAATTAATGAGAAAAAAGGAAGAGTGAAGCAAATAATCAAAGCGGTTAACAATTTGTCTGCTGTTTTAATTCGCTCAGTAGACCAAACAGATTTCAGAAAAGTCATTCACACAGTCACATCAAAAAGTTCACATCTTCTTTAAATGGTCCATCGATCAATGGACATCTTAAGCAAATCAGAAATCTTCAAAGCTTATTTTCTTTCCAAAATAACAATTATTCAGCAGACCTAAAACTATTCAAACCTCGGCTGCAACCGAAATAGAGTTAACATAGTCCAATGTCTCCTTGGGGTCCAGAAAAAACACGTGGAGTCGATCTTTGGGAAATAATTTTAATCGGGCTGGATAGTGAAGTGATGGGAATAATCCCTTATCATAGGCTATCTTCATGGTTGTAACGAATTTAGACCGCAGGTCCATAACTTCCCGTGGATAATCTTCATAAAAATGAATCCCGGAACCCTTGAATTTAAAAACTCTGTGTTTCCTTACATATTTTATGATTTGGTCTTTAACTTTGAAATGAAGGAAGCAGACCAAAACTGACCTTAGCTTATTTGGATCCCGAGACTTTGAAGTGAAAATTCTGTGCTCTTTCAATATTGGGAGGTTGAGGTAAAATATCTGGAAACTGAGATTGAAACAAGTTAGAAAAATAGTCCAATAAATACCCACTCTCAGATCCTTCCTTCAGACCAACTATTCGAATATTATTCTGATGAGATCCTGCTTCCAAATTGACAATCTTATGTTGAGACTTTTCCAAGCGGCTGAAATACCCGCTATCTGACGATTCATCTCTTTAAGTTCAGAATTCAGGGAAATAATATTTTCTTGCACAAATTGAAAACTCTCTCGCAATGACTTTATCTCAGAAGAGGTAGTGTCAACTTTTACCGTATTGTTGTCTATTTTCCTGTCGAGAACCATCAGTGAATGTTCTAAACGCTTAGCCCAGACAGGGATATCTTCTGATTTTTCTTCCAAAGTTTTCCCCTTTCCATTGCTGGATTCAGGAAGCTGCTTTCCACTTCTTAAAGATTGTGACATAATAACAGCTATTCCCCTCTAAGATCCGACAAATAAAAGTTAAAAATTCGAAGCTTAAACTGGGGAAAAGGAAGAATTAATCACAGCCACACAAATGTGCGTCACTCCATAGGCAGTAGACGGAGTCTCCCCATGATCTTTCAAGAATCATTGGGCTCTGGCATAGAACATAGAACCATAGAACACTACAGCACAGTACAGGCCCTTCAGCCCACCATGTTGTGCCGACCCATATAATCCTTAAAAAGTACTAAACCTACACTACCCCATGACCCTCCATTTTACTTTTCTTTTTTTTTTTTCCTTTTTTTCTTTTTTCTTTCATTTTTCTTTCATGCTTTTAAAGGCATGGTTCCAGAGGACTGGAAAATTGCAAATGTCACTCCACTCTTTAAGAAAGGAGTGGAGTGAGACAGCAAAAAGGAAATTATAGACCAGTCTGCCTGACGTCAGTGTTTGGGAAGATGTTGGAGTCAATTGTTAAGGATGAGGTTATGGAGTACTGGGTTACACAGGACAAGATAGGACAAAGTCAGCATGGTTTCCTTCAGGGAATATCTTGCCTGATGAACCTACTGGAATTCTTTGAGGAGATTACAAATAGAATAGATAAAAGGGATGCAGTGGATGTTGATTATTTGGGCTTTCAGAAGGCCTTTGGCGAGGTGCCACCCATGTGGCTACTTACGAAGTTAAAACCCTTACTATTACAGGAAAGTTGCTGGCATGGTTAAAGCATTGGCTGATTGGTAAGAGACAGTGAGTGGGAATAAAAGGATCCTTTTCTGGTTACCTGCCAGTGACTAGCAGTGTTCCATAGGGGTCACTGTTGGGGCCGCTTCTATTTATGCCGTGTATCAATGATTTAGAAAATAGAATAGATAGCTTTGTTGTTGGGTTTGCAGATGATATAGAGATTGGTGGAAGGACAGGTAGTATTGAGGAAATAGGAAGGCTGCAGAAGGATTCAGGCAGATTAGGAGAACGGGCAAATGAAATACAATGTTGGAAAATACATTGATAGAAAAAAATGAGGAAATCTGCAGACCCTGACGAAGGGCCTTGGCCTGAAACGTTGACAGAGCTTCTCCCTATAGATGCTGCCTGGCCTGCTGTGTTCCACCAGCATTTTGTAAGTGTTGCTTGGTAGAAAAAATGTGTTCAGACTATTTTCTAAATGGGGAGACAATTCAAAGATCTGAGGTGCGAAGGAACTTGTCCTTATGCAAAACACCTTAAAGGTCAACTTGCAGGTTGAGTTGGTGATGAGGAAGGCAAATGCAATGTTAACATTCATTTCAATAGGTCCAGAATATAAGAGCAGGAATGTGATGCTGATACTCCAACACTTCAGCTGGCAGCTTGTGCACACACTCACTACCCTCTGAGTGAAAATGACCCTCCTCATGTTCCTCTCAAACATTTCAACTTTCACCCTTAACCTATGACTTCCCATTCTAGCCTCACCCTACCTCAGTGGAAAAAGCTTGCTTACATTTACCCTGTCTATACACATCATAACTTTGTCTGTCAAATCTCTATCGTTCTCCTGTGCTCTAGGGAATAAAGTCCCAGCCTCTTCAGTCTTTCCTCTCATCAGGTCCTCAGGTCCTGACAATCCTGACAACATCCTTGTAAATTTTCTCTGACCCATTATATTGGCTGTGTTCCGCGGCAGCAGGAAGTCCAGACAGAGTCAATGGAGGGGAGGCCGGTTTTCCTGATATGGTTACTAGCTATTATAATCGGGGAGTATTTGGTTGAAGAGATCAGATGGTGCATTTAATATAGAAAAGGAGCTTGTAGGGAAGCACAGACCAATCAGGTTGATATTGATCATAGGAAGCTGGAAGCATTAAGGATGCATTTCTTTATGGAAAGAGCAGTTACTAGGGATTTTCAAATTTGCTTCCCCATATTGAGACTTTGGCCTAGGAATTATTTCATACTTTTTTTTTGAGACTGAAGGAGTATTTCAGCTCATCCTGATGCTGTTTGGGGAAGTATAGAAAGATGATAAAACTCAATCACAGAGCAACATTGTCTGGTTTCACTGAGCAATGTGGTGCTGAAGCTCTCACTCTGTCATTCCCCATTGATGTGTTTCAAGTTTTCACAGTTCTCACCAGGCAGCCTCGCTGGAGTTATTTCTATGGCCAGTTCTTGGAAGCACTACTTTCATCTCCAGTGGCATGTTGGCCCAGATGAAGGAAGCCATAGGGACGGAAGGAGGTTTGGAATAATTGAGAGGTTGCTGGATGAGATAATGATGAATGGTGCCTAAAGGAGACATGTTCTTTGTGCAAAAGGCACAGGGAGACCTTCAGGAGTGGCCAGTTACACCTGGCAGGAGGTTGCCATCAAGTTCTTTGTGAGGACATAGGCGGAGGCGAGGAAAGCCTATACTGTGGTGAAGCTTGCGAGGCATCTGAAAACACTGTCTCCTTCTGCAGGGTGAAATAAAAGCAGATGATGTCTCCTTACGTCAGCGTTGGGTATTTTCTCTTCTGCAGTTCTGCAGCAGAGATCAGCAGCATTCAGAATCATCCTGAGGTTTGTGGTCTTGACCTTTACAGGCAAAGAACACATCAGGTGGTCTTTGAAGTCTCAGTGAGGATGGAAAAGGAAACATTACTGTGTTGCTCTTTTAGACAAAGCGGTCTGGGGGGAAGCAGTATCATGAAACTTGGTTGTTCTGTGAGGAAATATGAAAGTTGCTTTTTAAAACAATCCGGTTGAAAATCTCACTGCAGATGAATTTTGAGGATTGAATTAGGGGGAGTGTCGTGCTGGGAAAAAAAGTAGTGCAGAGAATGAACCCTGACCCCACCCCTATACCCACACACCCCTCCCCTATAAATGAAGAAGTGAATTTCCCAGCTGGACTGAAAATGCAGAAACGGGCTGACTTACTTTACTCTGGGTTCAGCCAATTTCCATCAGAACACTGTTTTTCTCCTGAAGCATGTAGCTGAATGTCTCTTTCCCAGTGTCGCTAAATAGATTGAATATTTCGAAGCAATCCTAAAAGTGCCCAGTGGTAACTACATAAATTATCTACCTAAATTTCATCTAAGGTATCAATTAAGAGGCTATTAAGTGAGCTCAAATAGCTCGGATTGAGGAAATGAACTTTACATTAGATTGCTAATGAATTTCTGTTTGTAAACGAGTTTGTGAATGGTTACTGATGGGAGAAGCTCTGTAGGCTGTTCAACCACAAATGGGTGCCTCTGGAGACCCCTGTCTGGAGCATTGCTTTCTAAGTAATTTACATGAAGCTATTGATTGCACAGTTCTTAAATATGTCGATCCTGGGCGAGGGCAGGAGTCGGTAGCTTTGGACACAGTAAAGCAACTTGAGGCCTGATTTGGATATCTTTGTGGGCTGGGACCAGGTGTAGAAGATGCATATAAACGGAGGGTCGGCACAACATTGTGGGCCGAAGGGCCCGTAATGTGCTGTACTATTCTATGTAACATGGTGCAGTTGGGTCACCGTTACTTCAGCCCTGTGTATATTACACAGGCTTAGCATGAAGCACTGAAGCTCTCTGAGTAATGGGGAGGCTTCAGATAACACATCCAGCATGCTGGGGTGTATTGCTCAGACAGAAATGATCAAACCATTGGCAGTGGGAAGCTGGGCTAATTGTTTGCGTTGAGCCAAAGGCTTTTCAGCCTGTTTTTGACTCTCTAATACATTCATCTGGGCTCCACTGAGGCATCAGATCTGATAACTAGACCTTAGAGATTACAGGCTGTTTGGTTTATGTTACACTGATTGTTTTTTAAAACTGTCAAGATGATTGTGAATGGTTAAAATCTTGGGCAGTTACATAGAAGGAAAAATCTCTGTTGGATAAGTTTAAAAGCCAATGGATTGTGAGTACACACATCTAGTCATACACACAAAATGCTGGTGGAACTCACTAGATCGGGCAGCATCTATGGAGAAGAATAAACAGCTGATGTTTTGGGCGGAAATTCTCCTTCGGGATTGAGAAGGAAGGGGGAAGATTCCAGAATAAGAAGGTGGGGGAAGGGGGAGGAGGCTTGCTGGAAGGTGATAGGTGAAACCAGGAGTGTGGGAAAGGTCAAGGGCCAGAGAAGAAAGAATCTGATAGGAGAGTAGAGTGACCATCGGAGAAAGGGAAGGAGGAGGGGACCTGGGGGAAGTAATGAGCAAGTGAGAAGGTCAGAGTGGGGGAATCTAATAATGATCTAGCAACAGCAGTCACCTACAGAATGACCCTCCCATTTAACATGTTACATTACTGCATATCAGTGTCCCTCTGCACCCTGCAAACACACATGTGGTAATGGGTCTACCTTATACCAACGGTCTGCCCTTCTTTACATCCTGCAATCATCTCTGGACTTCAAACTCTCAGAGTTTCCTGCTCTCCCACAATTCTGGTCCGCTGGTCCGTGGTGCATCCAACATTCCTATTGCTGCGGAGCTTTCTGCCAGTAGAATTCTCTCACAAAGCTCCTCACTTCAACGTTCTTATGTGAGTAAAACAAATAACTTTGAACAAAGATTTGGAAACCTCTGCTCGTACTTCTGTTGTGGTTTGTTCTCAATCGTTTCTCTAACGCTGCTCCTGCTGAACACTTCTGCTCCTTCACCAGAGCAACAGCTACGCGGCCTTCGGGAGAACCTCAGGTTTGCAACTTTGCATTTCTGCAGGAGTCATGAACTGTGTGTGAATACTCTCCCCAGAAAGCAGCCTCAAGTTCCATTCAGAAAATTAATTTCAGACCATTGATTCCTGTTTGAAACCTATAAAAATGTTTAGTTAAAATCTTAGTAATAACTTAAAAAGAGAATGTAAAGATTCGAGTCTCCAGTGTATCAAAGTAATAGAGGTTTTCTTCCAGAGATTACAAAGTCTCATTAACAGCTGCATAATAGATAACTCCATTAATAATAGTTAATTCTAATAAAAGCTTATTATAAATCGAGAGGGAATGTGGTCCCACATTGGGTTTTTGTGATGGCTGACTCTGTCTCTGAGACAGAAAATGTAACAAGCTTTCCTTGTCTGAGTCATTTTTTATGGCACTGATTTGAAAGATAATGTGGTTGGTGTCCGATCAGACAGACTCCAGTGCAAGCAGGATGTGCTGAGCCTAGACATTATCATCATGGGATTAGTGGGAAAATGCTTAAAGCTTTAGGATGATATTTCTTTATCCTCTTTGTTACCAGAGGCATTAACCCATTCCAAGTAAATGAACTGATGCTTATATTATAATCAGGGATGATGCAATATCTTTCCACTGTCCTAATGTGCATATATTAATATTGCTATCTATAACATCAAGTGTGTGGCTAGGTATATTTTTAGACTCTCCTGATAATGTCAGGCTACAGGCCACTATGATTGAAAAATATTGAGGCAGATTAATGGGATTATTTAATTTTAAAAGTCTGGACACAGCAGAAAGAAAGGGGATAACACGATGGATGATTGTCTTTGGGCCACTAATTGGTGGAGTTCAGAAAGATGAGGGGGAATTCCATTGAAACCGAGCAGTTACCTGAAAGGCTGGGATAGATTTTATGTGGAGATGATGTTTTCGTTACCAGGAGCGTCCAGGATCTGACAGCACATCCTCAGAATAAAGGGCATCCATTTAAAACTGAGATGAGAAGTAATTTCTTCAGCCACAGGGAGGTGAATCATTCCACAGTGGGCTGTGGAAGCCATGTTGTTGGGTTTATTTAAGGCAGCGATTGATTGGCTCTTGATTGGAAAAGGGGGTTAATGGTTACAGGGAGAAGGTGGGAGAATGGTTCAGTCCAGTCCTGCTCAGCTCTGGTCACCTGGTCACAGGGAGAATGTGGAAGCTTTAGAGAGGGTGCAGAGGAGATCTGCCAGGATGCTGAATGGTTCAGTTCAGTCCAGTCCAGCTCAGCTCTGGTCACCTGGTCACAGGGAGAATGTGGAAGCTTTAGAGAGGGTGCAGAGGAGATCTGCCAGGGTGCTGAATGGTTCAGTTCAGTCCAGTCCAGCTCAGCTCTGGTCACCTGGTCACAGGGAGAATGTGGAAGCTTTAGAGAGGGTGCAGAGGAGATCTGCCAGGGTGCTGAATGGTTCAGTTCAGTCCAGTCCAGCTCAGCTCTGGTCACCTGGTCACAGGGAGAATGTGGAAGCTTTAGAGAGGGCGCAGAGGAGATTTACAAGGATGCTGAATGGTTCAGTTCAGTCCAGTCCAGCTCAGCTCTGGTCACCTGGTCACAGGGAGAATGTGGAAGCTTTAGAGAGGGCGCAGAGGAGATTTACAAGGATGCTGAATGGTTCAGTTCAGTCCAGTCCAGCTCAGCTCTGGTCACCTGGTCACAGGGAGAATGTGGAAGCTTTAGAGAGGGTGCAGAGGAGATCTGCCAGGATGCTGCCTGGATTAGAAAGCTGTCTTATGAGGAGAGGTTGAGCAAGCTGATGCTTTTCTCTTTGGAATGAAGGAGGATGAGAGGTGACTTGCTCGAGGTGTGTAAGGTGCTGAGAGGAGAGGCATAGATAGAGTCAACATCCAGCAGCTTGCTCCCAGGGCAGTAAAGGCTAATATGAGAGGCAGGACTTTAAGGTATTGGAGTAAACAACAGAAGCGATGTCAGAGAGGGGTTTTTACAGAGAGGTAAGTGCTGCACATGAAGAACTCCCTTGTACACTCTCTGAAATGTTGGATGAACCAGAGGTAATGTACTCAGCTGTTAGCCTAAATCATTTAGATAGATTTGATCAGCTGCGGTTGAAGACAAAAAGCCTGTCATTTACCTGGCTTATCTCTTCACCTACCCAGCTCAAACAGTGCAGAGATTCTCAGCACTGGAAATATTCAGCTCGCTTCCAAGTTAATGTTCGTGTTTGTTCAATCCTGCATGACCCTGTTTTCTTTCATCTCCCACTGATCTGATTTCCCTGACAAGATGGCTGTGCCGTTCCTGTGCCACATGCTGATCTGAGTGCAATAGGGGTGGTGAGGTCTTCCCTTAATCCCGTAATCTGAGAAAACATGAATAATCAGACTTGAGAAATTGCTCGGTTTTCAAAGCCGGTTATTCTGCATGTGTCAAATAACAGACAAGAACTCTGTCTTCTGGGTGAAGACACAGGGTGAAGGAAAATTAAAGAGCACAAAGTGAAGTTGACCTGAGCTGTGATTCTTCTGGTGAAATAAATGGGCCAAAAATCTCAACTGATCATATCTCCAGAGTCAGGATTTTAATGTATAAACTTGTTCTGTTATTTTTAATCATATTGTGAATCAAAATGTTTCTCAAAGTTCTGAATTCAAAGTACATTTATAATCGAAGTACGTATTCATTATACAACCTTGCGATTCACCTTTCTGCAGGCTGCCACGAAACGCAGAAACCCAAAAGAACCTATTTCAAAAAAGACCGTCGAACACCCAATGGCAGAGAGAAAAAAACAAACAAATCATGCGAGTGATAACCGCAAGCAAATAGCGTTCTGAACAGAAGTCCACAAAGAGAGTCCTTTAGTTCAGCACAGAGCCAACTAGTGGAGCAGCAATCTGAAATGGTCCATCCCTCGCCTCGGGCCTGACACCCTGACCTTTTCCATCGAGCCCGGTGCCCAAATCAATGTCCAAACATCACCTTGATACACTCTGGTGCCCAGACCTCACTGCCTCGATTCAGCCTGTACCTGACTTCTCCGAGTCGACCCTGCGATTAGGTCTCCATCCAGACGTTGTGTTCAGTCTCTTCAGTACACTCTGGTGCCTGGACCTCGCTGCCTCGATTCAGCCTGGAGCCGAACTCTCTGATTCGGCACAGCGCTGAAATCGATCGAACCTCAGGTCTTCCTCACTGTTGGCTACGGTCCCACCACCTCACCTCGCCTCGGTGCTGCCATGTCGAAAATCCAAAGAGGAGTTACAGGCTATTGCTTGTGGTGATCATTTGCCAGAAAAAGTGTGATTAACAAAGTATTTAGTTGTTTTCCTTGTTTCGGAAGTTGCTGAAGTTCATCTTAAACTGGAAATTTGGCAAAATTTCACTAATTAGCTGCGGAACTAATTTTGCCAACATATTGGATTTTAATGTCTAGATATTATCACATTTTGAACACAAATTTTCTGCTATTCCTCTCTCCCTCTCCCAATTGTCCCTTTGTCACTCAAAGACAGAGTCAGTTTATTGTCATCTGCACAAGGAATGTTTGCACAGGAGCAACAAGAAACTCACTTGCAGCAGCATCACTGGCATATGGCAAAAAAATAAGGAGAATTCACAAGAAAATCTTAAATAATCACAAATTCAGCATAAATTAAACACTTCTTACAAAAAAAGGTTTTAGGACAAAGTGATCAAAGTGGGTGTAGTATTGCAAAACTCTAGTGATTTGGGTCATTTTGGTAAGCTGACTTATCACCACCTGGGATTCGTGGATGGTACTGAAAAAACATAAAAGATTACCACGGTCTCCTATGACACAGTAGAGGCTATTCAGCCTGGTCTCAGAGTGACTCTATCGATTTTGTCCCAATCCTGAGAAACTGCTTTATTAAGGTATGTTAATGCCGAGCACATATATCCAGGCAGGAACTGATTCGGTCTGTTACAGCTTCCCCTTGCTTTATTGCTCAGATGTAGAAGGGAACTCAGCAGGTGAAGAGAGAACTGCAGGGACTGGGAGCTGCGTTTCAGACCACAGGGAAAGTTACAGTACCGAAACTCTTTTTGGTGTACTGAATCCACGCTCACACTCACTAATCCTGTGATAATCCCATTTCACCCTACTCTTTCATCAGGTTTCCCTCATTCCACCATTCACCCACACACTAGGGACACTTTATCATCACCAATGAAGCCACCAGCCAGCCTGACTTTGGGATGTGGGAGGAAACCGGAGCACAGGGGGAACCTCAAACTTCACACCAGCAGTCGTGATTGAACCTGAATCTCCGGCTTGTGAGGTAGTGGTCATATTAGCTGTGTCTGTGTGCTGACTAGAAGGAAACGTCAGGGGCCCTAACTACTCCAGACAGCAATGCAGGCAGCAGTGTGGGGATGTAACTTCTGTCAGTGATCCTGATGAAGTGTTGAGGTTCAGAATGAGAGGTCTCTCTTCGAACAGGACCTGGAACTTCCTGTACCACAGGGTCCCCACTCTGGCAATGAAATCCCTCCTGGTTACCTCCCCAAATACCCACATTTTCATTTGGAAAGCTCCCCCTCCCCCAGTGACTGCAAGGGCACCCTCACCTCAGGGTACCCGTCTCTGGGTGTGCCCCAGTCACCCATTGCCTTTCAATCTCTGTCTGCCATAATCATAATTGAGCCTGGGTTCCTTTACAGTCACCGTGGTGAGAGAAATCACTGGGGACAATCAGCTCAAGCAGAAGCAGTTTATAGAAAGCAGTGTACCCGGGTCACGAGCTTTACTTGAATCGAGCTCGGAAATACAGGCAGTTAAACATCCAATCCGCAGGTGACTGGTCAAGGCAACTGTGTTAAAAATATAGTGAGTTCCTCTACTCCTCTGCCATCTGAAGTGATTAATGGTCAGAAACACGTGTTGAAAACTCACAGTATCTCCTGTTTTTGGTAGGAGTTCAGAACAGTGGAAGGAATTTAAGAATACTACTTTGATTGACAGCTATTTGCTTCTCAGCTCATTTGAGTGGATTTTCCGTTTGAAATGTGGGTATGAATGGCATTAAAGATATTGATGGCTCTTACGTTTCCTGCTGATGGGTATCTCCACTCTCAATACGGTTAGTGGGTTGTTTACTATCATAAGGCAAGTTATTTCTCGCTGAACAACTTTCCCATGTGCATTTATTGTATCAGAATGTATTGTAATGAGACAGTACAGCACCGCAGAGGCACTTTGGCCTATGATGTTGCACAGACCTCATTAAACTAGTAATTAAATACCTCACTACACTAATCCATTCTGCCAACACAGTGTCTGTAATTCCTCTGTACTCTGCACATTAATATGAGATTCTTGGATACCTCTGTAGAGGGAAATGAACAATTGATATTTTGGCTGGGGACCCTTCAGAACATTGAATGAAGGCCGTGGCCTGGAGTGTTGACCGTTCATTTCCTTCCACAGATACTCCAGACTGCCAGCATCTGCCGGCTCTCTTGTGCCTTGAATGCCTCTGTTGTACTTGCCTGCACACCGACCCTGCCAGTGCACTTCGGGCTGTGCAATATTTAAAAACTTGCCCTGCACAAATTGAACCTTAAATGAATGCCCTCTGGTATTAGCCATTTTGACCTTGGGAAAAGATACTGCCTGTCTACTTTATGCTTCTGATAATCTTTTAAACCTCAATCAGATCCTCCCCTCAGCCTCTGCTACTCTGGAGAGTATGTTTTTCCTGCCCTCCAATCCGGGCAGCATCCCAGTAAAAACTATTATGAAATGTAACAAACCAGTGTTTGCAACAATATAATAACTCTCAGATTAACGATTCTTCCTGGAAGAGCTGGAATGTGAGATAAACACAAGCGGTTCCTAAAGCTGCAGCTCCTTGCCCACTTTGCTTTCAGTTCAACCCCAGGCTAAGGAACTTGGACAAAATTTTAAATGGAAAGCAAAGTGCTGTTTAAATGGAAATTCATTTACTGTGAGAAGATATTCAGAAAATGAAATAAAACAAGTTCACTGAAGATTGTCTTTGCTCTCCACTGAGTGATTCTCTCCCTTCCCACTGGGAAATAAATGTTACTGTGGACAATGTGCTCCTTGGGGGCAAATCGTCAGACCAATTGAAGGAGGCTGATTTCTTTTTGCTGCTGATTTAAACCATAAGACTTGGTCAACCTTTCCAAGTCCCTTTCTTCCTCAGTGCTGAATACTCAGGAGCTTTTAAGCTGGAAATTGGGAGAATGAGGCAAAAGGGTTAAGCTTACTGTATTCAACGAGAGTTATCAAGTCAAGTCAAGTCACTTTTGTTGTCATTTTGACCATGACTGCTGGTAGAGTACGTAGTAAAAATGAGACAACATTTTTTCAGGACCATGGTGTTATATGACACAGTACAAAAACTAGACTGAACTACATAAAATACAACACATAGAGAAAAAAAACAACTACACTAGACTACAGACCTACCCAGGACTTCATAAAGTGCACAAAACAGTGCAGGCATTACAATAAATAATAAACAGGAGGGTAGGGCAGTAAGTAGTCAGTCCAGGCTCTGGGTATTGAGGAGTCTGATAGCTTGGGGGATGAAACTGTTACATAGTCTGGTTGTGAGAGCCCGAATGCTTCAGTGCCTTTTCCCAGAGGGCAAGAGGGAGAAGAGTTTGTATGAAGGGTGCGTGGGGTCCTTCATAATGCTGTTTGCTTTGCGGATGCAGCGTGTAGTGTAAATGTCCGTGATGGCAGGAAGAGAGACCCCAATGATCTCAGCTGACCTCACTATCCGCTGCAGGGTCTTGTGATCCGAGATGGTCCAATTTCCGAACCAGGCAGTGATGCAGCTGCTCAGGATGCTCTCAATACAACCTCTGTAGAATGTGATGAGGATGGGGGGGTGGGAGATGGACTTTCCTCAGCCTTCGCAAAAAGTAGAGACGCTGCTGGGCTTTCTTTGCTATGGAGCTGGTGTTGAGGGACCAGGTGAGATTCTCCACCAGGTGAACACCAAGAAATTTGGTGCTCTTAATGATCTCTACCGAGGAGCTGTCGATGTTCAGTGTGGAGTGGTCGCTCTGTGCCCTCCTGAAGTCAACAACCATCTCTTTTGTTTTGTTCACATTCAGAGACAGGTTGTTGGCTCTGCACCAGTTCTTTAGCCACTGCATCTCCTCTCTGTAAGCTGACTCGTCGTTCTTGCTGATGAGACCCACCATGGTCGTGTCATCGGCTTATGGAGGGTTAGGGAGAGTTAGGGAAGGTTAAGCAGGGTTAGAGAGGTTTAGGGAGGGTTAGGGAGTTAGGAAGAGTTAGGGAGGGTTAGAGAAGGTTAGAGAGGGTTAGGGAGAGTTAGTGAGACTTAGGAAGAGTTAGGGAGGGTTAGGGATGGTTTAAGCTAGTTTTGTAGGGTGATGGGGACCAGAGTGATGGGTTTGTTGGTGTACAGTCAGATGCAGCTCAAGGAGCTGGTGAGGAAGGATAGGCTGATGATAGAACAAAACTGCAGTCTGTGGGATGAGTTGAACTGTGTCTATTTCAAAGTAAAATGAATCAGGACCAGGGCGATGAGCTTAGACCATGGGACAGTATGTGGAACTACGATGTTGTGGCCATTACAGAGACCTGGCTGTCACAAAGGCAAGGATGGCTGCTGGATGACCCAGCATTTAATTTGTTCAAAAGGGACAGGAGGGAGGTAAATGAGGTGGGCGGGCATGGCATTTCCAATCAAGGATAGTATCACAGCTGCAGATTGTCCACTGAGTCAGTGTGGGTGGATGTCAGAAACAGGAGGGAGCAATCACACTATTGGGAGTATTCTATTCTCCCCATTAGCAACTGAGAAACTGAGGAACAGATCGGAGGCAGATTTTGGAAAGGTGCATAAATAACAGGGTTGTTCTCATGGGGGATTTCAACTTCCCTAATGAGGATTGACAACTCCTTAGAGCAAATAGTTGAGATGGGCAGAATTTGTTAGGTTTGTTGAGGGAGGATTCCTGACTCAATATGTGGAGATGCCATACTGGGTCTGGTCTTAGGCAATGATCCAGATGAGGAGTCAGACCACTTGTTGGGTGAGCATTTTGGAGACAGTGACCATAGCTCCATAAGATATACAGTGACATGCAAAAGTTTGGGCCCCCCAGTCAAAATTTCTGTTGCTTTGAATAACTAAGCAAATAAAAGATTACCTGATTTCCAAAAGGCATAAAGTTAAAGATGATACATTTCTTTAATATTTTAAGCAAGATTACTTTTCAATTTCCATTTTTTACAGTTTCAAAATAACGAAATGGAGAAGGGCCCGAAGCAGAAGTTTGGGCACCCTGCATGGTCAGTTCTTAGTAACACCCCCTTTGGCAAGTATCACAGTTTATAAATGTTTCTATAGCCAACTATAGGGTCTTTCAATTCTTGTTTCAGGGATTTTGGCCCATTCTTCCTTGCAAAAGGCTTCTAGTTCTGTGAGATTCTTGGGCCATTTTGCACGCACTGCTCTTTTGAGGTCTATCCACAGATTTCCGATGAAGTTTAGGTTGGGGGACTGTGAGGGCCATGACAAAACCTTTAGCTTGTGCCTCTAGAGGTAGCCCACTGTGGATTTTGAGGTGTGTTTAGGATCATTATCCTGTTGTAGAAACTATCTTCTTTTCATCTTCACCTTTTTTTAGAGACAGTGTGAAGTTTACTTCCAGAATTTGCTGGTATTTAATTGGATTCATTGTTCCCTCTACCAGTGAAATGTTCCCCGTGCCACAGGCTGCAACACAAGTCCAAAACATGATCGATCCACCCCCATGCTTAGCAGTTGGAAAGGTGTTCTTTTCACGAAATTCTGCACCCTTTTTTCTCCAAACATACCTTTGCTCATTGTGGTCAAGAAGTTCTACTTTAACTTCATCAGTCCACAGGACATGTTTCCAAAATGCATCAGGCTTGTTTAGATGTTCCTTTGCAAAATTCTGATGCTGAGTTTTGTGGTGAGGACACGGGAAATCTTTTCTTCTGATGACTCTTCCATGAAGGTCAAATTTGTGCAGTTGTCGCTGCACAGTAGAACAGTGCACCACCACTCCAGAGTCTGCTAAATCTTCCTGAAGGTCTTTGCAGTCAAATTGGGGATTCGATTTGCCTTTTTAGCAATCCTACAAGCAGTTCTCTCAGAATCTTTTCATGGTCTTCCAGACCTCAACTTGACCTCCACCATTCCTGTTAGCTACCATTTCTTAATTACATTATGAACGGAGGAAACGGCTACCTGAAAAAGCTTTGTTATCTTCTTATAGCCTTCTCTTGCTTTGTGGACATCATTTATTTTAATTTTCAAAGTGCTAGGCAGCTGCTTAGAGGAGCCCATGGCTGCTGATTGTTGGGACAAGGTTTGAGGAGTCAGGGAATTTATAAAGTTTTGAATTTTGTATAACCTGGCCTTTCCTAACAATAACTGTGAGCAAGCCATAGCACTAACAAGCTAATTAAGATCTGAGGCCTCAGTTAAAGTTATCTGAGAGCTCAAATCTCTTGGGGTGTCCTAGCTTTTGCATGGTGCTCCTTTCCTTTTTTTCACTCTAAAGTTATACAAAATAAAAATAACACACTAATCTTGCTTAACCTGTTGAAAAGAATGTTTCATCTTTAACTTTATGACTTTTGGAGATCAATTCATCTTCTACTCACTTAACTATTCACAGTAACAGAATTTTGACCAGGGGTGCCCAAACATTTGCATGTCACTGTAGGAGCAGAAGTAGGCTATTCGGCCCATCGAGTCTGCTCTGCCATTCAATCATGGGCTGATCCAATTCTTCCAATCATCCCCACTGCCCTGCTTTCACCCCATACCCTTTGATGCCTTGGCTAATCAAGAACTTGTCTATCTCTGCCTTAAATACACCCAATGACTTGGCCTCCACAACCACTTGTGGCAATAAATTCCACAGATTTACCACCCTCTGACTAAAGTAATTTATCTGCATCTCAGTTCTAAAAGGACGTCCTTCAATCTTGAAGTCGTGCTCTCTTGTCCTAGAACTCCCTACCACTGGAAATAACTTTGCCATATCTAATTTGTTCAGGCTGAATGCTTCTATGAGATCCCCCCTCATTCTCCTGAACTCCAGGGAATACAGCCCAAGAGCTGCCAGATGTTCCTCATACGGTAACCCTTTCATTCCTGGAAACATTCTAGTGAATCTACTCTGAACCCTCTCCAATGTCAGTATATCCTTTCTAAAATAAGGAGCCCAAAACTGCACATGATACTCCAAGTGTGATCTCACGAGTGCCTTACAGAGCCTCAACATCACATCCCTGCTCTAATATTCTATACCTCTAGAAATGAATGCTAACATTGTATTCATCTTCTTCACAACTGACTCAACCTGGAGGTTAACCTTTAGTGTATCCTGCACAAGGACCCCCAAGTCCTTTTGCATTTCTGCAATTTGAATTCTCTCCCCTTTTAAATAATAGTCTACCTATTTATTTCTTCCACCAAAGTGCATAGCCGTACACATTCCAACATTGTATTTCATTTGCCACTTCTTTGCCCATTCCCCTAAGCTCTAAGTCTCTCTGCAGGGTTTCTGTTTCCTCAACACCACCCACTCCTCCACCTATCTTGGTTTCATCAGCAAATTTAGCCACAGATCCATTAATACCATAGTCCAAATCATTGATATACATCATAAAAAACATCTCTTTGACCTTTACAATAGCCTTGGAGAGGGATAGGAGCAGATGGTATGGAGAATTATTTAACTTGTAAAGGAGGAATTATGATACTATAAGGCAGGAACTTGGGAGCATAAGTTGAGAATGGTTGTTCTCAGGGAAATGCACAACAGAAATGTGGGGTTATTTGGGGAGCACTTGCTTGACTCATTGAGGTTGTGAAAGGATGGTGGAGCGAAGGAACCTTGGTTGACAAGAGACGAGAAACATCTAATCATGAGAAGGAAAGAAGCTGACTTAAAGTTTAGGAAGCAAGGAT
This sequence comes from Hypanus sabinus, assembly GCF_030144855.1. Lineage (NCBI taxonomy): Eukaryota > Metazoa > Chordata > Chondrichthyes > Myliobatiformes > Dasyatidae > Hypanus > Hypanus sabinus. The sequence continues at coordinate 142,124,301 of NC_082711.1, forward strand.
CAGATAGGACTTTAGAGAGTTCCAAGGTAACCAAGATGGAGCTGAAGATCTAGGACTTAGGAGATCTAGAAGAGAGCACGAGAAGCCCTTGGTGAGTACGATTAAGGAAAATGCCATTATATTCTATATGTTTGTAAAGAACAAGAGGATGGCCAGAGTGAGGGTAGAACTGATTGGGATAGTTGTGGAAACAGGTCCCTGGAGTCAAAGGAGGTAGGGGAGCTCCTTAATGAGTACTCAGGCTGATATGCAAGAACATGTCAAGGTTAAGAAAGAGAACCTGTTGAAACTTTTGAAAAGCATTAGGATAGACGTATGGGATATACCCAGGTTACTACTGGAATTGAAGGAAGGTATCGAAGTGACTTCAGCGAAGATCTTTGCATCCTCACTCACCACAGGAGTAGCACCAGATGATTGAAGGGTGGCAAATGATAATTCTTTTTTCAAGAAAGGGAGTAGGAATAACTCTGGCAATTATAGCCCAGTGAGTATTATATCAGTGATGGACAAATTATTGGAGAAGTTTCTTCGAAAGGATTTACAAGCATTTGCAGAAACGTAGTCTGATGAGTGATATCAAGGGGCAGGTCATGTCTTGTGAGCCTGGTTGAATTCTTTGATGAAAGTAGTTGGACAATCCACACCAGGGTTGCATAAAAAGAGTTACTTTTCAATCAGGGTGGTTATCGAAGGCAGAGTGTCACAGCAGTTTCTCTGATTTGAGGAGTGATGAATCAGCAAGAGAGATTCATTCGAAGGGGGAACACAAGTAACACAGGTGCAAGTGGAGAGACCGTTCTTTTGAGCGTGTCAGTCTTTAGAGAGTCTTTGGCTCACCAGGCTTGGGTGAGATAGACGGTTCCTCTCTCTGTCATTTATTTGTTCATTCCTCACCCACTGGTGCATAGTACAGTGAGAATGGCTCCAGGGGCAGTGTTTTGTACTGGGTGTGGGATGTGGCAAGTCTGGGAGAACCCCAGTCTCCCAGATAAACATATCTGTACCAGGTGCACCGAGCTGCAGCTCCTGAGAGAATGTATTAAGGAACTGGATCTGCAGCTCGATAAACATCAACTCATACAGGAGAATGAGGAGATGATAGACAGGAGCTACAGGGAGGTAGTTACCCCTAGGTTGCAGGAGACAGGTAACTGGGTGACTGTCAGGAAAAAGAGGGGAAATGCACAGCCAATGCAGGGTACACCTGTGGCCATTCCCTCAATAATAAGAAAATAACTTTAGATACTGTTGAGGGGGATGCCCTACCGGAACCGTGTCTCTGGCACTGAGTCTGGTGGTGTGGCTCAGAACAGCAGAGAGCTGAAGAGGACTAGAGTGTTGATAAGAGCTTCCCTTGTCAGAGGAACAGAGACGAGGTTCTGTGGGTGCGATAGAGATCCCGGATACTGTGCTCCCTCCCTGGTGTCAGGATCAGGGATGTCTTGAATAATATCCATGGCATTTTTGAAAGGTGAGGGTGAGCAGCCAGAAATCTTAGCACATATTGGCACCAATGTCATAGCATGAGGAGGTCCTGAAGAGAGATTTTAGGGAGCTAGCTAGAAAGCTGAGAAACCTCCAGGATAGTCATCTCTGGAACGCTGCCTGTGCCATGTGTCAGTGAGGGTAACAATAGGATGATTTGGCAGGTGAAGGCATGGCTGAGGAACTGGTGCAGGAGGAAGGGGTTCCGATTTATGGATCATTGGGATCTCTTCTGGGGAAGGTATGGTCTGTACAAAAGGGATGGACTACACTTGAATGCAAGGGGGTCCAGTATCCTTGTGGGCAGGTTGGCTAAAGTTGTTTGGGTAGGTTTAAACTAATTTGGCAGTGGGATAGGAACTGGAGTGATACTGCTGACAATGAGGTCATCGGTTTACAAACTGAGGAGACTCCTAGCAAGGAGATCCTGATGATAGAGCAAAACTCCAGTCAACAGGATGAGTTGTAATATAAAAGGCAGACAAAATCAACGAAGGTGATTACAAGACTAAAGGTGTTATATCTGAATGCGCACAGTACATGGAATAAAGTCGATGAACTTGTAGCACAGTTACACAGATTGGCAAGTATGATGTTATAGGCATCACTGAATCATGGCTGAAAGAAGATTATAGCTGGGAACTTAACGCCCAAGGATACACATTGTATTGAAAGGATATGCAGGAAGGCAGAGGGGATGGTGTGTCTCTGTTGATTAAAAATGGAATTACATCATTAGTAAAAGGTGACATCACACCAGAAGGTGTTGGATCATTTTGGATAGAGTTAAGGAACTGCAAGGGTAAAAAGACCCTGATGGGAGATGTATACAGATACCCAACAGTAGTAAGGATGATAGGAAAAGAACACGGGCAGGCCAGCAATGGCAGGAATTTATGGAAGCAATTCAGCAGGTACAGGATATATACGTCCCAAATTGGAAGAAGTATTCTATCGGCAAGATTACTGAACCATGGCTAATAAGGGAAGTCAAAGCCAACATGAAAACCAAAGAGAGGGAATGTAATAGAACGAAAATTAGTGTTAAGTTAGAGGATTGAGAAAATTTTAAAAACCAACAGAAGGCAGCTAAAAGGTCATTAAGAATGTGAAGATGGAATATGAAAGTAAGCTAGCCAATAATATTAAAGGGACCACCAAAAGTTTCTGCAGATACAAAAAGTGCAAAAGAGAGGTGATAGTCATAGTGGATATTGAACTGCTGGAAAACAATGTTGGAGAGATAGTAAAGGGGGATAATGAAATGGTGGACAAACTGAATAAATATTTTGCATTAGTCTTCATGGTGGAAGACACGAGCAGTATGGTGGAAGTTACAAGTGTCAGGGATGGATAGTTACCACTACTAGAGGGAAGTTTCTTGGGAAACTGAAAGATCTAAGGTAGGTAAGTCACCTGGACCAGATGGTGCGCACCCCAGGGTTCTGGAAGAGGTGGTTGAAGAAATTCTGGAGACATCAGTAATGATCTTTCAAGAATCAATAGATTCTGGAATGGATCCAGAAGACCGGAAAATTGGAGAGGTGTGGTGAACTACATATACCTGTCTGGACATGCCCCTCTGCTGACTGGTCCTGTGGCTCCTCCCACAGGCCATGGCTCCTCCCACAGACCCCTGTATAAAGGCGGTTGGAGGCACTGCTCCTCCCTCGGTCTCCAGGATGTTGTGTGGTGGTCTCTTGCAGTTAATAAAAGCCTATCATTCCCCTCCCGTCTCTGAGAGTTATTGATGGTGCATTGAGAGGGTTCAAAGAAGTTCATGAAAATGATTCCAGGATTAAACTGCTTGCCATATGGAGATTCTTTGATGGCTCTGGGCCTATATTCACTGGAATTTAGAAGAATGAGAGGTGACCTAATGGAAACCTATCGAATATTGATAGGCCTTAAAAGAGTCAATGTGGAGAGGATATTTCCTATGGTGGGAGTGGCTAAGGCCAAAGGACACAGCCTCAAAGTAGAGGGGCATCTTTTTAGAACTGAGATGAGGAGGAATTTCTTTAGCCAGAAGATGGTGAATCTGTGGAATTTGTTGCCACAGGCAGTTGTGGGAGTCAAGTCTTTTTGTATATTTAAGGCAGAGATTGACAGATTCTTGATTGGTCAGGGCATGAAGAAATACTGGGCAGGGGAGACAGGAGATTGGGGCTGAGAGAATAAATGGATCAGCCATGTTGGAATTGTGTAGTAGATTTGATGGCTAAATGGCCTAATTCTGTTCCTGGACCTTATGGTCTTATGGTAGAGCAGTGGATGTGATGTATATGGATTTTAATAAGGTGTTTGATAAGATTCCCTGTGTTCAGCTCATCAGAGAGTGAGGAGGCGTGGGATCCAGGGATGTGTGAATGCAGAATTCTCTTGTCCATAGAAGGCAGTGAGTGGTAACCGATGGAGAGTATTCTGCCTGGAGTTTGGTGACCCCATAGCTGTTCCAAGTGGATTGTTCTGGGAACTCTGCTTATTGTGATTTGGATGAGCAAATGGAAGGGTGGGTTAGTAAGTTGCTGATGGAATGAAAGTTGGTGGAGTTGTGGATAGTGTAGAGGATTGATGTAGGTTGCAACAGATCATTGACAGGATACAGAGCTGGGCTGAGAATCGGCAGATGGAGTTCAAACTGGAAAAGTGTCAAGTGATTCAGTGTTAAAGGTCGAATTTGAAGACAGAATACAAATTTAATGGTAAAATTCTCAGCAGTGTGAAGGAACAGATGGATTTAGGGGCCCACGTTCATAGATCCATCAAGGTTACAGTGCAAATTGACAGAGTTGTTCAAATGGTGTGTTGTCCTTCATTAGTCAGGGGATTGAGTTCAAGAGCTGTGAGGTTATGTTGCAGCTCTCTAAAACCCTGCTTATACACACGTGGAATATTGTGTTCAGTTCTGGTCACCTCATTATAGGAAACTTTGGAGGGTGCAGAGGAGATTTACCAGGATGCTGCCTGGACTGGAGAGGCTGAGCAAGCTAGGGCTTTTCCCTTTGGAGTGAAGCAGGATAAGAGGTGACTTGATAGAGGTGTATAAGATGATAAGAAGCATAGACAGAGTGGACAGCCTGTGCCTTCTTCCCAGGGTGGAAGTAGCTAATAATTTAAGGTGATTGGAGGAGAGTGCAGGTGGATGTCAGATGTAGGTCTTTTATACAGAGTGGTAGGTGAGTGGAACACCCTGGCAGGGGTAGTGTAGAGCCAGATACATTAGGGGCATTTAAGAAACCCTTAGATAGGCACATGGCCGAGAGAAAAATGGAGGTCTATTGAGGAGGGAAGAGTTAGATTGATCTTAATGTAAGTGAAAAGGTGCTTTGTGGGAGTGCTCTCACGAGAAGAACTGGAGCATTTCGATAAGGCAGTTCATGACATCTTCTAAAGTGTAATTAGGAGCAAGCAATAAAGAAAACCTTGATATTGATACCTAGATTCTGAAATTTGAATAATAGGAAAGAGTTCAGTGGTTTAAGCAGGGTGTAGTATGTCTGAAGACTCAGTGGGAGGAGGCCTGATCAGTGTGTCAGGGCTCATGTCCCTTATTTACCCTGTAGAGCAAGCCGTGACTACAATAATCCTTCATTAATTGCATAATCCCAGCAGTATCACCGTTCCAACAGCACCTGAGCAGTTAAATGTGGCAAAAAGATTCCCTTTGCAAGGTGCTTAAGCAGCTGTCGGTGAGCTCTGTAATTGCACAGTCAGATCTCCTTCTGTCAAATGAGCATCCCTTCAAATAAAAAATAAGACTTAAACTAGCCCGCTGTGTTCCTAATTGTACAGGGTGTGTAGGGTGCAGCTTTGTTCTCCAATTTATGTCCGTGTGGATGTCGGTGTTACACAAATAGTGATGGTGTTAGGTGTGTGTTTGACACCGGGCGAGTGTCAGGTGTACCAGTGTGGGTTGCTCTTACTACTATTCCAAATTGAAACTTTTTATTTGTCCAATGTCAAGGCTTTTGTTTGTTATTATTGAAATGCCTGCTCATTGTTCTTCAATGAGATAATTGTTCTTCAATAGATCCTGTTCTTCAGTGTGTTCTGTACTATTTAAATCGATAGACTTCACCTTGTGGCCAACTGTTTATGAAAGTGATTGCTCTGGGAAATGAATCATGTTCGTGATTTCACAACCACAATCTTGTGTCTATGTTACCTTCATTTTATCTTTTCTCAACATAACAATTTGGCATTAAATTGCATTATATCCCACTGATAAATCAATGAATTTAATAGCCTGATAATTAAGAATGACTCTTATCAGTGTTTCAGGAAACATCAACCTTAATTTGTCATCTTCTCAAAGGCAATGAGTGTCCACTATAAACCTTCATTGTGAGCCAGAAAGCTTGTAGATAAGAAATCAAGAACAATCTGCACACACAGCAAAGGAATCTGAATGCATGGGAATTTCATGTTCCGTTGCTGGAAACTGAACACATGGGAATTTCATGTTCTGTTGCTGGAATCTGAACACATGGGAATTTCATGTTCTGTTGCTGGAATCTGAATGCATGGGAATTTCATGTTCCGTTGCTGGAATCTGAATGCATGGGAATTTCATGTTCCGTTGCTGGAATCTGAACGCATGGGAATTTCATGTTCCGTTGCTGGAATCTGAATGCATGGGAATTTCATGTTCTGTTGCTGGAAACTGAATGCATGGGAATTTCATGTTCCGTTGCTGGAAACTGAACACATGGGAATTTCATGTTCTGTTGCTGGAAACTGAACACATGGGAATTTCATGTTCTGTTGCTGGAATCTGAATGCATGGGAATTTCATGTTCCGTTGCTGGAATGTGAACGCATGGGAATTTCATGTTCCGTTGCTGGAATCTGAACGCATGGGAATTTCATGTTCCGTTGCTGGAATCTGAATGCATGGGAATTTCATGTTCCGTTGCTGGAAACTGAATGCATGGGAATTTCATGTTCCGTTGCTGGAAACTGAACACATGGGAATTTCATGTTCTGTTGCTGGAAACTGAATGCATGGGAATTTCATGTTCCGTTGCTGGAATGTGAACGCATGGGAATTTCATGTTCCGTTGCTGGAATCTGAACGCATGGGAATTTCATGTTCCGTTGCTGGAATCTGAATGCATGGGAATTTCATGTTCCGTTGCTGGAAACTGAATGCATGGGAATTTCATGTTCCGTTGCTGGAAACTGAACACATGGGAATTTCATGTTCTGTTGCTGGAATCTGAATGCATGGGAATTTCATGTTCCGTTGCTGGAATGTGAATGCATGGGAATTTCATGTTCTGTTGCTGGAATCTGAACGCATGGGAATTTCATGTTCCGTTGCTGGAAACTGAATGCATGGGAATTTCATGTTCCGTTGCTGGAAACTGAATGCATGGGAATTTCATGTTCCGTTGCTGGAATCTGAACGCATGGGAATTTCATGTTCCATTGCTGGAATGTGAATGCATGGGAATTTCATGTTCTGTTGCTGGAATCTGAACGCATGGGAATTTCATGTTCCGTTGCTGGAATCTGAACGCATGGGAATTTCATGTTCCGTTGCTGGAATCTGAACGCATGGGAACTTCATGTTCCGTTGCTGGAATCTGAACGCATGGGAATTTCATGTTCCGTTGCTGGAAACTGAATGCATGGGAATTTTATGTTCCGTTGCTGGAATCTGAATGCAGAAAGCAGATAAAAGCTGAGACAGGCTGATGCCATTGAACGCCACATTACTGTTCCTATTCCAAAGCTGTTCGAAGCTGTGTGTTATGCACCAGTGACACATCTGACAACCTCATTCTTTCCACTATCGACACGGTGCACCAGAACTGTTGCAATATGGTCCACCAGCACCCTGAGTGCAGCTTCAAGACTCAGTAAAATGCTGGGGGAACTCAGTCGGTCAGACTGCACCTATGGAACAAATTAAGAGTCGATGTTTCAGGCCGAGACCCTTCATTGGGACTTTGATGCTCTGATGTGCAGGCAAAATAGTTTTGATGCCTGCAGGGAAGGGGGGTGATAAATACATCTGGGCGGCAAGGTCACTTGGCAGGATTCCTCTTCACTGGAGAATTCAAACAAACATTAAGACCTTGGCTGATAGCGAGGACGGCCCTCCTTGCCAGACCTTTCCTAAGTGGGTGGGTTATTGACAATACCGCTCACTGCCCTCATGGGCAACGAGACCATCGTCCATTTCTTTCTGGTCACTGTTTGCAGAGAAAGAAGGAAACAAATATGAATTTGAAGAATTGAACTCTGAAAGATGCCCATTGGTCCATCTGGAATTCCCTGACTTCCAGGGCCAGGCGTTGCCCGTGAGTGGGGCAGCAAACTCTCTACACGTTCGACAGTGAGGCTGGCTGTTGTCTTTGCAAAGGAGGCAGTCACAGTTTAAAATCAAAAGAGATGCAGATGTAATCTGGAACTAAAGCTGCAAATTATCGGCCCTCTCAAATACGTATGAAGGATAAATGTATTCTAATCCTCTGTTAGAGCAGCCCTTGTGTGTTTACATCAACTGAATAAAGACGTTTTATGTCTGTGCCTGTGGAATTCACAAAGTAATTGATCCGTGACACATCTAATATGGAACAGCAGCTCGTCATCTGTCTGGTCACATTGGAACATTCAGGTAACTGGACGTCCATCTTATCAGTCATCCACCTGTGATATTGGCTCCGGTTGTTCGTTGCATTTAACCCTTTCTTCCTCTGGGAGTGGGGCCGCACGGTAGCGTAGTGTTTCACACAACTCTTTACCGTACCAGTGACTCAGGTTCAATACCCACCAGTTCCTGTGAGGAGTTTTTACGTTCTCCCCGTGACCACATGGGCTTCCTCCGGGTGCTTCTGTTTCCTCCCACAGTCCAACGATGCACCGGTTGGTAGGTTAATTGGTCATTGTAAATTGTCCTGTGATTGGGCTTGGTTGAAGGTTGGGGGAATCACTGGGCAGCGTGGCTGATTCTGCACCATATCATAATAAACAAACAAACTAATAAATAAATAATGCCCAGACTAATACCCAGAATAATGTCCCGATTCCATGGCATCTTTTGTCTCTGTCTCACTCTCCTACTGCTCCCATGCACTTACTGAACAGATAACCTTGTTTATAGTGCATCCCCACGGTCACTCCAGTTTTATCCTCGAAGATGCGTCCCCCTCCCACCCTTATTGCAGCTTAACGAGATGCTTTCCCCTCTCCTTCCCAGTGTTGATGCACGATCTCCAACCTGACGCGTTATCTTTGTTTCTCTTCCTACAGACATAGTCGGACCCCATCAGTATTTCCAGAATCTTTAGTCATCTAGTACATCTGCTGGTTGCAATCTGGAATGGTGCTGCAGGTTCACTGATGCATTAAGTGCAGAATTATGGAAAATCACAGAGCAAGTATGACCAATGCAAGTACCTGGACAAATTCGCTACATAGAGACGTCGGCATAATCTAGTTTTTAGGCAGTGGATTCTTCCCCACGTACTGAAAAAATTAGGGATATGATTATGCATTCTCCGTCAAGTTCATCTGAAATGCTGCTGAATTTTGAAATCACCAAGCTACAAAGTAGAATTCTATAAATATTCTTTCAGTCAGAGTACAAGGGAATTTTGTAAAACATTATTAATGTTATGGGTCCTCTGCAAAGAGAGAGAAAACGGCTGGGAATTAGTTAAGGGCAGCTACGGAGCACCATTGCTCAGGAACAGGAATGCCCCTAATTAAAATGAACTTGATTGCTGCTCCCTACAAGTATAAGTATAAATATGCAATCGTCATGGAGATATCTAAATACTAGAATACATCTTTGCAAATGCAAATAATAACAGCTCTGTAATAGTATGTATTGAACTCCTGCAGGGACCTTAACTGCTTCCAGAATAGTGCGTATACATTGATCGGCTGACAGTGCCTCTGGCAATAAAGTTTTCTCTTCAGCCTTTGAGAAAAGCCTTTTGCTAACATTAGCTACAAGTTTCCAGGGTAAATAGATTTTTATGTGTATAATCAATTTTTCTACTGATAAATACTCTAGTTTAATTTGCAGTTGAATGATCTTTTTATTATGCCTATGACAGAATTTGAAGAGTCAGTGTCTGCCTCGTCGAGCATCTGGCATTTTCTCCTTTAACACAGATCTGAGAGGTTGTGCGGTTTTGTAGTCTGGAATGGACCTTCCAACCATCAGCAGAGGGTTCAGGATTCAGATCTGTTCCTGAGTGAAACACTGGTCTGCTTTATGGCTTTACTGCTCAAGGACCCTGGAGATTAGGATAATTTGACACTGATTGGCACTGAACTGACAGACCATGGTGACTGTCAGGTGGGACAGAGAGACAGAGATTTACCCAGTTGTTTAAGTGAAAGAGATGTTTGAAACTTGCTGGATTATTGACAGAAATTGTCTGTTGTTAATGGTCAGCCACAGAGCACAAGAACACAGAACAACAGGACAGACTGTCACACTTCCACCCTTGTAGCCCTGGACATCAGGGACTTGCAGGTCCGAGCGTGATATTTTTATTGGATTTAGTCATCCAATAATATTAAATAATAACAAGGTAAATATTGAGGTAGAGAAGTGATCCAATGAAATGGCAGAACAGGGTGTAAAAGCCAAATAACCAATTACTGTTACTATACAGGAAGATATCGTTCAGTTCATAGTTTGGCAGATAAATACACAGTCCACATTAGACAAATACTAGGAAACATTCTCTTGAAGGTTATAAAATGGTTTAACATTTTTAATACAGTACTATAGTTGTTGAGAAAGGTTGGGGCATCTTTACATTCTTAATCTATTGAAACTTTTCACTTGCTGAAGAGAATAATAGAGCAATTTTTTCCTGTTCTTTGAAACGTTTCTTCATTTAAGACTAGTGAAGAAGTTTAGGAGACATGATATGTACCACAAATTATCCAGGAATTGGCTCAGCAACAAGAAGCAGAGATTGTTCAAACTGGAGAATAGCTGAACTGTGGAAGGAGAAACGGGTCAGGCTACACCTACAGTGAGCTGTTCCACAGGGAACAACTGGGTCAGACTACACCTACAGTGAGCTGTTCCACAGGGAACAACTGGGTCAGACTACACCTAGTGAGCTGTTCCACAGGGAACAACTGGGTCAGACTACACCTACAGTGAGCTGTTCCACAGGGAACAACTGGGTCAGACTACAGGGACAGTGAGCTGCTCCACAGGGAACAACTGGGCTAGCTCCCAAGTTCTGAGCCTCCGAGCCTGTGTACGGCAATGTGGAAGTATGAAATATGTTGGGTGTCGGATGTTTCTGCACCCAACCTCCTGCTCAGATTCTGAAATTCATAAGCATTCGGCACTCAATGAGCTGTGCGGCTGATCCACTTTGTCTCTTGGTGCTCAAATTTACACCATTCATAACGGGCACCGATAGTTCAGCCCCATTCACCTGAATGAGGCTGTTTTACTTATGTCATTTAAATGTGTTTTAAGTGGATGCACTAACATTTATTTTTAAATTGTATTAATTTAAAAAATTGCAACTGTATCCACATGTTTGTTTATCAGTGGAAAGCAATAGGCTCAGAGAGCATTAGGGCGGGCTGTTGGCCACTGCTACTGCTGCTTGGGACCTGGGTACTGCTTGACTGTCCCACCTCACCGGACAGCTATGGCAGTAATGCCAGCGACGCATTTGGAGCTGCATGCCTGCAGGAGGTAAATGTAATGGTTGAGCCTGTGTGAGGTATGCAGTGGATCCAGTGGGATCCTGTGTAATGTGGACTTTCACAAAACCCATCGAGATCTGATCTTTACAGACAATGGGCAAATAACGTAGAATAAGGTGGGGGATGTCAGTCAGGATCTATCTAGATACGTAACGAGCAGAAAGGAGATCCATTATCTTTTGAGAGCGTTGTACCAACTATTCAGATCGTCTGAGATAAACCAGGTGGATTTTTATGTGGATAAATGTAGGACATTGAATTTTGGAACCGATAACAATGATTATGTTTAACCTGATTAGATCTGTGTTTACAGCTACTGAAAGGAAAATGGATTTGGCTGATTATCGATCTTACCTGATGGCAGTTGTTGATGAGGTGAATGAAATCCTGCCATGTACTTGGAGGGTATTGGTTACAGATCAGAGCACCTTAAACTGACATTGTGCAAATCTGTGGTGGACTTATGCTGTGACAGTTTGACCACGCCACTACACATAGAATAAATATGTATTTTAAAATATTGAGGGTAGCATGGTCTTTCTTTATAATGAGGATGTATTGAATAGTAAATTCTTTTGTTGATAATGTTTGAGGAAATGATTCAATTTGGGCAATGAACAAAGTTAGGGGTAAAAATGAGAAGTATCACTTGAGTTTTCAAAGACTTTCCCAAGGTGAGGAGATGTGAAACATGCTCCCAGGGAAAGTAACTGATTTGGGATCATATTGTGCTCTTTATAAAGAGATCTGGGTCAATTTCTGTTTAGGAGCAGGATTTATGAAGATATTACAAATGCTGCTGAGTTCTTTTTGAGATGGTAGAAAGTTGGATTCTTCCAAGGAATCAAATGTGAAAATAGGATAATCATGGATTAGAAGCAGTACCCTAATTCTGAGGAAGTGTTTTCCTTGCATCAACTAACGCAGGAATGTGAGTGGACTCCAGGAAAGGTTGGCAATGTGCAACTGGGCAGGTGAACCGGAGATGGAGGTCAGCATGGAGAAGAGTCGATGGTGAAACTTTAGCCTCTGGACTGGGCTGGGATAAGACCTCATTCATACCCAGGCTGATTTTGTCACCTTTCCTCATCGAGCTACGATGACACTGACTTGTAGAACACGTCATGTAGAGCTGTAGTGTCAGAACTGCTGCTTCACAGCTCGAGCGATCCCGGTTCAATCCGGTGTGGTCTGTGTGGAGTTTGCACATTGGGTCATGTGACCCAGTGAGTTTTCTCATACACTTGCACACCTGAAGGAAGTGTGGGGAGGGGGTAATGAGAATGTGGGGTTAAAGTGAGCTCAGTGTAAACGGTTAATTGCTTATCGATATAGATTTGCTTTGATGGGCCTGTTTTAATGCTGTACGATTCTATCACTTCCTGATTCAGATTTAAGTAGAAAGAGAATTTGAACAACATTTGCTTAGTTTAAACATTATGACACCCCAAGCATTTACACACTCAAACTTCAGGAAATATTTGTAGATATGGTCACAAGAGTTTTTTTTAAATCGTAGAGATGTGAAAATGGGAAACCAATGGACTGATGGCTTAATAAAATTCTCTGTGTTTTTATATTTAGCGCTGATGTGTAGTAAGCCTGGCTAATGAGGAAGTGAATGTTTCAATACAACCCTACAGAAAGCAAAATGAAGCCTCAAGCGTAATTGCTACTCAGTGCTTACTTGTGCTGAGCCAAGCAGAACAGGAAGGTTTAATCCCTGATGTGTGATCACACAGGAACAACCATTAGATACTGGAAAACAACAGTTGGTCCCAACTATGCTGATGGAAGACGACAGCTTGGCGTTCCTGGTGTTAATTGCTAGCCAGTCATCTCTGCTGGGGAGTGTGCTGATGAGAGGACAGGGCTGGTTCAGCTGTATTAGCCCCAGTGATTAAACACCAGAATGAAGCTCACTTCCACAGTTTGCACATGAAGCGATCCCCCAGCAGAATTACTGTCAAGTGTCTGACGTCTGCACAGCTCGGAACTGGGCTGAGTTCGTGCCTTTAGGAATGGAAGGGGAACAAATACAAGACTGAAGTGTACTGATGTGAAGTATTTATTTAGAAGTGAAAAATAGTTGGGGAAATCTTATCAACTTTCTCATTAGTGAACAGACAGGATTTTGTGTAGATCTGGTTCTATAACCCATTCTATTTCACTATCCATTAAATAGGAAAGATCTAGAGGGTTATAAGCCAAACACAGGGAGACGTCCGATAAGACACAGGAGCAGAATTAGGCCGTTTGGCCTATCGAGTCTGTTCTGCCATTCCGTCATGACTGATTGATTTTCCCTCTCAACACCATTCTCCTGCCTTCTCCCCGTAAGCCTTGAGGCCCTAACTAATCAACCTCCACTTTAAATACACTCAATGACTTGGCCTCCACAGTCGTCCACAGTGATGAACTTCACAGATTCACCACCTTCTGGCTGAAGAAATTCCCTGAATCCCTGAAATGTCCAGATTCATAAAAGATTTCTGAATTTCAGAAGATATGTAAACTACAAAGCATTTCCAAACACAGGTCCAATTCTTGCAAACTAAAAGAACGTACCAGCGATTTTCAGAATAATGAGTGGTCTGCTGCAGAAACTAAAGGTTGAGGAATGAATTCTAGTTCTTCTTTCTGTTGCCTATTTCCCTGTCATTCTCCTTCTCATTCCTAACAACCCCCAATGCTTTCTGACGTTTATACTGTTTTGCCTTTAGTTATCATTACCTGCACGTGATGTTTATCAGACACTTTGTTGGGACAAAGTCGTTCACACTGATGGTCTAAAGGTTTCCGGTGACAGGGATCCCACACACCCCAAATGACGGCTGACTCTCTGACTACAGAAACATCCCAACTATCGATTGATCATCTCTACCCGTGATCACGTTTGATGTGTGAAGTGACACAATCAGTCCGGTCTGCAAGCTGCCTTGAACTCAGTCACAGTGGTGCAAATAACTTAGCCAGTGTTGTCTGGTTTGATGCATAACCCCAGTGCCTTACACTGATTTAATATGAGCCTACCGTACCTCACTGTTTAATTGTTTATAACAAGAAGATGAGCAAGGAATATTGGTTGGAAGTTTAACTTTGTCAGAATCACTCTGGCCCTTTGGAAAGGTCATGCTGCTGTGCTAGGAAGCTGAGGCTATCACTAAGTCTCTTGGGCCCTGGAAAGTGAGTCCCCAGCACACGCTGAACATCCCCTACAATGCCTTTCTGTTCCTCTTCAGTATCCTCCCTTTCATTCTGCGTTACCTTGCTGTGTTGTACCTGTCCAAATGCAGAAGCTCACTCTTCTCCAGTCTGATTTCTACTGACCACCTCTCTGCCCAGTTCACCAGCCCATCTCCAGCCCATCTCCAGCCCATCTCCAGCCCATCTCCAGCCCCTGCAGCTTCAAGTTTTTCTTCTCACTCTCAAGTCCTTATTTTATCATCATGCTCCTTAAGTCACAAAAAATGAAGGGACTGAGTCCTGTGGAATCCTGGTGAAAGCAATGCTCAATAATAAAAACACCAATCAGTCACTGTCGTTTACTTGCTGACAGTTTTGCCTCCCATTTGAAACTCCCCTTTAGATCCGTGAGCTCTTTCCTGTCTTTGAGCAGTATGTTCTGAGAGCTTGCCAAATGCTTTGCTGAAATCCAGGTATATCATATCAACCACACTGCCCCCATTGATCCTCCTACTTCAGTTTACTCAGAATTTATTCCAATATCTTCCCATGTCATCAAACTAGACCATACAGATGAGTTTATCCCATCCTTTGGCTTAACTGTAGAAAGTTGCTCCTTGAATCCTCTGACATCACACATCTACCAGGGATGACTGAAAGATGATGGCCAAATTCTCTGAAATTTCTCCCTTTATTGTTTGAGTACCTTGGAAGTATTTCATCAGGGGCTGGTGACTTATCTGCATGTATATGTGCCACACCACTTTATACCTGTCCTCTCAGAATCAGAATCAGGTTTGTTACCACTGGCATGCAGGGTGTGTCACAAAATTCATTGTATTGTGGCAGCAGTACAGTGCAATACTTAAAGCACACTATAATTTATAATTTTATATATTTATAAAGATAAATAAGTGTTGCAAAAATAGTGAGGTAGTTTTTCCTGGGTTCATTGTCTGAAACCTGATGGCAGACTGGAAGAAGCTGTTTCTAAAGTTCAAGCTCAAGTTTAATGATCATTCAACCAAACACGAGGATCCATGAATACAGCCAACTGAAACAGTATTCCTCCGGGGTCAAGGTACAAAACACAACACCAACAGTCATACACAACACAAGGCGCATTTCACACGTGTAAGATAGCAGTAAGCATATCGTCACACAAAACAGACACAATACAGCTCGGGTCCCTGAGGGCCATGTCCTGCAGATGGATGGAGCATGAAAGAAGAAGCACTCAGCAGCTGGCAGATGGACAAACGCTGGGGGACAGCGGCAATGGGAGGGAAGTGAACTCAATCCAGCAAGGACACCGCACCACAGTGCCTTCAGCATCTCTTCTCCTGAGAGGCTGCGGCGGGTGAGCCGCTAAGGCTAACATAATACAACTGCACACCACCTTCGCACACCGACATCAATACCTTTCTGTAGCTGGCTGCAGCGTGGTCTGCAGCAAATCCAACTTCTGAACTCCTTCCACCTCCGCTATCGAGCTTCTGTAATCCCCCACCCCCAGCTATGGAGCTTTGTACTTACCCCTCCTGCTGTACAGCAACTCGCTGATTATGTAGAGAAGAAGAGGAAGAAGACCTTTAACTCTGAGTGGAGTCACCAGGACACCATCGTAATGCCGTTTTTTTTAGCAGGCTTTCTTATTCTTACAAGGCCGAGTTGCTAGCTCGACGCCTAACCCAGCATGGATGGAAAGCGCGCAAGGGACCCTTCCTGATGAAGGGTCTCGGCCCAAAACGTAGGCTACTCTTTTCTCACAGATGCTGCCTGACCTGCTGAGTTCTTCCAGCGTTGTGTACGTATTCTCTGCGAGGGAGCCGGCTGGATTCGAACTCGGGAGCCTTCACTCCAAAGTCCGGCGCTGACGCCATTATGCCACCAGCTGGCATGTAGACCTGCAGAATCTGAGGTTATTAATTTCCAGCAGTGTCTTGCAATCATCAAAAAGACACTCAAAATGACAACAGCACCTTTGGTCAGCTCGGAAAGGCTGCTACTTCCGAGTGCGAGAAGTGAGGCATTGAGTGTGTGTTTTCAGGCTCCTGTGCCTCTCTGATGGTAGCAATGACAAGAGGGCATGGCCACAGTGCTGGGATCCTTCGTGATATATAGGTATCATTATGCTGTTATACGTTATTGATATGTCTGCATATCCCAACCAATATTGCACACACTGTTTTCTGAACTACAGCCTGAGCACTGATCTCTCTCTCTCTGGTGAAGGCAGCTGCAATACATTCACTGATCACTTTACCTGCAAACACTAACTACACAAACTAGTTACCTTTCTACAATACATTCACTGATCACTTTACCTGCAAACACTAACTACACAAACTAGTTACCTTTCTACAATACATTCACTGATCACTTTACCTGCAAACACTAACTACACAAACTAGTTACCTTTCTACAATACATTCACTGATCACTTTACCTGCAAACACTAACTACACAAACTAGTTACCTTTCTACAATACATTCACTGATCACTTTACCTGCAAACACTAACTACACAAACTAGTTACCTTTCTACAATACATTCACTGATCACCTTACCTGCAAACACTAACTACACAAACTAGTTACCTTTCTACAATACATTCACTGATCACCTTACCTGCAAACACTAACTACACAAACTAGTTACCTTTCTACAATACATTCACTGATCACTTTACCTGCAAACACTAACTACACAAACTAGTTACCTTTCTACAATACATTCACTGATCACCTTACCTGCAAACACTAACTACACAAACTAGTTACCTTTCTACAATACATTCACTGATCACCTTACCTGCAAACACTAACTACACAAACTAGTTACCTTTCTACAATACATTCATTAATCACCTTACCTGCAAACACTAACTACACAAACTAGTTACCTTTCTACAAAACATTCACTGATCACCTTACCTGCAAACACTAACTACACAAACTAGTTACCTTTCTACAATACATTCACTGATCACCTTACCTGCAAACACTAACTACACAAACTAGTTACCTTTCTACAATACATTCACTGATCACCTTACCTGCAAACACTAACTACACAAACTAGTTACCTTTCTACAATGCATTCACTGATCACCTTACCAGCAAACACTAACTACACAAACTAGTTACCTTTCTACAATACATTCATTAATCACCTTACCTGTAAACACTAACTGCACTAACTAGTCACCTTGCTGTCTCTAACACTCTCTCCTTATCCTGCTGTTCGTTAGGTAAGAAAAGAAACATCATTGGATTTTCTTTGATGTGACTTGACAGTTCCTTAAATGCCATCCTTACTTTCCTAATTTTGTTTTAAATTTCTTTCCTACATTTTCTGAAGTGTTCCAGAATTTCCGCTGTATTAAACTCTCAGTGTCTGAAGTATATTTATCTTTGTGTCTTATCCTACCTGTTGCACATTATATCATGTTGGGGGGGGAGGGGGAAGGGTGGAATCCAGATTTGGCAGAAGTCCCGTTTTTCTTTGTGGGATCATGTACACCTTGACACCAGGCAAACCTCTCTTTGCTCCAAGATGGAAATTAGCTTTAGGACCTGTTTCCCATCTACTGTTGCTGATTGACTGGGGTAAAATCAGCTTCCCCGCCCCCCATCCCAATTTAGAACCATTTTATCATCATATAACTATGTTAACTCCATCTGCTCTTTATTGCAAGTTGTTCTTCTTGAAATGGGATCAATGGTACTGACAGTGGATCAATATTGGATCAATATAGTACTGATACCGGACGTGTTCTACATCAAATTTTAATCATCGACACTAAACCGGTCAGATATATAATGCTTTAGATGCTAACTGAAACACATTGGCATCCAAATAATTAGAGAACTGATTTTGTCAACCATTGCCTTTACAGGGAGCATAGAATTAAGAAAATAATTACAGACTAGCTGGTTTAACTGTAGTAAGGAAATTATTGAATAAATTCCAAGTGGCAGCCTTTACTTAGAAAGGTACAATCAGCTTGGATTTGTTAAGTGGTGACTATAACTGATGAACTTGATTGAATTCATGCACCAGTGTTAACTTTTTCCAGCCATTGTTTGGATTTCTTTTTGGATTTGAATCTTGATGGGTGAATGAAAGATTGGTGTCAGAGTGCATTGCCCCACCCTGAGCTTTCAATATTGACAGTGCATGGGAACTGAGGCCATAAAGTTGGTGTTGAAATCACTCTGATGTGAGAAACTAGAGTACTGATATATTCAAAGGAAACACTCCTACCTTAACAAGTGTTAAAGTTGGATAAACAAGCATTTTATTTACTTGTTCAACTGGCAGATAACTGTTTTGTTTGAATGTATTTACTCATTCATTATCAATCATGCACCAAGAATTCTAATCATTTGATATTTAGCTGATGTTCCAGTGAAACTTTGATCATTGCTTTAATATCTGTGCACCGTGTGCCAGACCATGTAGAAGAGTGCATGTAACTATCCCTTACACTGCATTGCTGATCAGCTCTATCATTGATCCACCGTCTGGTACATTGAGCTGTTCATTACTGCTCCCAAATCAGGATATTGAAGCTTGTGGTGAAAACCAATGAAAGAGATTTAGACAAGTCACAAGAATTACCGTCAAATTTAAAGATACTCATTCTGAGGTGGAGCCTTAGCTGCCAGGCATTGAAAGCAATAATCTGCTGCTGAACCATAGAGTCACACAGCTCAGAAAGAGGCCCTTTGGCCTTGCAAGTCCAGTCCAATGTCACTCACCCAATCGCCCATTCTCATTATCACCCATCACAATAGTGAAGCACAGATCTGGGGAAGGGGACAAGACCATATCAGAGGTACTGTGCGTACCTCCGAGCTTATTGCAGTCCATCAGGAAAAAGTGGAAAAAATGTGAAAGCACAACCACATTGCCGAGGTCACACCGAGCTCTAAACTTAGTTGCTGGAGAAGAATGACGCTTGTGAGAGAGGCTACTGTGATGCCTTTGAAAACCCCTTAGATTTTGGATTCCTTCCGGAGGATTGGAGGGTGGCTAATGTAACCCCACTTTTTAAAAAAGGAGCGAGAGAAAAACCGAGGAATTATAGACCGGTTAGTCTGACATCGGTCGGTGGTGGGGAAAATGCTAGAGTCGGTTATCAAAGATGTGATAACAGCACATTTGGAAAGAGGTGAAATCATCGGACAAAGTCAGCATGGATTTGTGAAAGGAAAATCATGTCTGACGAATCTTATAAAATTTTTTGAAGATGTAACTAGTAGAGTGGATAGGGGAGAGCCAGTGGATGTGGTATACTTAGATTTTCAAAAGGCTTTTGACAAGGTCCCACACAGGTGGGACTTAAAGCACACGGTATTGGGGGTATGGTATTGATGTGGATAGAGAATTGGTTGGCAGACAGGAAGCAAAGAGTGGGAGTAAACGGGACCTTTTCAGTATGGCAGGCAGTGACTAGTGGGGTACCGCAAGGCTCAGTGCTGGGACCCCAGTTGTTTACAATATATATTAATGATTTAGACGAGGGAATTAAATGCAGCATCTCCAAGTTTGCGGATGACACGAAGCTGGGCGGCGGTGTTAGCTGTGAAGAGGATGCAGGGTGACTTGAATAGGTTAGGTGAGTGGGCAAATTCATGGCAGATGCAATTTAATGTGGATAAATGTGAGGTTATCCACTTTGGTTGCAAGAACAGGAAAACAGATTATTATCTGAACGGTGGCAACAAGACCTGGGTGTCATTGTACACCAGTCATTGAAGGGGGACATGCAGGTACAGCAGACGGTGAAAAAGGCAAATGGTATGTTGGCATTCATAGCAAAAGGATTTGAGTACAGGAATAGGGAGATTCTACTGCAGTTGTACAAGGCCTTGGTGAGACCGCACCTAGAGTATTGTGTGCAGTTTTGGTCCCCTAATCTGAGGAAAGACATTCTTGCCATAGAGGGAGTACAGAGAAGGTTCACCAGATTGATTCCTGGGATGGCAGGACTTTCATATGAAGAAAGACTGGATCGACTGGGCTTATACTTGCTGGAATTTAGAAGATTGAGGGGGGATCTTATTGAAATGTATAAAATTCTAAAGGGATTGGACAGGCTAGATGCAGGAAGATTGTTCCTGATGTTGGGGAAGTCCAGAACGAGGGGTCACAGTTTAAGGATAAAGGGGAAGCCTTTTAGGACTGAGATGAGAGAAAACTTCTTCACAAAGAGAGTGGTGAATCTGTGGAATTCTCTGCCACAGGAAACAGTTGAGGCTGGTTCATTGGATATATTTAAGAGAAAGTTAGATATGGCCTTTGTGGCTAAAGGGATCGGGGTTATGGAGAGAAAGCAGGTACAGGGTTCTGAGTTGGATGATCAGCCATGATAATACTGAATGGTGGTGCAGCTCAAAGGGCCGAATGGCCAACTCCTGCACCTATTTTCTATGTTTCTATGACAACAGTCACTCTGAGTCAGCTGCAAGTGGAGAAGAATTTCATGGCTCTACAATCTCTGAGGCCTTGCACAAGAAGAATATTTATAGAAGTGTGGCAAGGAAGAAGATCTGGCTGAAAAAAACATACACTTGCCAGAAAAGACTGAAAAGCTTTGCTTAAAAGATATTGTGAGGATGTGGAAGAAGGTCTTGTGCTGAGATGAGACTGAAGTGGAACGCTTTGGCCTTAACACAAAGTGGTCATGTGGCATAAATCTAATACTGTGATCAGCTGGGTAACACCATTGGTACTGTAAAGTACGGTGTGGGTAACATCATGCCGTGGTAACACCATTGCTACTGTAAAGTACGGTGCAGGTAGCATCATGCCGTGGTAACACCATTGGTACTGTAAAGTACGGTGCGGGTAACATGATGCCGTGGTAACACCATTGCTACTGTAAAGTACGGTGCAGGTAGCATCATGCCGTGGTAACACCATTGGTACTGTAAAGTACGGTGCGGGTAACATGATGCCATGGTAACACCATTGTTACTGTAAAGTACGGTGCAGGTAACATCATGCCGTGGTAACACCATTGTTACTGTAAAGTACGGTGCAGGTAACATCATGCCGTGGTAACAGCATTGTTACTGTAAAGTACGGTGCGGGTAACATCATGCCGTGGTAACACCATTGTTACTGTAAAGTACGGTGCAGGTAACATCATGCCCTGGTAACACCATTGGTACTGTAAAGTACAGTGCAGGTAACATCATGCCGTGGAAACACCATTGTTACTGTAAAGTACGGTGTGGGTAACATCATGCCGTGGTAACACCATTGTTACTGTAAAGTACGGTGCAGGTAACATCATGCCGTGGTAACACTATTGTTACTGTAAAGTACGGTGCGGGTAACATCATGCCCTGGTAACACCATTGGTACTGTAAAGTACAGTGCAGGTAACATCATGCCGTGGAAACACCATTGTTACTGTAAAGTACGGTGCGGGTAACATCATGCCGTGGTAACACCATTGTTACTGTAAAGTACGGTGCAGGTAACATCATGCCGTGGTAACACCATTGTTACTGTAAAGTACGGTGCGGGTAACATCATGCCGTGGTAACACCATTGTTACTGTAAAGTACGGTGCGGGTAACATCATGCCGTTGTAACACCATTGCTACTGTAAAGTACGGTGCGGGTAACATCATGCCGTGGTAACACCATTGCTAATGTGAAGTACGGTGCAGGTAACATCATGCCGTGGTAACACCATTGTTACTGTAAAGTACGGTGCGGGTAACATCATGCTGTGCTAACACAATTGCTACTGTAAAATACGGTGCGGGTAACATCATGCCGTGGTAACACCATTGCTACTGTAAAGTACGGTGCGGGTAACATCATGCCGTGGTAACACCATTGTTACTGTAAAGTACGGTGCGGGTAACATCATGCTGTGCTAACACAATTGCTACTGTAAAGTACGGTGCGGGTAACATCATGCCGTGGTAACACCATTGCTACTGTAAAGTACGGTGCGGGTAACATCATGCCGTGGTAACACCATTGTTACTGTAAAGTACGGTGCGGGTAACATCATGCTGTGGTAACACCATTGCTACTGTAAAGTACGGTCCGGGTAACACCATTGGTACTGTAAAGTACGGTGCAGGTAGCATCATGCCGTGGTAACACCATTGGTACTGTAAAGTACGGTGCAGGTAGCATCATGCCGTGGTAACACCATTGGTACTGTAAAGTACGATGCGGGTAGCATCATGCCGTGGTAACACCATTGCTACTGTAAAGTACGGTGCAGGTAGCATCATGCCGTGGTAACACCATTGTTACTGTAAAGTACGGTGCGGGTAACATCATTGGTACTGTAAAGTACGGTGCAGGTAACATCATGCCGTGGTAACACCATTGTTACTGTAAAGTACGGTGCGGGTAACATCATGCCGTGGAAACACCATTGTTACTGTAAAGCACGGTGCGGGTAACATCATGCCGTGGTAACACCATTGCTACTGTAAAGTACGGTGCGGGTAACATCATGCCGTGGTAACACCATTGTTACTGTAAAGTACGGTGCGGGTAACATCATGCCGTGGAAACACCATTGTTACTGTAAAGCACGGTGCGGGTAACATCATGCCGTGGTAACACCATTGCTACTGTAAAGTACGGTGCGGGTAACACCATTGGTACTGTAAAGCACGGTGCGGGTAACATCATGCCGTGGTAACACCATTGCTACTGTAAAGTACGGTGCGGGTAACACCATTGCTACTGTAAAGTACGGTGCGGGTAACATCATGCCGTGGTAACACCATTGCTACTGTAAAGTACGGTGCGGGTAACACCATTGCTACTGTAAAGTACGGTGCGGGTAACACCATTGCTACTGTAAAGTACGGTGCGGGTAACATCATGCCGTGGTGATGCTTTTCAGCAGCGGGGACTGGAAATCTGGTCAGGTTGATTGGAAGATGAATGCTGATAAACACAGAGAGAGATCCTTTCCCGGAAAACTTCAACTGAGTTGGAAGTTCATCTTTCAGCAGGACAATGACCCAAACCACTCTGGCCGAGAAACCACGGAGTCGCTTCAAATGAAAACAATGATGTTCTTGAGAGGTCCAGTCAGAATCCTGTCTGTAACCTCATCAAACATCTCTGGTTAGACTGTAAGAATGCTGTCCGACTCACCTGGCACAGCTGGAGCAGATTTACAAGGAGGAATGGCAAATCCTGCTCCATCACTTTGTGCAAAGCTCATATCTAAAGGCTGTATTAGCAGTGAGAAATGGTTCAATTAAGTACTGAGCAAAGGTGGATGAATACTGCAAACATTTCAGTTTTTGAATTATTTGTTTTTCATGCTTTACAATTTTCCCTGTGTTTGGCTCCACTGTTTAAAAGGGATGATGAGATTCACAATTAAGATTTCTCAGTTAGGTTGATCAAAATCCCTGGTTCTATTACTCATTTATGTGAACAAAACTGGAACTTCAACAAGGCACTGTATTTATAATATTGAATAAATATATAGGAGCAATTAATTACATATTTGTGTTGAAATGCATTCTATATTGAGTTGGAGTTTATAGCTAAACAGGGAGGAGTGCAATGTAGTTAAAATTTCAGTAATGTAATTATATTGTTTGATTTGGGATTCTTTGTGTACATAATTCTTTACTGGTTACATGTAAGAAGTCAGTGAATGGCATACGTTATCACACCACAACGTCAGGTGTGAATGCCTCACTAAGGAGAAAGAGGGAAAAACAACAAGTAAACAAGCATCATGACTTCTGTGTTTTTCTTTCAGTTCGTTGCTGAAGTTACACAACATAACAGGGTGACCTGATGGAGGTTTTTAAAATGGTGAGAAATTGAAAGGTGTGGTGCTCAGAGAAACACAAATATGTTCACACTAAATGTAAAAATGTCAGTGAAGCAAATAAGTCTCTGTTAACCTCGATGCCAAATTAAATGAATCTCATCTGCCCGCACATGGTCCAGATCCCCCTAGTCCCTGCCTGTCCACGTGCCTGGCTGAATGTTGCTAAAACTTTGTCATGGGATCTGCTTCCACCATCTTGCCTGGCAGCACATTCCAGACCTGATAAAGATTATGAGTTAGAGACTGGTCTTTGTTGCATGCTCTAAATATGATATAATTGCCTCTGAAATTCAATTCCTTTACCAACTCTGAAGCCATATTTCAGAAGAGAAGTATAGTTCTGTCTCCTTATTTGAGGATTAATAATAATAGATACTGTGGAGGCAGTTCAGATGATTCATTGGGTGGATTCCCTGAATGCAGGGTTGTCTTTGTGAAGAATGACTGTGTAGGTTGGGCAGACATTCATTGGAGTTCAGAAAACAAAGGATGATTTAATTAAATAGGAGAGTTGGAGGAGTGGTGGGTTTTCTACTGGGTGAATTTGAAGCAGTGAGACATAATTTTGGAATAACCAAATGCTCATTAAAGATAGATGTGAGTGTCACAGTGTTATGAATCTTTGGGCTTAATCCTTGTAAGTTGTGCAGGCTGAATCATTGACTGTATTCAAGGCTAAACTGTACATATTTTTAGACAATCAGGGAGCTGAGGGATGTGGAGAACAGACAGGAAGTGAAGCTGTCAAAAGTAGATCTGCAAACAAGAGAATATCTGCAGATGCTGATTTCTGTGTCCAAGCCACACACACAAAATGCTGGAGGAACTCAAAGGCCTGGCAGCATCTATGGAAAAGAGTATAGTCGATGTCTTGGGCCGAGACCCTTCGGCAGGACTGGAGAGAAAAAATAGATCCACCAGCTTCTCATTGAATGATGGAACATCCTCTTATTGCTTATTTTCCCAAATACAACCACTGCAATGTGCAGGTTTAGTATCTGTCACCAAGGGCAAGATTCTTCTTCTGTGCATCTTCTGCACACTTGAGTCATTCCATCAAGAATTTGCTCTTGACCTGTCATTCTGAATTTACTTTTACCTCCTCACATGAACTGCACCACCACAGTATAGTGTAAACAGTAACAGTATAGTGTATAGTATAGTGTAAACAGTAACAGTATAGTGTATAGTATAGTGTAAACAGTAACAGTATAGTGTATAGTATAGTGTAAACAGTAACAGTATAGTGTATAGTATAGCATAAAGAGATGTGTTGGAGCAACTCCCTTACTGCCTGACCTTTATTGCCACATTCAGGGATATTGTTGTTCAGAATTAATTCCTTGGTTCCTCTGGGAACAGTGAAGAAACCCCACTAGCCTTTCCTTCTCCACTCAACAAGCTGTCATTTTCCCAGAGAATAACAAGAGTACATATGGGAGAGATCAAACCATAACTGGATGGTTGATTTGCTGATAATCACAATTGTGATTCTACTACATTCACCACTTCAACTTACACTTCATTTTAACCTTCCCACTGCAACCTCCTACACTGTTCACAGTAAATACAAGTTCAAAGCTGTTAACGTGTCTATTTATGGATGAACAATCGGCTACTATATAGTATCTACTGCTGAGAGAGGACGCCATCAGAAATAGAGCTTTGACCTCCTCTTCATTCAGAGACCAAACAATTGGCAAACTATTCCAAAATCCAGCAATACCTCTGATTTATAAAATCAGACAATACCAGAATTAAAATTAACTACATACCATACACCTTTGCATTTATATTAAAGACTATCAAAAACTTACCACTGTGTGCCCAGGGAAGCATTGTCTAACTTCATTCCTGAACATTTGGACGTTGTGTCCCTGATCCAATAATTCCCAACTTGGAGAAACATTTCTCTTGTTCTACCGCACTGATTCCTTTAAATATTCAGAATCTACATTCTAAACAATTTGTCCTCCATATATTTCAAGTTGAGGGTTATGCAGAATGGAGAGGAAAGTGAAGAGGTGAAAATCAGATCTGTCACCATCTTACTGAATGGTTGGTCAGCCTTTTATTCCATGAAGTATGAATGCATTTGCATCTGCCCCCGACAGTTTTGGTCCCTACAGAACCAAAGCCATCGCTTTGCATTAAGAATATTCTCCACGTTGTGTGCACCACTGTGGTAACTGGTGTAGATTTGGAATAGATCTTGTAACATTGACAGTACATGGGGACTTTTACAGCAACAGAACCAGAGAATTTCCACAAAACGCTGTCCTGTCGTGGCCTAACATGATACTATCATCAAGCCAGATTTCATACTGTCCAAAGGAGAATGTAGAAGAGCATGAAGAGAGAAGCATAAAAAGCAAGCTGAAAGATAAGGTGCCAACGTGGTAGGTTCAATGCCAACTTACACAACAAATAGCAAAAACAGTAAAACACATTAAAATCCCGAAATATTGGATCAGAAGTAGACTTCTACCATTATATCAGTGGACAAATATTGAGCAACTCATGAAAGGATGAAGCTCCCGTTTATATTCCTCTTTAGTACGTGAGTGACAAACTCTAGATGAAGCACTTGCAAACATCATCACTCAAAAGAGACGTGTATAAACACGTCAATAAACCATTGCAGCCTCTGAGATTACAGACTCACATCACTCCCTTTGCTCTGAGATTACAGACTCCGGATCACCGATCGATCCAACGTCTCCACAGTGACGGGTAAGGTGGTCATGTTCACCGATCGATCCACCGTCCCCACAGTGACGGGTAAGGTGGTCATGATCACCGATCGATCCACAGTCTCCACAGTGACGGGTAAGGTGGTCATGATCACCGATCGATCCACAGACTCCACAGTGACGGGTAAGGTGGTCATGATCACCGATCGATCCACAGTCTCCACAGTGACGGGTAAGGTGGTCATGATCACCGATCGATCCACAGTCTTCACAGTGACGGGTAAGGTGGTCATGATCACCGAACGATCCACAGTCTCCACAGTGACGGGTAAGGTGGTCATGATCACCGATCGATCCACAGTCTCCACAGTGACGGGTAAGGAGGTCATGATCACCGATCGATCCAGTCTCCACAGTGACGGGTAAGGTGGTCATGATCACCGATCGATCCACAGTCTCCACAGTGACGGGTCAGGTGGTCATGATAACCGATCGATCCACAGTCTCCACAGTGACGGGTAAGGTGGTCATGATCACCGATCGATCCACAGTCTCCACAGTGACGGGTAAGGTGGTCATGATCACCGATCGATCCAGTCTCCACAGTGACGGGTAAGGTGGTCATGATCACCGATCGATCCACAGTCTCCATAGTGACGGGTAAGGTGGTCATGATCACCGATCGATCCACAGTCTCCACAGTGACGGGTAAGGTGGTCATGATCACCAATCGATCCACAGTCTCCACAGTGACGGGTAAGGTGGTCATGATCACCGATCGATCCACAGTCTCCACAGTGATGGGTCAGGTGGTCATGATCACCGATCGATCCAGTCTCCACAGTGACGGGTAAGGTGGTCATGATCACCGATCGATCCACAGTCTCCACAGTGACAGGTAAGGTGGTCATGATCACCGATCGATCCACCGTCTCCACAGTGACGGGTAAGGTGGTCATGATCACCGATCTATCCACAGTCTCCATAGTGACGGGTAAGGTGGTCATGATCACCGATCGATCCACAGTCTCCACAGTGACGGGTAAGGTGGTCATGATCACCGATCGATCCACAGTCTCCACAGTGACGGGTAAGGTGGTCATGATCACCGATCGATCCAGTCTCCACAGTGACGGGTAAGGTGGTCATGATCACCGATCGATCCACAGTCTCCACAGTGACGGGTAAGGTGGTCATGATCACCGATCGATCCACAGTCTCCACAGTGATGGGTAAGGTGGTCATGATCACCGATCGATCCACAGTCTCCACAGTGACGGGTAAGGTGGTCATGATCACTGATCGATCCAACGTCTCCACAGTGACGGGTAAGGTGGTCATGATCACCAATCGATCCACAGTCTCCACAGTGACGGGTAAGGTGGTCATGATCACTGATCGATCCAACGTCTCCACAGTGACGGGTAAGATGGTCATGATCACCGATCGATCCAGTTTCCACAGTGACGGGTCAGGTGGTCATGATCACCGATCGATCCACAGTCTCCACAGTGACGGGTAAGGTGGTCATGATCACCGATCGATCCAGTCTCCACAGTGACGGGTAAGGTGGTCATGATCACCGATCGATCCACAGTCTCCACAGTGACGGGTAAGGTGGTCATGATCACCGATCGATCCACAGTCTCCACAGTGACGGGTAAGGTGGTCATGATCACCGATCGATCCACAGTCTCCACAGTGACGGGTAAGGTGGTCATGATCACCGATCGATCCACAGTCTCCACAGTGACAGGTAAGGTGGTCATGTTCACTGATCGATCCAGTCTCCACAGTGACGGGTCAGGTGGTCATGATCACCGATCGATCCACAGTCTCTACAGTGACGGGTCAGGTGGTCATGATCACCGATCGATCCAGTCTCCACAGTGACGGGTCAGGTGGTCATGATCACCGATCGATCCACAGTCTCCACAGTGACGGGTAAGGTGGTCATGATCACCGATCGATCCACAGTCTCCACAGTGACGGGTAAGGTGGTCATGATCACCGATCGATCCACAGTCTCCACAGTGACGGGTAAGGTGGTCAGGATCACTGATCGATCCACAGTCTCCACAGTGACAGGTAAGGTGGTCATGATCACCGATCCACCTTCTCCACAGTGACGGGTAAGGTGGTCATGATCACTGATCGATCCACAGTCTCCACAGTGACGGGTAAGGTGTTCATGATCACCGATCGATCCACAGTCTCCACAGTGACGGGTAAGGTGGTCATGATCACCGATCGATCCAGTCTCCACAGTGACGGGTCAGGTGGTCATGATCACCGATCGATCCGCAGTCTCCACAGTGACGGGTAAGGTGGTCATGATCACCGATCGATCCACAGTCTCCACAGTGACGGGTAAGGTGGTCATGATCACCGATCGATCCACAGTCTCCACAGTGACGGGTAAGGTGGTCATGATCACTGATCGATCCACAGTCTCCACAGTGACGGGTAAGGTGGTCATGATCACTGATCGATCCACAGTCTCCACAGTGACGGGTAAGGTGTTCATGATCACCGATCCACCTTCTCCACAGTGACGGGTAAGGTGGTCATGATCACTGATCGATCCACAGTCTCCACAGTGACGGGTAAGGTGTTCATGATCACTGATCGATCCACAGTCTCCACAGTGACGGGTAAGGTGGTCATGATCACCGATCGATCCACAGTCTCCACAGTGACGGGTAAGGTGGTCATGATCACCGATCGATCCACAGTCTCCACAGTGACGGGTAAGGTGGTCATGATCAGTGATCGATCCACAGTCTCCACAGTGACGGGTAAGGTGGTCATGATCACGGATCAATCCACAGTCTCCACAGTGACGGGTAAGCTGGTCATGATCACCGATCGATCCGCAGTCTCCATAGTGACGGGTAAGGTGGTCATGATCACCGATCGATCCACAGTCTCCACAGTGACGGGTAAGGTGGTCATGATCACCGATCGATCCACAGTCTCCACAGTGACGGGTAAGGTGGTCATGATCACCGATCGATCCAGTCTCCACAGTGACGGGTAAGGTGGTCATGATCACCGATCGATCCACAGTCTCCACAGTGACGGGTCAGGTGGTCATGATCACCGATCGATCCACAGTCTCCACAGTGACGGGTAAGGTGGTCTTGATCACCGATCGATCCACAGTCTCCACAGTGATGGGTAAGGTGGTCATGATCACCGATCGATCCACAGTCTCCACAGTGACGGGTAAGGTGGTCATGATCACTCATCGATCCAACGTCTCCACAGTGACGGGTAAGGTGGTCATGATCACCAATCGATCCACAGTCTCCACAGTGACGGGTAAGGTGGTCATGATCACTGATCGATCCAACGTCTCCACAGTGACGGGTAAGGTGGTCATGATCACCGATCGATCCAGTCTCCACAGTGACGGGTCAGGTGGTCATGATCACCGATCGATCCACAGTCTCCACAGTGACGGGTAAGGTGGTCATGATCACCGATCGATCCACAGTCTCCACAGTGACGGGTAAGGTGGTCATGATCACCGATCGATCCACAGTCTCCACAGTGACGGGTCAGGTGGTCATGATCACCGATCGATCCACAGTCTCCACAGTGACGGGTAAGGTGGTCATGATCACCGATCGATCCACAGTCTCCACAGTGACGGGTAAGGTGGTCATGATCACCGATCGATCCACAGTCTCCACAGTGACAGGTAAGGTGGTCATGATCACTGATCGATCCACAGTCTCCACAGTGACGGTTAAGGTGGTCATGATCACCGATCGATCCACAGTATCAATAGTGACGGGTAAGGTGGTCATGATCACCGATCGATCCACAGTCTCCACAGTGACAGGTAAGGTGGTCATGATCACCGATCGATCCAGTCTCCACAGTGACGGGTCAGGTGGTCATGATCACCGATCGATCCACAGTCTCCACAGTGACGGGTAAGGTGGTCATGATCACTGATCGATCCACAGTCTCCACAGTGACGGGTAAGGTGTTCATGATCACCGATCGATCCACAGTCTCCACAGTGACGGGTAAGGTGGTCATGATCACCAATCGATCCACAGTCTCCACAGTGACGGGTAAGGTGGTCATGATCAGTGATCGATCCACAGTCTCCACAGTGACGGGTAAGGTGGTCATGATCACCGATCGATCCACAGTCTCCACAGTGACGGGTAAGCTGGTCATGATCACCGATCGATCCGCAGTCTCCACAGTGACGGGTCAGGTGGTCATGATCACCGATCGATCCACAGTCTCCAAAGTGACAGGTAAGGTGGTCATGATCACCGATCGATCCACAGTCTCCATAGTGACGGGTAAGGTGGTCATGATCACCGATCGATCCACAGTCTCCACAGTGACGGGTAAGGTGGTCATGATCACCGATCGATCCGCAGTCTCCACAGTGACGGGTCAGGTGGTTATGATCACCGATCGATCCACAGTCTCCACAGTGACGGGTAAGGTGGTCATGATCACCGATCGATCCACAGTCTCCACAGTGACAGGTAAGGTGGTCATGATCACCGATCGATCCAGTCTCCACAGTGACGGGTAAGGTGGTCATGATCACCGATCGATCCAACTTCTCCACAGTGACGGGTAAGGTGGTCATGATCACTGATCGATCCACAGTCACCACAGTGACGGGTAAGGTGTTCATGATCACCGATCGATCCACAGTCTCCACAGTGACGGGTAAGGTGGTCATGATCACCAATCGATCCACAGTCTCCACAGTGACGGGTAAGGTGGTCATGATCACCGATCGATCCACAGTCTCCACAGTGACGGGTAAGGTGGTCATGATCACCGATCGATCCACAGTCACCAGAGTGACGGGTAAGGTGGTCATGATCACCGATCGATCCACAGTCTCCACAGTGACGGGTAAGGTGGTCATGATCATCGATCGATCCACAGTTTCCACAGTGACGGGTAAGGTGGTCATGATCACTGATCGATCCACCGTCTCTACAGTGACGGGTAAGGTGGTCATGATCACTGATCGATCCACAGTCTCCACAGTGACGGGTAAGGTGGTCATGATCACCGATCGATCCACAGTCTCCACAGTGATGGGTCAGGTGGTCATGATCACCGATCGATCCACAGTCTCCACAGTGACGGGTAAGGTGGTCATGATCACCGATCGATCCACAGTCTCCACAGTGACGGGTAAGGTGGTCATGATCACCGATCGATCCACAGTCTCCACAGTGACGGGTAAGGTGGTCATGATCACCGATCGATCCACAGTCTCCACAGTGACGGGTAAGGTGGTCATGATCACCGATCGATCCACAGTCTCCACAGTGACGGGTAAGGTGGTCATTATCACCGATCGATCCACAGTCTCCATAGTGAGGAGTAAGGTGGTCATGATCACTGATCGATCCACAGTCTCCACAGTGACGGGTAAGGTGGTCATGATCACTGATCGATCCACAGTCTCCATAGTGACGGGTAAGGTGGTCATGATCCCTGATCGATCCACTGTCTCCATAGTGACGGGTAAGGTGGTCATGATCACCGATCGATCCACAGTCTCCATAGTGACAGGTAAGGTGGTCATGATCACCGATCGATCCACAGTCTGCATAGTGACGGGTAAGGTGGTCATGATCACCGATCGATCCAGTCTCCAGAGTGACGGGTAAGGAGGTCATGATCACCGATCGATCCACCGTCTCCACAGTGACGGGAAAGGTGGTCATGATCACAGATCGATCCACAGACTCCACAGTGACGGGTAAGGTGGTCATGATCACCGATCGATCCACAGTCTCCACAGTGACGGGTAAGGTGGTCATGATCACCGATCGATCCACAGTCTCCACAGTGACGGGTAAGGTGGTCATGATCACCGATCGATCCACAGTCTCCACAGTGACGGGTATGGTGGTCATGATCAGTGATCGATCCACAGTCTCCACAGTGACGGGTAAGGTGGTCATGATCACCGATCAATCCACAGTCTCCACAGTGACGGGTAAGCTGGTCATGATCACTGATCGATCCGCAGTCTCCACAGTGACGGGTAAGGTGGTCATGATCACCGATCGATCCACAGTCTCCACAGTGACGGGTAAGGTGGTCATGATCACCGATCGATCCAGTCTCCACAGTGACGGGTAAGGTGGTCATGATCACCGATCGATCCACATTCTCCACAGTGACGGGTCAGGTGGTCATGATCACCGATCGATCCACAGTCTCCACAGTGACGGGTAAGGTGGTCTTGATCACCGATCGATCCACAGTCTCCACAGTGATGGGTAAGTTGGTCATGATCACCGATCGATCCACGGTCTCCACAGTGACGGGTAAGGTGGTCATGATCACTCATCGATCCAACGTCTCCACAGTGACGGGTAAGGTGGTCATGATCACCAATCGATCCACAGTCTCCACAGTGACGGGTAAGGTGGTCATGATCACTGATCGATCCAACGTCTCCACAGTGACGGGTAAGGTGGTCATGATCACCGATCGATCCAGTCTCCACAGTGACGGGTCAGGTGGTCATGATCACCGATCGATCCACAGTCTCCACAGTGACGTGTAAGGTGGTCATGATCACCGATCGATCCACAGTCTCCACAGTGACGGGTAAGGTGGTCATGATCACCGATCGATCCACAGTCTCCACAGTGACGGGTCAGGTGGTCATGATCACCGATCGATCCACAGTCTCCACAGTGACGGGTAAGGTGGTCATGATCACCGATCGATCCACAGTCTCCACAGTGACGGGTAAGGTGGTCATGATCACCGATCGATCCACAGTCTCCACAGTGACAGGTAAGGTGGTCATGATCACTGATCGATCCACAGTCTCCACAGTGACGGTTAAGGTGGTCATGATCACCGATCGATCCACAGTATCAATAGTGACGGGTAAGGTGGTCATGATCACCGATCGATCCACAGTCTCCACAGTGACAGGTAAGGTGGTCATGATCACCGATCGATCCAGTCTCCACAGTGACGGGTCAGGTGGTCATGATCACCGATCGATCCACAGTCTCTACAGTGACGGGTCAGGTGGTCATGATCACTGATCGATCCACAGTCTCCACAGTGACGGGTAAGGTGGTCATGATCACCGATCGATCCAGTCTCCACAGTGACGGGTCAGGTGGTCATGATCACCGATCGATCCACAGTCTCCACAGTGACGGGTAAGGTGGTCATGATCACCGATCGATCCACAGTCTCCACAGTGACGGGTAAGGTGGTCATGATCACCGATCGATCCAGAGTCTCCACAGTGACGGGTAAGGTGGTCATGATCACTGATCGATCCACAGTCTCCACAGTGACAGGTAAGGTGGTCATGATCACCGATCCACCTTCTCCACAGTGACGGGTAAGGTGGTCATGATCACTGATCAATCCACAGTCTCCACAGTGACGGGTAAGGTGTTCATGATCACCGATCGATCCACAGTCTCCACAGTGACGGGTAAGGTGGTCATGATCACCAATCGATCCACAATCTCCACAGTGACGGGTAAGGTGGTCATGATCACCGATCGATCCACAGTCTCCACAGTGACGGGTAAGGTGGTCATGATCAGTGATCGATCCACAGTCTCCACAGTGACGGGTAAGGTGGTCATGATCACCGATCGATCCACAGTCTCCACAGTGACGGGTAAGCTGGTCATGATCACCGATCGATCCGCAGTCTCCACAGTGACGGGTCAGGTGGTCATGATCACCGATCGATCCAGTCTCCACAGTGACGGGTAAGGTGGTCATGATCACCGATCGATCCACAGTCTCCACAGTGATGGGTAAGGTGGTCATGATCACCGATCGATCCTCAGTCTCCACAGTGATGGGTAAGGTGGTCATGATCACCGATCGATCCACAGTCTCCACAGTGACGGGTAAGGTGGTCATGATCACTGATCGATCCAACGTCTCCACAGTGACGGGTAAGGTGGTCATGAACACCAATCGATCCACAGTCTCCACAGTGACGGGTAAGGTGGTCATGATCACTGATCGATCCAACGTCTCCACAGTGACGGGTAAGATGGTCATGATCACCGATCGATCCAGTTTCCACAGTGACGGGTCAGGTGGTCATGATCACCGATCGATCCACAGTCTCCACAGTGACGGGTAAGGTGGTCATGATCACCGATCGATCCAGTCTCCACAGTGACGGGTAAGGTGGTTATGATCACCGATCGATCCACAGTCTCCACAGTGACGGGTAAGGTGGTCATGATCACCGATCGATCAGCAGTCTCCACAGTGACGGGTAAGGTGGTCATGATCACCGATCGATCCACAGTCTCCACAGTGACGGGTCAGGTGGTCATGATCACCGATCGATCCACAGTCTCCACAGTGACAGGTAAGGTGGTCATGATCACTGATCGATCCACAGTCTCCACAGTGACGGGTAAGGTGGTCATGATCACCGATCGATCCACAGTCTCCACAGTGACGGGTAAGCTGGTCATGATCACCGATCGATCCGCAGTCTCCACAGTGACGGGTCAGGTGGTCATGATCACCGATCGATCCAGTCTCCACAGTGACGGGTAAGGTGGTCATGATCACCGATCGATCCACAGTCTCCACAGTGACGGGTAAGGTGGTCATGATCACCGATCGATCCACAGTCTCCACAGTGACGGGTAAGGTGGTCATGATCACCGATCGATCCACAGTCTCCACAGTGACGGGTCAGGTGGTCATGATCACCGATCGATCCACAGTCTCCACAGTGACGGGTAAGGTGGTCATGATCACCGATCGATCCACAGTCTCCACAGTGACGGGTAAGGTGGTCATGATCACCGATCGATCCACAGTCTCCACAGTGACAGGTAAGGTGGTCATGATCACTGATCGATCCACAGTCTCCACAGTGACGGTTAAGGTGGTCATGATCACCGATCGATCCACAGTATCAATAGTGACGGGTAAGGTGGTCATGATCACCGATCGATCCACAGTCTCCACAGTGACAGGTAAGGTGGTCATGATCACCGATCGATCCAGTCTCCACAGTGACGGGTCAGGTGGTCATGATCACCGATCGATCCACAGTCTCTACAGTGACGGGTCAGGTGGTCATGATCACTGATCGATCCACAGTCTCCACAGTGACGGGTAAGGTGGTCATGATCACCGATCGATCCAGTCTCCACAGTGACGGGTAAGGTGGTCATGATCACCGATCGATCCACAGTCTCCACAGTGACGGGTCAGGTGGTCATGATCACCGATCGATCCACAGTCTCCACAGTGATGGGTAAGGTGGTCATGATCACCGATCGATCCACAGTCTCCACAGTGACGGGTAAGGTGGTCATGATCACCAATCGATCCACAGTCTCCACAGTGACGGGTAAGGTGGTCATGATCACCGATCGATCCACAGTCTCCACAGTGATGGGTAAGGTGGTCATGATCACCAATCGATCCACAGTCTCCACAGTGACGGGTAAGGTGGTCATGATCACCAATCGATCCACAGTCTCCACAGTGACGGGTAAGGTGGTCATGATCACCGATCGATCCAACATCTCCACAGTGACGGGTAAGGTGGTCATGATCACCAATCGATCCACAGTCTCCACAGTGACGGGTAAGGTGGTCATGATCACTGATCGATCCAACGTCTCAACAGTGACGGGTAAGGTGGTCATGATCACCGATCGATCCAGTCTCCACAGTGACGGGTCAGGTGGTCATGATCACCGATCGATCCACAGTCTCCACAGTGACGGGTAAGGTGGTCATGATCACCGATCGATCCACAGTCTCCACAGTGACGGGTAAGGTGGTCATGATCACCGATCGATCCACAGTCTCCACAGTGACGGGTCAGGTGGTCATGATCACCGATCGATCCACAGTCTCCACAGTGACGGGTAAGGTGGTCATGATCACCGATCGATCCACAGTCTCCACAGTGACGGGTAAGGTGGTCATGATCACCGATCGATCCACAGTCTCCACAGTGACAGGTAAGGTGGTCATGATCACTGATCGATCCACAGTCTCCACAGTGACGGTTAAGGTGGTCATGATCACCGATCGATCCACAGTATCAATAGTGACGGGTAAGGTGGTCATGATCACCGATCGATCCACAGTCTCCACAGTGACAGGTAAGGTGGTCATGATCACCGATCGATCCAGTCTCCACAGTGACGGGTCAGGTGGTCATGATCACCGATCGATCCACAGTCTCTACAGTGACGGGTCAGGTGGTCATGATCACTGATCGATCCACAGTCTCCACAGTGACGGGTAAGGTGGTCATGATCACCGATCGATCCAGTCTCCACAGTGACGGGTCAGGTGGTCATGATCACCGATCGATCCACAGTCTCCACAGTGACGGGTAAGGTGGTCATGATCACTGATCGATCCACAGTCTCCACAGTGACAGGTAAGGTGGTCATGATCACCGATCCACCTTCTCCACAGTGACGGGTAAGGTGGTCATGATCACTGATCGATCCACAGTCTCCACAGTGACGGGTAAGGTGTTCATGATCACCGATCGATCCACAGTCTCCACAGTGACGGGTAAGGTGGTCATGATCACCAATCGATCCACAATCTCCACAGTGACGGGTAAGGTGGTCATGATCACCGATCGATCCACAGTCTCCACAGTGACGGGTAAGGTGGTCATGATCAGTGATCGATCCACAGTCTCCACAGTGACGGGTAAGGTGGTCATGATCACCGATCGATCCACAGTCTCCACAGTGACGGGTAAGCTGGTCATGATCACCGATCGATCCGCAGTCTCCACAGTGACGGGTCAGGTGGTCATGATCACCGATCGATCCACAGTCTCCAAAGTGACAGGTAAGGTGGTCATGATCACCGATCGATCCACAGTCTCCATAGTGACGGGTAAGGTGGTCATGATCACCGATCGATCCACAGTCTCCACAGTGACGGGTAAGGTGGTCATGATCACCGATCGATCCGCAGTCTCCACAGTGACGGGTCAGGTGGTTATGATCACCGATCGATCCACAGTCTCCACAGTGACGGGTAAGGTGGTCATGATCACCGATCGATCCACAGTCTCCACAGTGACAGGTAAGGTGGTCATGATCACCGATCGATCCAGTCTCCACAGTGACGGGTAAGGTGGTCATGATCACCGATCGATCCAACTTCTCCACAGTGACGGGTAAGGTGGTCATGATCACTGATCGATCCACAGTCACCACAGTGACGGGTAAGGTGTTCATGATCACCGATCGATCCACAGTCTCCACAGTGACGGGTAAGGTGGTCATGATCACCAATCGATCCACAGTCTCCACAGTGACGGGTAAGGTGGTCATGATCACCGATCGATCCACAGTCTCCACAGTGACGGGTAAGGTGGTCATGATCACCGATCGATCCACAGTCTCCACAGTGACAGGTAAGGTGGTCATGATTACCGATCGATCCACAGTCTCCACAGTGACGGGTAAGGTGGTCATGATCACCGATCGATCCACAGTCTCCACAGTGACGGGTATGGTGGTCATGATCACCGATCGATCCACAGTCTGCACAGTGACGGGTAAGGTGGTCATGATCACCGATCGATCCACAGTCTGCACAGTGACGGGTAAGGTGGTCATGATCACCGATCGATCCACAGTCACCAGAGTGACGGGTAAGGTGGTCATGATCACCGATCGATCCACAGTCTCCACAGTGACGGGTAAGGTGGTCATGATCACCGATCGATCCACAGTTTCCACAGTGACGGGTAAGGTGGTCATGATCACTGATCGATCCACCGTCTCTACAGTGACGGGTAAGGTGGTCATGATCACTGATCGATCCACAGTCTCCACAGTGACGGGTAAGGTGATCATGATCACCGATCGATCCACAGTCTCCACAGTGACGGGTAAGGTGGTCATGATCACCGATCGATCCACAGTCTCCACAGTGACGGGTAAGGTGGTCATGATCACCGATCGATCCACAGTCTCCACAGTGACGGGTAAGGTGGTCATGATCACCGATCGATCCACAGTCTCCACAGTGACGGGTAAGGTGGTCATGATCACCGATCGATCCACAGTCTCCACAGTGACGGGTAAGGTGGTCATGATCACCGATCGATCCACAGTCTCCACAGTGACGGGTAAGGTGGTCATTATCACCGATCGATCCACAGTCTCCATAGTGAGGAGTAAGGTGGTCATGATCACTGATCGATCCACAGTCTCCACAGTGACGGGTAAGGTGGTCATGATCACTGATCGATCCACAGTCTCCATAGTGACGGGTAAGGTGGTCATGATCCCTGATCGATCCACTGTCTCCATAGTGACGGGTAAGGTGCTCATGATCACCGATCGATCCACAGTCTCCATAGTGACAGGTAAGGTGGTCATGATCACCGATCGATCCACAGTCTGCATAGTGACGGGTAAGGTGGTCATGATCACCGATCGATCCAGTCTCCAGAGTGACGGGTAAGGAGGTCATGATCACCGATCGATCCACCGTCTCCACAGTGACGGGAAAGGTGGTCATGATCACAGATCGATCCACAGACTCCACAGTGACGGGTAAGGTGGTCATGATCACCGATCGATCCACAGTCTCCACAGTGACGGGTAAGGTGGTCATGATCACCGATCGATCCACAGTCTCCACAGTGACGGGTAAGGTGGTCATGATCACCGATCGATCCACAGTCTCCACAGTGACGGGTATGGTGGTCATGATCAGTGATCGATCCACAGTCTCCACAGTGACGGGTAAGGTGGTCATGATCACCGATCAATCCACAGTCTCCACAGTGACGGGTAAGCTGGTCATGATCACCGATCGATCCGCAGTCTCCATAGTGACGGGTAAGGTGGTCATGATCACCGATCGATCCACAGTCTCCACAGTGACGGGTAAGGTGGTCATGATCACCGATCGATCCACAGTCTCCACAGTGACGGGTCAGGTGGTCATGATCACCGATCGATCCACAGTCTCCACAGTGACGGGTAAGGTGGTCTTGATCACCGATCGATCCACAGTCTCCACAGTGATGGGTAAGTTGGTCATGATCACCGATCGATCCACAGTCTCCACAGTGACGGGTAAGGTGGTCATGATCACTCATCGATCCAACGTCTCCACAGTGACGGGTAAGGTGGTCATGATCACCAATCGATCCACAGTCTCCACAGTGACGGGTAAGGTGGTCATGATCACCAATCGATCCACAGTCTCCACAGTGACGGGTAAGGTGGTCATGATCACCGATCGATCCACAGTCTCCACAGTGACAGGTAAGGTGGTCATGATCACCGATCGATCCACAGTCTCCACAGTGACAGGTAAGGTGATCATGATCACCGATCGATCCACAGTCTCCACAGTGACGTGTAAGGTGGTCATGATCACCGATCGATCCACAGTCTCCACAGTGACGGGTAAGGTGGTCATGATCACCGATCGATCCACAGTCTCCACAGTGACGGGTCAGGTGGTCATGATCACCGATCGATCCACAGTCTCCACAGTGACGGGTAAGGTGGTCATGATCACCGATCGATCCACAGTCTCCACAGTGATGGGTAAGGTGGTCATGATCACCGATCGATCCACAGTCTCCACAGTGACAGGTAAGGTGGTCATGATCACTGATCGATACACAGTCTCCACAGTGACGGTTAAGGTGGTCATGATCACCGATCGATCCACAGTATCAATAGTGACGGGTAAGGTGGTCATGATCACCGATCGATCCACAGTCTCCACAGTGACAGGTAAGGTGGTCATGATCACCGATCGATCCAGTCTCCACAGTGACGGGTCAGGTGGTCATGATCACCGATCGATCCACAGTCTCTACAGTGACGGGTCAGGTGGTCATGATCACTGATCGATCCACAGTCTCCACAGTGACGGGTAAGGTGGTCATGATCACCGATCGATCCAGTCTCCACAGTGACGGGTCAGGTGGTCATGATCACCGATCGATCCACAGTCTCCACAGTGACGGGTAAGGTGGTCATGATCACCGATCGATCCAGAGTCTCCACAGTGACGGGTAAGGTGGTCATGATCACTGATCGATCCACAGTCTCCACAGTGACAGGTAAGGTGGTCATGATCACCGATCCACCTTCTCCACAGTGACGGGTAAGGTGGTCATGATCACTGATCAATCCACAGTCTCCACAGTGACGGGTAAGGTGTTCATGATCACCGATCGATCCACAGTCTCCACAGTGACGGGTAAGGTGGTCATGATCACCAATCGATCCACAATCTCCACAGTGACGGGTAAGGTGGTCATGATCACCGATCGATCCACAGTCTCCACAGTGACGGGTAAGGTGGTCATGATCAGTGATCGATCCACAGTCTCCACAGTGACGGGTAAGGTGGTCATGATCACCGATCGATCCACAGTCTCCACAGTGACGGGTAAGCTGGTCATGATCACCGATCGATCCGCAGTCTCCACAGTGACGGGTCAGGTGGTCATGATCACCGATCGATCCGCAGTCTCCAAAGTGACAGGTAAGGTGGTCATGATCACCGATCGATCCACAGTCTCCATAGTGACGGGTAAGGTGGTCATGATCACCGATCGATCCACAGTCTCCACAGTGACGGGTAAGGTGGTCATGATCACCGATCGATCCGCAGTCTCCACAGTGACGGGTCAGGTGGTTATGATCACCGATCGATCCACAGTCTCCACAGTGACGGGTAAGGTGGTCATGATCACCGATCGATCCACAGTCTCCACAGTGACAGGTAAGGTGGTCATGATCACCGATCGATCCAGTCTCCACAGTGACGGGTAAGGTGGTCATGATCACCGATCGATCCAACTTCTCCACAGTGACGGGTAAGGTGGTCATGATCACTGATCGATCCACAGTCACCACAGTGACGGATAAGGTGTTCATGATCACCGATCGATCCACAGTCTCCACAGTGACGGGTAAGGTGGTCATGATCACCAATCGATCCACAGTCTCCACAGTGACGGGTAAGGTGGTCATGATCACCGATCGATCCACAGTCTCCACAGTGACGGGTAAGGTGGTCATGATCACCGATCGATCCACAGTCTCCACAGTGACAGGTAAGGTGGTCATGATCACCGATCGATACACAGTCTCCACAGTGACGGGTAAGGTGGTCATGATCACCGATCGATCCACAGTCTCCACAGTGACGGGTATGGTGGTCATGATCACCGATCGATCCACAGTCTGCACAGTGACGGGTAAGGTGGTCATGATCACCGATCGATCCACAGTCTGCACAGTGACGGGTAAGGTGGTCATGATCACCGATCGTTCCACAGTCACCAGAGTGACGGGTAAGGTGGTCATGATCACCGATCGATCCACAGTCTCCACAGTGACGGGTAAGGTGGTCATGATCACCGATCGATCCACAGTTTCCACACTGACTGGTAAGGTGGTCATGATCACTGATCGATCCACCGTCTCTACAGTGACGGGTAAGGTGGTCATTATCACTGATCGATCCACAGTCTCCACAGTGACGGGTAAGGTGGTCATGATCACCGATCGATCCACAGTCTCAACAGTGACGGGTAAGGTGGTCATGATCACCGATCGATCCACAGTCTCCACAGTGACGGGTAAGGTGGTCATGATCACCGATCGATCCACAGTCTCCACAGTGACGGGTAAGGTGGTCATGATCACCGATCGATCCACAGTCTCCACAGTGACGGGTAAGGTGGTCATGATCACCGATCGATCCACAGTCTCCACAGTGACGGGTAAGGTGGTCATGATCACCGATCGATCCACAGTCTCCATAGTGAGGAGTAAGGTGGTCATGATCACTGATCGATCCACAGTCTCCACAGTGACGGGTAAGGTGGTCATGATCACTGATCGATCCACAGTCTCCATAGTGACGGGTAAGGTGTTCATGATCCCTGATCGATCCACAGTCTCCACAGTGACGGGTAAGGTGGTCATGATCACTGATCGATCCACAGTCTCCATAGTGACGGGTAAGGTGGTCATGATCCCTGATCGATCCACTGTCTCCATAGTGACGGGTAAGGTGGTCATGATCACCTATCGATCCACAGTCTCCATAGTGACAGGTAAGGTGGTCATGATCACCGATCGATCCACAGTCTGCATAGTGACGGGTAAGGTGGTCATGATCACCGATCGATCCGCAGTCTCCACAGTGACGGGTAAGTTGGTCATGATCACCGATCGATCCAGTCTCCAGAGTGACGGGTAAGGAGGTCATGATCACCGATCGATCCACCGTCTCCACAGTGACGGGAAAGGTGGTCATGATCACAGATCGATCCACAGACTCCACAGTGACGGGTAAGGTGGTCATGATCACCGATCGATCCACAGTCTCCACAGTGACGGGTAAGGTGGTCATGATCACCGATCGATCCACAGTCTCCACAGTGACGGGTAAGGTGGTCATGATCACCGATCGATCCAGTCTCCACAGTGACAGGTAAGGTGGTCATGATCACCGATCGATCCACAGTCTCCATAGTGACAGGTAAGGTGGTCATGATCACCGATCGATCCACAGTCTGCATAGTGACGGGTAAGGTGGTCATGATCACCGATCGATCCGCAGTCTCCACAGTTACGGGTAAGGTGGTCATGATCACCGATCGATCCACCGTCTCCACAGTGACGGGAAAGGTGGTCATGATCACAGATCGATCCACAGTCTCCACAGTGACGGGTAAGGTGGTCATGATCACTGATCGATCCACGGTCTCCACAGTGACGGGTAAGGTGGTCATGATCACCGATCGATCCACAGTCTCCACAGTGACGCGTAAGGTGGTCATGATCACCGATCGATCCACAGTCTCCACAGTGACGGGTAAGGTGGTCATGATCACTGATCGATCCACAGTCTCCACAGTGACGGTTAAGGTGGTCATGATCACCGATCGATCCACAGTCTCCATAGTGACGGGTAAGGTGTTAATGATCACCGATCGATCCACAGTCTCCACAGTGACAGGCAAGGTGGTCATGATCACCGATCGATCCAGTCTCCACAGTGACGGGTAAGGTGGTCATGATCACCGATCGATCCACAGTCTCCACAGTGATGGGTCAGGTGGTCATGATCACCGATCGATCCACATTCCCCACAGTGACGGGTAAGGTGGTCATGATCACCGATCGATCCACAGTCTCCACAGTGACGGGTCAGGTGGTCATGATCACCGATCGATCCACAGTCTCCACAGTGACGGGTAAGGTGGTCATGATCACCGATCGATCCAGTCTCCACAGTGACGGGTCAGGTGGTCATGATCACCGATCGATCCACAGTCTCCACAGTGACAGGTAAGGTGGTCAT
Source organism: Hypanus sabinus (assembly GCF_030144855.1). Lineage (NCBI taxonomy): Eukaryota > Metazoa > Chordata > Chondrichthyes > Myliobatiformes > Dasyatidae > Hypanus > Hypanus sabinus. The sequence goes on from NC_082711.1 coordinate 142,168,615, forward strand.
GATCACCGATCGATCCAGTCTCCACAGTGACGGTAAGGTGGTCATGATCACCGATCGATCCGCAGTCTCCACAGTGACGGGTCATGTGGTCATGATCACCGATCGATCTACAGTCTCCACAGTGACGGGTAAGGTGGTCATGATCACCGATCGATCCACAGTCTCCACAGTGACAGGTAAGGTGGTCATGATCACCGATCGATCCACAGTCTCCACAGTGACAGGTAAGGTGGTCATGATCACCGATCGATCCACAGTCTCCACAGTGACGGGTAAGGTGGTCATGATCACCGATCGATCCAGTCTCCACAGTGACGGCTCAGGTGGTCATGATCACCGATTGATCCACAGTCTCCACAGGGACGGGTAAGGTGGTCATGATCACCGATCGATCCACCGTCTCCACAGTGATGGGTAAGGTGGTCATGATCACTGATCGATCCACTGTCACCACAGTGACGGGAAAGGTGTTCATGATCACCGATCGATCCACAGTCTCCACAGTGACGGGTAAGGTGGTCATGATCACCAATCGATCCACAGTCTCCACAGTGACGGGTAAGGTGGTCATGATCACCAATCGATCCACAGTCTCCACAGTGACGGGTAAGGTGGTCATGATCACCGATCGATCCACAGTCTCCACAGTGACAGGTAAGGTGGTCATGATCACCGATCGATCCACAGTCTCCACAGTGACGGGTAAGGTGGTCATGATCACTGATCGATCCACAGTCTCCACAGTGACGGTTAAGGTGGTCATGATCACCGATCGATCCACAGTCACCATAGTGACGGGTAAGGTGTTCATGATCACCGATCGATCCACAGTCTCCACAGTGACAGGCAAGGTGGTCATGATCACCGATCGATCCAGTCTCCACAGTGACGGGTAAGGTGGTCATGATCACCGATCGATCCACAGTCTCCACAGTGATGGGTCAGGTGGTCATGATCACCGATCGATCCACAGTCTCCACAGTGACGGGTAAGGTGGTCATGATCACCGATCGATCCACAGTCTCCACAGTGACGGGTCAGGTGGTCATGATCACCGATCGATCCACAGTCTCCACAGTGACGGGTAAGGTGGTCATGATCACCGATCGATCCAGTCTCCACAGTGACGGGTCAGGTGGTCATGATCACCGATCGATCCACAGTCTCCACAGTGACAGGTAAGGTGGTCATGATCACCGATCGATCCAGTCTCCACCGTGACGGCTCATGCGGTCATGATCACCGATCGATCCACAGTCTCCACAGTGACGGGTAAGTTGGTCATGATCACCGATCGATCCACAGTCTCCACAGTGACAGGTAAGGTGGTCATGATCACCGATCGATCCAGTCTCCACAGTGAAGGGTAAGGTGGTCATTATCACCGATCGATCCACCTTCTCCACAGTGACGGGTAAGGTGGTCATGATCACTGATCGATCCACAGTCTCCACAGTGACGGGTAAGGTGTTCATGATCACCGATCGATCCACAGTCTCCACAGTGACGGGTAAAGTGGTCATGATCACCGATCGATCCGCAGTCTCCACAGTGACGGGTAAGGTGGTCATGATCACCGATCGATCCACAGTCTCCACAGTGACAGGTAAGGTGGTCATGATCACCGATCGATCCACAGTCTCCACAGTGACAGGTAAGGTGGTCATGATCACCGATCGATCCACAGTCTCCACAGTGACGGGTAAGGTGGTCATGATCACCGATCGATCCAGTCTCCACAGTGACGGCTCAGGTGGTCATGATCACCTATTGATCCACAGTCTCCACAGGGACGGGTAAGGTGGTCATGATCACCGATCGATCCACCGTCTCCACAGTGATGGGTAAGGTGGTCATGATCACTGATCGATCCACTGTCACCACAGTGACGGGAAAGGTGTTCATGATCACCGATCGATCCACAGTCTCCACAGTGACGGGTAAGGTGGTCATGATCACCAATCGATCCACAGTCTCCACAGTGACGGGTAAGGTCGTCATGATCACCGATCGATCCACAGTCTCCACAGTGACAGGTAAGGTGGTCATGATCACCGATCGATCCACAGTCTCCACAGTGCCGGGTAAGGTGGTCATGATCACCGATCGATCCACAGTCTCCACAGTGACGGGTATGGTGGTCATGATCACCGATCGATCCACAGTCTGCACAGTGACGGGTAAGGTGGTCATGATCACCGATCGATCCACAGTCTGCACAGTGACGGGTAAGGTGGTCATGATCACCGATCGATCCACAGTCACCAGAGTGACGGGTAAGGTGGTCATGATCACCGATCGATCCACAGTCTCCACAGTGACGGGTAAGGTGGTCATGATCACCGATCGATCCACAGTTTCCACAGTGACGGGTAAGGTGGTCATGATCACCGATCGATCCACCGTCTCTACAGTGACGGGTAAGGTGGTCATGATCACCGATCGATCCACAGTCTCCACAGTGACGGGTAAGGTGGTCATGATCACCGATCGATCCACCGTCTCCACAGTGACGGGTAAGGTGGTCATGATCACCGATCGATCCACAGTCTCCACAGTGACGGGTAAGGTGGTCATGATCACCGATCGATCCACAGTCTCCACAGTGACGGGTAAGGTGGTCATGATCACCGATCGATCCACAGTCTCCACAGTGACGGGTAAGGTGGTCATGATCACTGATCGATCCACAGTCTCCATAGTGACGGGTAAGGTGGTCATGATCCCTGATCGATCCACTGTCTCCATAGTGACGGGTAAGGTGGTCATGATCACCGATCGATCCACAGTCTCCATAGTGACAGGTAAGGTGGTCATGATCACCGATCGATCCACAGTCTGCATAGTGACGGGTAAGGTGGTCATGATCACCGATCGATCCAGTCTCCAGAGTGACGGGTAAGGAGGTCATGATCACCGATCGATCCACCCTCTCCACAGTGACGGGAAAGGTGGTCACGATCACAGATCGATCCACAGACTCCACAGTGACGGGTAAGGTGGTCATGATCACCGATCGATCCACAGTCTCCACAGTGACGGGTAAGGTGGTCATGATCACCAATCGATCCACAGTCTCCACAGTGACAGGTAAGGTGGTCATGATCACCGATCGATCCACAGTCTCCACAGTGACGGGTAAGGTGGTCATAATCACTGATCGATCCACAGTCTCCACAGTCACGGGTAAGGTGGTCATGATCACCGATCGATCCACAGTCTCCACAGTGACAGGTAAGGTGGTCATGATCACCGATCGATCCACAGTCTCCACAGTGACAGGTAAGGTGGTCATGATCACCGATCGATCCACCGTCTCCACAGTGTCGGGTAAGGTGGTCATGATCACCGATCGATCCACAGTCTCCACAGTGACGGGTAAGGTGGTCATGATCACCGATCGATCCACAGTCTCCACAGTGACAGGTAAGGTGGTCATGATCACCGATCCATCCACAGTCTCCACAGAGACGGGTAAGGTGGTCATGATCACCGATTGATCCACCGTCTCCACAGTGACAGGTAAGGTGGTCATGATCACCGATCGATCCAGTCTCCACAGTGACGGGTAAGGTGGTTATTATCACCGATCGATCCACCTTCTCCACAGTGACGGGTAAGGTGGTCATGATCACTGATCGATCCACAGTCTCCACAGTGACGGGTAAGGTGTTCATGATCACCGATCGATCCACAGTCTCCACAGTGACGGGTAAGGTGTTCATGATCACCGATCGATCCGCAGTCTCCACAGTGACGGGTCATGTGGTCATGATCACCGATAGATCCACAGTCTCCACAGTGACGGGTAAGGTGGTCATGATCACCGATCGATCCACATTCTGCACAGTGACGGGTAAGGTGGTCATGATCACCGATCGATCCACAGTGTGCACAGTGACGGGTAAGGTGGTCATGATCACCGATCGATCCACAGTCTCCACAGAGACGGGTAAGGTGGTCATGATCACCGATTGATCCACCGTCTCCACAGTGACAGGTAAGGTGGTCATGATCACCGATCGATCCAGTCTCCACAGTGACGGGTAAGGTGGTTATTATCACCGATCGATCCACCTTCTCCACAGTGACGGGTAAGGTGGTCATGATCACTGATCGATCCACAGTCTCCACAGTGACGGGTAAGGTGTTCATGATCACCGATCGATCCACAGTCTCCACAGTGACGGGTAAGGTGTTCATGATCACCGATCGATCCGCAGTCTCCACAGTGACGGGTCATGTGGTCATGATCACCGATAGATCCACAGTCTCCACAGTGACGGGTAAGGTGGTCATGATCACCGATCGATCCACATTCTGCACAGTGACGGGTAAGGTGGTCATGATCACCGATCGATCCACAGTGTGCACAGTGACGGGTAAGGTGGTCATGATCACCGATCGATCCACAGTCACCATAGTGACGGGTAAGGTGGTCATGATCACCGATCGATCCACAGTCTCCACAGTGACGGGTAAGGTGGTCATGATCACCGATCGATCCACAGTTTCCACAGTGACGGGGAAGGTGGTCATGATCACCGATCGATCCACCGTCTCTACAGTGACGGGTAAGGTGGTCATGATCACCGATCGATCCACAGTCTCCACAGTGACGGGTCAGGTGGTCATGATCACTGATCGATCCACAGTCTCCACAGTGACGGGTAAGGTAGTCATGATCACCGATCGATCTACAGTCTCCACAGTGACGGGTAAGGTGGTCATGATCACCGATCGATCCACAGTCTCCACAGTGACGGGTAAGGTGGTCATGATCACCGATTGATCCACCGTCTCTACAGAGAGGGTAAGGTGGTCATGATCACCGATCGATCCACAGTCTCCACAGTGACGGGTAAGGTGGTCATGATCACTGATCGATCCATAGTCTCCACAGTGACGGGTAAGGTGGTCATGATCACCGATTGATCCAGTCTCCACAGTGACGGGTAAGGTGGTCATTATCAGCGATCGATCCACCTTCTCCTCAGTGACGGGTAAGGTGGTCATGATCACTGATCGATCCACAGTCTCCACAGTGACGGGTAAGGTGTTCATGATCACCGATCGATCCGCAGTCTCCACAGTGACGGGTCATGTGGTCATGATCACTGATCGATCCACAGTCTCCACAGTGACGGGTAAGGTGGTCATGATTACCGATCGATCCACAGTCTCCACAGTGACAGGTAAGGTGGTCATGATCACCGATCGATCCACAGTCTCCACAGTGACAGGTAAGGTGGTCATGATCACCGATTGATCCAGTCTCCACAGTGACGGTTAAGGTGGTCATTATCACCGATCGATCCACAGTGTGCACAGTGACGGGTAAGGTGGTCATGATCACTGATCGATCCACAGTCTCCACAGTGACAGGTAAGGTGGTCATGATCACTGATCGATCCACAGTCTCCACAGTGACGGGTAAGGTGGTCATGATCACCGATCGATCCACAGTCTCCACAGTGACGGGTAAGGTGGTCATGATCACCGATCGATCCACAGTCTCCACAGTGACGGGTAAGGTGTTCATGATCACCGATCGATCCGCAGTCTCCACAGTGACGGGTCATGTGGTCATGATCACTGATCGATCCACAGTCTCCACAGTGACGGGTAAGGTGGTCATGATCACCGATCGATCCACAGTCTCCACAGTGACAGGTAAGGTGGTCATGATCACCGATCGATCCACAGTCTCCACAGTGACAGGTAAGGTGGTCATGATCACCGATTGATCCAGTCTCCACAGTGACGGTTAAGGTGGTCATTATCACCGATCGATCCACAGTCTCCACAGTGACGGGTAAGGTGGTCATGATCACCGATCGATCCACCTTCTCCACAGTGACGGGTAAGGTGGTCATGATCACTGATCGATCCACAGTCTCCACAGTGACGGGTAAGGTGTTCATGATCACCGTTCGATCCGCAGTCTCCACAATGACGGGTCATGTGGTCATGATCACCGATAGA